>NC_060276.1:75175731-75481683 GCF_021613505.1 Equus quagga
TAATTGCCATTGGCTATTGCACGTCCAAGGTTACCAGTCACTAGGAAGAGGGTCATAGATGAGTATATCACCCTACGAGGGGGCTGTGTGGAGTGGGCATGGGGTTGCTTTGTGGGTTCTTTAAAAGCACAGGCTTTGGAGTCACAAAGGCTTGAGTGTGACTTGCCCTCTCATCTGTGAAGTGGGACAAAACACTCCTTACCTAAGAGGGTTGTTGTGGGGAATCGAAGGAGCCAGAGTATGTAAGGTTCTCAGACTAGTACCATTCATGACATGTCATGGGCATCCACAAAGTGGTAGCTGTTGTCATTGAAATTTAGTAAATTAATAAGCGTAAACAATGTACAGTCTGAGAAACAATTGAAGACAGTACTATAGCAGCAGCTGGTTAATGCATTTGAAGGAGCAGTGTCTGAGGTTAGGAAATTGGCTTCTAGTCTCATTTCTACTCCTGACTTGCTTTGTGACCTTAAAACAGATCCTTCCCCTCTCTTGGCCTCAGTTTCTCCATCTGAACCAGAGAACTTGCACCAGATAATTCCTGAGGATCTTTCCTCCTTGCTCTTCTCTAGTTCTTTCCTCCCAGCAATGCCTATAATTGTTTCTGAGTCTGGCGAGAGACTCCTTGCCCCGCAGTGGCTTGTTTCAGAATAGCTCTCCTTGGCAGGCTTCCTGTGCCCTCTGCCGGTTGCTTGGAGATGCTGGCTGTCTTTCCCTGGGGAGTTATACACCAGCCCAGACAGGGATTGGGGTCCAGGAAAGAAGCAAAGTGGAGTTGAAAAGATGAATGTCAGGGAACATTGATGTAGGTCAGGGGTCCTGTTGACCATCTGGTCCAATCACTTCATTTTACAGATGATGGGGACACTGAGTACCAGAAAAGGGAAAGATTTCCTTGACACACAGAAAATGAAAGGCAGATAGAACCCCAAAGTTCTAGTCTTGGCTCTGCCACAAATCCTACTGACAAACTCCCTTCTCCCTCTGGATTTTAGCAGCCTTCTTTGTTACCTGGAGATCCTCATCCTTCTCTCAGGCACCTTGCAGGTCTATTATGAGGCTAAATTGAGATAATCAATGTGAAAGCAATACATTGGTAAGTAGTAAAGGCCACATGATTACAATGGATCATTATAGGCAAATAAAAGTGAAAAACTTGGCGAGAAGAATGGCTCAGGTTATTTTGTGTTTCTCAGGGAAACTGGGCTTTGTCCAGGGAGTTTTATTTTTGAGGTCTATTCATTCAACCCTCCAGAGCTAAGTGGTTCCTGAAACTGTAGCTGCTTTGGCCTAGATTTGGCTGTGACCAAGCCTGGGGCTGCTCTTGTAGCCCAGGTCGGGGGTGCAGCTTCAAGAAGATGATGTCTGAAGGCAGGGGTGGGATCTCTTCAGAGCCCTTCATTTGGGGAGTTTATCAAGGGTCAATAGGGACTGATACTTCTCTGGGCCTCACACCTTGCACTAAGAAAACAAAAAGAGTAATACTAATAATTATAGCTCACATTTACACAGTGCTTATTATGTTCCCAGGCACTGTTCTCAGCATTTCACATGTATGAACTCATTTCATCATACAACTACCCTGTGAGTCTGGGACAATCTTTAAAATAAGGATGATAATAATAACTACCTTATAGGGTTGTTGTAAAGATGAAATGAGTAAACACACATAAGTCCTTATAACAGTGTGTGGCCAAGAGTCATTGTACAATAAATGTTGGCTATATGCATTATTTATTAAAAGCAAATGTCACAGGAAGGGACCGTACCTCAAGCCTGTCATTAGCTAACACCTTAGTGGGAATTACTAGACTACAAGTTAGGGGAATAAGGAGAAGAATGATAAGCATTCTTTAGATTTGTACAGGACTTTATACTTTGCAGAGTGTTTTTCTGTATATAAATTGATTTGCAAAACTATTCTAATTATAATTGTCATTATTATTATCATTATTCCCATATGACAGATGAGGAACTTGAGGTATAGTATATAAGGAACAAAACATTGAAGTTGGAGTCAAAATGCCTAGTTTCAAAGTCCTGGCTCTTGTACTTTATTGTATATGTGACTTTTGATAAGTCATTTAACCACTTTAAATCTTGGTTTCCTTCATTTGTCAGCTGGAAATAAGAAGTCTCCCCTGTTTCCTTCCTAAGAAGCAGGAAAACATACTAAGTGCTTTTACTTCTATGACGCTCATCCCCCCAGTGTCCCTGCTCTATTGAGCTCATCACCACTATCCTATTTTATTATGCTTCTGCCTACAAATGATATTCATAACCATACTCAGAAACAGCTAGGGTGGTGGCTGTTGTCCCCATTTCACACCTGAAGAGTCAGCAGTCGATGTGGGATTAGGACACAGGGACACAGCGATCAAGTCAATGCTGGATCTACACTGCCTCTCACTCCATTCTGGGATCTCTTGAGAATTATTGAGTCCAATTTTCCAAGCCTCTTAACTGCTGGACATTTCAAAGTTGGTAGCACACCTTGAGAAGGAAACTACAGTCAGCTTTTGCCAACAATATTGCCAACAAGTCACATCTGGCCTTCCTCTCCCTGTGGGAGGAACTCTATGGGTTCAGCTCCTCCTTCTTAGTGGCCCCTTGGCAGAATGCAAGGGAGGGATGGGCAGGGCACTCCCTGAGTGAACAAAGCTGCCCCCTTGGTGTGGGTTCTGCTGTCCAGACCATCAAGGACACTCAACAAAGAAGAGGAAAGTCCAGAATGGGTACCACATCAAGGTGTTTATGGACACACCAATTGTGAAGTCATTGCTACAGGAGCCCCAATTTGGGCAGCCAGATAGTAGATTTTCTTTAAAGACATTAGCAGCTACAGAGGTTTTAACCTTAATTCAGGATAGGCCTTAGCAAAAGTACAAATGGCTGTATTCCACCTTTGTTTTCTTACCTCTTCCAGCTCTAGGGGCCTCTGTCCTCTAAGCTTCAAACTGCTTAGTTCTGGTCCTTCCCGAAGCTGCTGTTTCCAAAAAGCTGTTTCCTTCTGTATTGGGTAGAATTGTGCCCCCCAAAATATATCTCCAAGTCCTAACCCTCAGTACCAGTGAATGTTACCTTATTTGGAAATAGGATCTTTGCAGATGTAATCTAATTATGATGAGGTCATACCTCATTAGGGTAGACCCTAATCCAGTGACTGATGTCTTTATAATAAGAAGGAAATTTGGACATAGATGCAGACAAAGACACAGGGAAGAAGGCCATGTGATGGTGGAGACAGAGGAGTGATGCAGCTGCAAGTCAAGGAATGCTGAGGATTGCTGGGAGCCTCTAGGAGGTAGGAGGCAAGGAAATATCCTTCTCTGGGGATTTCAGAGATAACATGGCCCTGCTGACACCTTGATTTCAGACTTCTTGGCTCTAGAACTGTGAGAGAATAAATTCTGGTTGTTTTAAGCCACTCAGTTTGTGTTAACTTGTTACAGCAGTCCTAGGAAACTAATACACCTTCTGTCTCTCAAATCAGAGTTCTGTCCCCAAGTACAGTCTGAAAAGCAATTTGATTAGGCTAATTCATATGGAGGTATTTATCCTCATAAAGAAGGGTGAACCCCTACCTCCACAATGTTGCTGAAATTGGTGGAATGTCAACCATTGTGACCATTGAGATGTTCAGGTCATATAGAGGAAAGAGGATTTGGGGGAAGGTATCCCAAAAATCTTACTATGGAGCTTGACTGCATTCTCTGTAGGAAGCTCCCCCTCCTATCCAGAATCAAAATAATTCAATACTCCAGGCTCTTCCATTGCTGGGCCTCAGTGTTTTTTTTCCATCTGTTCAATGAGGTGGTTAGATTGTATGACCTATAAGAAGGCTTTCAGCTCTAACAGTTTATGGGGCTATGAGACAAAGTAAATAAGTTAGGACTAAGGGGAGTGATTAAAAAACAATCTTTTTTAAAAATTTTTTTAAAGATTGGCACCTGGGCTAACAACTGTTGCCAATCTTTTTTTTTTTTTTTGCTTTTTCTCGCCCAAACCCCCCCCCCCCCACCCCGTACACAGTTGTATATCTTAGTTGCACGTCCTTCTAGTTGTGGGATGTGGGACGCTGCCTCAACGTGGCCTGACGAGCAGTGCCATGTCTGCGCCCAGGATCCGAACCCTGGGCTGCCACAGCGGAGCGCGCGAACTTACCCACTCGGCCACAGAGCCAGCCCCTAAAAAACAATCTTGAGACCATGTCTTAGTATTTGAACAGATTCAGTATGGTCTCTTGTACGTCTGCAGCTCTATTTTCAGTACTACTCAGTGATTTTTGCTGTGCCTGAGGATGAGCCGACTTTGGCAGCTGGTCTCTGCCCTTGGAAATCAGGTTAGCAATTGGGTAGAGACCGTTCCCTGGGTCATCCAAACTGTTAGCTGCTCCCCACATTCAATCCCCTTAGGGATAGATGATACAGGTAGATACCTGTACTGTGTTCGTAGTGACTTAGGGGTGTTGAGGAGGAACTTGAAGGATGTAGGGGCTTAGGAACTATTTTTATCTTTTCTAGAAAGGCAGCATGGCAGGTCTGTAGTCAGATAGACCTACCATTTACTGGTTGAGTGATCTTAGGCAACTCATTTATCCTTTCTGAGCCTTGGTTGCCTTACTGTAAAATGGGCTACTACCTAGCATATGTAGTAGTTGTGAAGACTGAATGAAATAGCATGTATAAATATGCTCAGCAGGATATCTGACACATACCAGGTGCTCTACAGATTTTCAGAGATGTTAATTCCTTTCCCCCTTTTCCACTTGGAGGTCAGGAAGGAAAGAAGGATTTGGGATAAAGACACCTGGCTATGTTGATATCAAAGGAGAAGACTTGGACTTGGTCTTAGCTTAAGAGGCGCTTCTGGCAAGAGAGGGTGTCTCTTTCTCAATCGCTCTCTTCTTTTTCTTTTCTTTTCTTTTTTTTTTTTTTAAAGATTGGCACCTGAGCTAACAACTGTTGCCAATCTGTTTTTTCTTCTCCCCAAAGCCCCCCATTACATAGTTGCACATTTTAGTTGTGGGTCCTTCTAGTTGTGGCATGTGGGATGCTGCCTCAGCGTGGCGTGATGAGTGGTGCCGTGTCTGCACCCAGGATCCCAACCAGCGGAACCCTGGGCCGCCGAAGTGTAGCACGCAAACTCAACGATTCGGCCACAGGGCCGGCCCCAATCTCTCTCTCTTTCAATCTCTCTCTCTCTGTGTCTCTTTCACACATACATACACACTTTTTTAATACTTTATTATGTGCTTTGTATGCATTGTCTCATTTCCTCATGCTAGAAACTCTGCAAGGTAGGGATTATCACTATCCTTTTTGTGCAGATGAGGAAACTGAGACTCAGAGAGATTAATCCATTTGCTCTAGGTCTCACATTAAGTAAAGGTTAAAGTCTATAGCAAATGCAGAATCCTCACTCTCCCCATCCCAATACAAACCAAACACAAAAAATGCCCAAGAAAGGAGAAACAGTTAGGTGCTATTTTCTTTAAATCAGTTGCCTGATTTTCATTTTCTCCGCTGCCTCATATCTTTTAGGCTCTTAGTAGTCAGATCTTTGTATTTATTGATGACACATGGTAACCCTGCCTAGATTTGGGGGCTGGACCAGATAATATTTCAACCTGGAAGATCTGTTGTTTAAGCCAAGTGTTGGCCCACTCCCCACCTCCATTGAGTAACTAATGCTGATTAGGTTTCTTTGCAGTTTTTCTTTCCCTCAGCTGAACCATCGCCAAGGATTCCACCCCTCAAAATTCTCCTGGAAAAATGCCAGTCTCTGCCCATCTCACAGAACATCCCCATGGAGCTGGATCAAGTAGGCTGGAGGAGGCCCAGGAAGCTTTGCACAGGTATTCCTTTTATGCCCTGGTTTTTGCAGCAGCACATGCCAGGCAGGCCTCATGCATAGACAGACTTTGTTGACATTTCCTCTCCTTTCCTCTTACTCCCCCCTAGTTCCCCAGTACTCTTTCTCATTGGTACCTGAAAATCCACTGTTAGCAATGCCTTGATAGAGATTTTTCCCTCTCCATGCTCTTCTTTTAAAATGCAAATATCCTCATTTTTGAGGCCCTTTAACTCAAAGCACTCAAATAACCCATCTTCCCAAACCTCATTTTTTTCCAAGGCCCTCTGTACGTAATACTTTCAAGGTCTTATAAGCTCCAGTTCTTTGTGTCCATGCCCTTCATAATGCTCTTATATACACCCTGCTGGCCTCAAAGGGACCAGTCCCATAGTCCCCACCCCCAATGGGGTCATCCTAGCCCTGCCTTTCTTGCATCTTGCCTAGACTTACTCTCTGTGGGTCCCAGGTCCTTCCTCTCCTTCATTGACCACTGACCATAGAAAGCCCCTCAAGGCTCAAGGCAGCTTCATTTAACCCACTCAAAACCCAGAGGCTTACCTCCACCAACACCTCAGTTACCTCCCAGAGCTTTAGAGTACACCCTTTCAGACTCAGTCCACTGGCCCTGCCTGCCAGACTCTTGTCACTCACAAACAAAGCTCCATCTTCTGCCACAATTGGGAGAGTCCATGCTCTCTTACCTGTGGGCTTTATACCACACCCTAACAGACCCCAGTCCCAACCCCCTAGTCCTTTTATTTTTTTAACTTTTTATTAAGATTATGATAGTTTACAAAATTGTGAAATTTCAGTTGTTCATTATTGTTAGTCATGTTGTAAGTGCACCCCTTCACCCTTTGTGCCCTCCTCCCACCCCCCCACCCCCCCGGTAACCACCAATCAGTTCTCTTTGTCTATATGTTTAACTTCCACCTATGAGTGGAGTCATACAGAGTACGTCTTTCTCTATCTGGCTTATTTCACATAATACCCTCAAGGTCCATCCATGTTGTTGTGAATGAGACGATTTTATCCTTTTTTATGGCTGAGTAGTATTCCATTGTATATATATATGCACCATATCTTCTTTATCCAATCATCAGTTGATGGGCACGTAGGTTGGTTCCATGACTTGGCTATTGTAAATAATGCTGCGATGAACATAGGGGTGCATGGGACTTTTGGAATTACTGTTTTCAAGTTCTTTGGATAGATACCCAGTAGTGGGATGACTGGGTCATTTGGTATTTCTATTTTTAATTTTTTGAGGAATCTCCATACTGTTTTCCATAGTGGCTGCACCAGTTTGCATTCCTGCCAACGGTGTATGAGGGTTTCTTTTTCTCCACAACCTCTCCAACATTTGCCACTTTTTGTTTTGGTTATTTTTGCCATTCTGACAGGTGTAAGGTGATATCTTAGTGTAGATTTGATTTGCATTTCCCTGATGATTAGTGATGATGAGCATCTTCTAATGTGTCTATTGGCCATCCATATATCTTCTTTGGAGAAATGTCTGTTCATGTCCCCTGCCCATCTTTTGATCGGGTTGTTTGATTTTTTTGTTGTTGAGCTGTGTGAGTTCTTTATATATTATGGAGATTAACCATTTGTCAGATATATAACTTGTAAATATTTTTTCCCAACTAGTGGGGTGTTTTTTTGTTTCAATCCTGTTTTCCCTTGCCTTGAAGAAGCTCTTTAGTCTGATGAAATCCCATTTGTTTACTCTTTCTATTGTTTCCCTTCTCTGAGAAGACATGGTGTCTGAAAAGATCCTTTTAACACTGATGTCAAAGAGTGTTCTGCCTACATTTTCTTCTAGAAGCCTTATGGTTTCAGGTCTCACCTTTATGTCTTTGATCCATTTTGAGTTTATTTTGATGAATGGTGAGAAAGAATAGTCAATTTTCACTCTTTTACATGTGGCTGTCCAGTTTTCCCCGCATCATTTGTTGAAGAGATTTTCTTTTCTCCATTGTATGCCCTCAGCTCCTTTGTGGAAGATTAGCTATCCATACATGTGTGGTTTTATTTCTGGGCTTTCAATTCTGTTCCATTGGTCTGTGCACCTGTTTTTGTACCAGTACCATGCTGTTTTGATTACTGTAGTTTTGTAGTATGTTTTGAAGTCAGGGATTGTGATGCCTCCGGCTTTGTTCTTCTTACTCAGGATTGCTTTAGCAATTTGGGGTCTTTTGTTGCCCCATATGAATTTTAAGATTCTTTGTTCTATTTCTGTAAAGAATGTCACTGGGATTCTGATTGGGATAGTGTTGAATTTGTAGATTGCTTTAGGTAGTATGGACATTTTAACTATGTTTATTCTTTCAATCCATGTGCATGGGATGTCTTTCCATCTCTTTACGTCGTCATCAATTTCTTCCAGGAAGGTCTTGTAGTTTTTGTTGTATAGGTGTTTCACTTCCTTGGTTAAATTTACCCCAAGGTATTTTATTCTTTTTGTTGCAATTGTGAATGGGATTGAGTTCTTGAGTTCTTTTTCTGTTAGTTCGTTGTTAGAATATAGAAATGCTACTGATTTACGTATGTTGATTTTATACCCTGCAACTTTGCTGTAGCTGTTGATTATTTCTAATAGTTTTCCAATGGATTCTTTGGGGTTTTCAATATATAAGATCATGTCGTCTGCAAAGAGTGAGATTTCCACTTCTTCATTGCCTGTTTGGATTCCTTGTATTTCTTTTTCCTGCCGAATTGCTCTGGCCAAAACCTCCAGTACTATGTTGAATAAGAGTGGTGAGAGTGGACACCCTTGTCTTGTTCCTGTTCTCAGAGGGACGGCTTTCAGTTTTTGCCCATTGAGCATGATGTTGGCTGTGGGCTTGTCATATATGGCCTTTAATATGTTGAGGTACTTTCCTTCTATACCCATTTTATCGAGAGTTTTTTATCATAAATGGATGTTGGATCTTGTCGAATGCTTTCTCTGCATCTATTGAGGTGATCATGTGGTTTTTGTTTCTCATTTTGTTAATGTAGTGTATCACATTGATTGACTTGCAGATGTTGAACCATCCTTGTGTCCCTGGTATAAATCCCACTTGATCATGGTATATAATCTTTTTAATGTGTTTCTGTATTGGGTTTGGCAAAATTTTGTTGAGGATTTTTGCATCTATGTTCATCAGTGATACTGGCCTGTAGTTTTCCTTCTTTTTGTTGTCCTTGTCAGGTTTTGGGATCAGGGTGATGTTGGCTTCATAGAATGTGTTAAGGAGTGCTCCATCTTTCTCAACTTTCTGGAACAGTTTGAGAAGGATAGATATTAGATCTTTTTTGAATGTTTGGTAGAATTCTCCAGAGAAGCTGTCTGGTCCTGGACTTTTTTGGGGGGAAGGTTTTTGATTACTGTTTCAATTTCTTTACTTGTGATTGGTCTATTCAGATTCTCTATTTCTTCCTGCTTCAAGTTTTTGGAGGTTGTAAGAGTCTGAGAATTTATCCATTTCTTCTAGATTGTCCAATTTGTTGGCATATAGTTTTTCTTAGTATTTTCTTATGACCTTTTTTATTTCTGTGGTATCTGTTGTGATTTCTCTTGTCTCATTTCTAATTTTATTTATTTGAGCCTTCTCTCTTTTTTTCTTAGTGAGTCTGGCTAAGGGTCCATCAATTTTGTTCATTTTTTCAAAGAACCAACTCTTTGTTTCATTGATCCTTTCTACCGTCTTTTTTGTTTCAATTTCATTTATTTATGCTCTCATTTTTATTATTTCCCTCCTTATACTGACTTTTGGCTTTGTTTGTCCTTCTTTTTCTAATTCTGTTAGATGTCGTTTGAGATTGCTTATCAGATTTTTCTTGTTTGTTGAGGTGAGCCTGTCTTCCAATGAATTTCCCTCTTAGGACCGCTTTTGCTGCATCCCAAATGAGTTGGTATGGCGGGTTTTCATTTTCACTTGTCTCCAGATAATATTTGATTTCTTCTTTACTTTCTTCAATAATCCATTGTTTGTTCAGTAGCATGTTGTTTAGTCTCCACATTTTTGCCCCTTTCCCAGCTTTATTCTTGTAGTTGATTTCTAGTTTCATAGCATTATGATCGGAAAAGATGCTTGCTATTATTTCAACCCTCTTGAATTTGTTGAGGCTTGCTTTGTTTCCCAAGATGTGGTCTATCCTTGAGAATGTTCCATGCACACTGAGAGGAATGTATAACCTGCTGTTTTTGGATTGAGTGTTCTATATACATCTATCAAGTTCATCTGGTCTAATTTTTCATTTAATTCTATAATTTCCTTGTTGAGTTTCTGTCTGGATGATCTATCCAGTGGTGTTAATGGGGTGTTGAGGTCCCCTGCTAGTATTGTACTGTTGTTGATGTCTCCTTTTAATTTTGTTAATAGTTGCTTTGCATATTTTGGTGCTGCTGTCTTGGGTCTGTATATATTTATATGTGTTGTGTCTTCTTGGTGGAGTGTTCCTTTTATCATTATAAACTGCCCCCTTTGTCTATCTTTATCTGTTTTGCTTTGAAGTCTACTTTGTCTGATATAAGTATGGCGACACCTGCTTTCCTATGTTCATTATTCGCTTGGAGTATCATCTTCCCTCCCTTCACTCTGAGTCTGTGTTTGTCTTTGGCGCTGAGGTGTGTTTCCTGGAGGAAGCATATTGTTCGCTCTTGTTTTTAATCCATCCTGCCACTCTGTGTCTTTTGATTGGAGAGTTCAATCCATTTACATTTAGAGTGAGTATTGAAATGTGGGGGCCTAACGCTGCCATTTTATCCTTTGTTTTCTGGTTCAGTTGCATTTCCTTTGTTTCTTGTCCCATGATTTTTGGACTACCAATTCAGGTAGCTAGATTTCTATATTGGCTTTCTCCTTATTTGTAATTTGTGTCTTTATTCTTGTTATTTGTTTAGTGGTTACCATGTGGTTTGTATAAAACATCTCATAGATGAGATATTTCATTTTCTGATAGCCTCTTATTTCCTTAGATTAAGCTATTCCATCCCTTACCTCTTCCCCTTCTAGGTTGTTATTGTCAGATTTTTTTTTCTTCCTTCTTGTGTTGTGAGATTGTCGTTAAAATGACAAGATTATATTTATTCTTGGTGTTTCCCTTCCTTTTATCTTTAATGTTATACTTAGCCTTTGCTAACCTGTCCTGATGGAGAGCTGCAACTTTCTGATTTTGTCTTTCTACTTATCTCCTTAGCCCTGGGATTTGTAACCCCTCTCCTTTTTTTTTTGATTTTTCAAGTATGAGGGTCTTCCTGAGCATTTCTTCTAAGGGAGGTCTTGTGGCAATGAACTCCGTTAACTTTTGTTTATCTGGGAAAGTTTTTATTTCTCCATCATATTTGAAGAATATTTTTGATGGATAGAGTATTCTTAGCTGCACGTTTTTGTCCTTCAGAGTTTTGAATATATCATTCCACTCTCTTCTAGCCTGTAAGGTACCTGCTGAGAAATCTGATGACAGCCTGATGGGGGTTCCTTTGTAGGTTATTTTCTTCTGCCTTGCTGCCCTTTGTATTTTCTCTTTGTCATTGACTTTTGCAAGCTTCACTAGTATATGCCTTGGGGTTGGTCTTTTTACATTGATAAAGTTTGGAGCTCTATTAGCTTTTGTCACATGGAGTTCCATCTCTCTCCCCAGGTTTGGGCAGTTCTCAGCCATTATTTCTTTGAACAGGCTTTCTGCCCCCTTCTCCTTCTCTTCTCCCTCTGGGTACTTATAATACCTATGTTGTATTTCTTAATTGGGTCAGATATTTCACGGAGAGTTCCTTCATTTCTTTTTAGTCTTAGTTCTCTTCCCTCCTCTATGTGCAGCATTTCTATATTTCTATCCTCCAAATTGCTAATTCTGTCTTCCATATTATTGACCCTACTGTTCAGAGAGTCCAGATTTTTCTTAATCTTCTCCATTGTGTTCTTCATTTCCAACATTTCTGATTGGTTCTTCTTTATAGTATTGAGCTTTTTTGTGACATAGCTCCTAAACTCGTTGAGTTGTCTATCTGTATTCTCTTTAAACTCATTGAGTTTTTTTAATGATGGCTATTTTGAATTCATTGTCATTTAGGTTATAGATTTCAGTGTCTTTGGGATTGTTTCCTGGGTACTTGTCATTTTCCTTCTGTTCTGGAGATTTAATATAGTTTTTCATACTGCTTGTTGGCATGGATTTGTGCCTCTGGATAGAGATAGAGTTTAGTTACTGCTTCCACTTGCTTCTACTGGAGTTGGGGGGGAGTAGCTATGTAATCTGCACCAACCAGGATCCCTGTCAGCTGTTGCTGACCAGACCTGGGCCCCTCCTTGTGGTCACAGTGGCCCTGTGGGGTCTCTTATCAGCTGTGGGGACAATCACAAGGGGGCTGTAGGTTTCTGGTGCCTACTGTCACAGACCACCTAGATGTGCTCTCTTCTTAGTGTCTGCAGCAGTGTTATGGGCTTTCACAGAGGCTGGGAGCAGGTTCACCTAGGCTCACAGCTTTGCCACTGTCAGGACCCACAAAATCTCACTTGTCCACTATGGGCCACAGCAGCGCTATGGGTATCTACTGCAGTCTGTGGTTAGCTCACCTAGCTGTACTACTTCTGCCTTCCAGCCTTGTGATTTCCGGGCAGCGCCTCTCCACTAATGCTGTGCAGAAGCTTTCCTTGTGGCTGCTGTGGGACTGTGGATTTTCCCCCTGGAACATGGAGCAGACTTGCTGGGGCTCCAACTTGCCAGCACCCAGTCACACGGTCTCTCTGGGTCTCCCTTGCCCCCAAGGGCCACAGCAGTAGTTTGTGTTCCAGAGGCGGCTGGCAGGTTGCTGTGCCACCTGGGATCCTCCTACCCCATGGCCTCCCAGCATTCTGAATGCTGGACGGGTCCTCTCTACTAATGCCAAGTAGAGGCTTTCCCTGTGGCTGCCATGGGACTGTGGATTTTCCCCCTGGAACGTGGAGCAGGCTCGCTGGGGCTCCAACTTGCCACCACCCACTCACACAGACTCACTGGGTCTCCCTTGCCCCCTGTGGGCCCCAGCAGGAGTTTGTGAGTCAGAGATGGCTGGCGGGTTGCTGCACTGCCCGGGATCCTCCTCTCTTGGAGCCTCCCAGTGTTCTGAACGCTGGGCAGGGCCTCTCCACTAATGCCGAGTAGAGGCTTTCCCTGTGGCTGCTGTGGGACCATGGATTTTTCCACTGGGCTAAGGGGCAATCGCAGGGGGCTTAGGTAGGGCTGTAGTCACCTGTTTTCACCATCACTCTGCCAATGTGTGCACAAGTCTGCCCTTGATGCCGTGGTGATGCTATGAGCATGTCCACTGGTAGAAAGTCACTTGCAGGTACGAGGCTGTCTGGGGGTTGGAGAGTTTTCACCTATCTCCACCTCCTCCCGGAGGAAATCCATCCACCCTCAATGTATAGCAGCACGGGTCTCTCAGGCATGCTGAGATGCTGTGTGGCTATCCTTTGTTGACTGATGAATGTCCAATTAGTTGTAGTTCGAAGGGGGAGAGACAAAGAAAACTGCTCACTCTGCCATATTTCTCCCTAGACCTTTTTACAGCAGCATAATTTGCATAAATGCTGAGGACACACGGGACCTCACGGCATTCCTTTCCAAAGTTTCCTATAGTCTCTACAAGCTCTGGGAGCCCTGGTCCCACTTCCTCATAACCCAAAGTTTCCCTCAACCCCAAAGTCTCTGAACCTGCTACTTCTCTTCTTCTTTTCTCTTTTATTCTCCTTATTCCATGTGTGGAAGACATGTGGGATGCTTTGACTTGAAACTTACTTCCAACCCTGCAATTCTTTGCCAGCATTCCAGGAAGGTGGGAGCCAAAGAAATCACAGGTTTGGGTCTTTTGTAGTATCATCTCCCTCAGAAATCCCCAGAAGCTAGGAAGGTGGTAAAAGGAAAGAGTAAAGACTTCCGAAGATAGGGAGATAATCCTTCACTGTTAGAACTAAGAGGGTCCATAGAGTTTGCTCAGTCCTCTTGTTTTATGAATGGGGAAATGTGCTCAGACAGGGGAAGGGACCTGTCCAAGGTAATAAGTCAGTTCGTAACACAGTTATGACTGAGGGCTTCAACCTTCTGACTTTCCACCATGCCTGAGTGCAATTTTACTCGAGTTATAGAGCAACGTTCTAAATGTTGGAATGCCAAGCCTGTTTCCATTCAAGCTCACCTGTACTGGGATTGCCAACTGTCTCCTTTACCCCTACGGAGACTGCAGGTGGTAGGTGCAAGCCAAGTCATCAAGGTAGCAGCAGATGTCTGCCGTATTTTCTAAGTCCGCTGCCTGGGAAGAAGACATTCTCTCACAATCCCCTGGGAGGTCATGCCAGGGGGTCTAATGCAGGGGATCTGGTCACAGCTGTTCCCCTCCTTCCTCTCTCTTAGGGAGTGAGCCCAAACCCCAGCAGTTCAGAGACTTTTTGGCTGCTGCCACCACTCCACTACCAAGTCCATCAGAGTGCCCCACACCAGCCTCCTGGTTGTCAGGAGCAGATAACAGCCTCTTTGGGAGAAGCCTAACAAAACCAGGGTTAATACCTACCTTAGGGACTGCTCTGGGCTTATTTATAGGCCATGGGTGGGAAAATGTACCCCTGAGACTGGCACAGGTCCTGCTATCACCTCAGCAGCTACTCTCACCTCTGGGATATAAGTGGCTCCCACGTTGTAGCTTTGCTTCTCAAGGTCACAAACAGATGCTTGGACTAAAAATATCCTTAGGAAGGAGGATGATGTCAGGATCCCATTTGGGAAGCTAGTTGTCATTCAGCTCCTC
Organism: Equus quagga; assembly: GCF_021613505.1. Taxonomy (NCBI): domain Eukaryota; kingdom Metazoa; phylum Chordata; class Mammalia; order Perissodactyla; family Equidae; genus Equus; species Equus quagga. The sequence goes on from NC_060276.1 coordinate 75,190,358, forward strand.
TTATATCCCTGACCCTGCTGGAAATAGGATCCAAGGATTCCAGTCGCATTATATTTAGTACCTGATTTACCTCATCTTGTTCAGGGCCTGAAGGACTTCAGTTTGTTTTCTAGTGCTCAATCTTTGCCCTTCCATCTTCCTCCACATACATTCCTACAAGCCACTCCCTCTCAGCTTCTAATTTGGAGATTCCCATGTCAGACCAGTATAGTGGAAAGAAGATCAGCTTTGGATTTGGATAGACCCAGGTTCAAATTTCTGTTCTGCCACCTGGAAAAGTTGCGTTATATCTCTGAACCTCAGTTTCCCCATCTAAGGAATGAGGTGCTGGATAACATCTGACGCACAGGATCATTGTGAGGACTGAGTGAAGTAAAATCTAGGAATGTTCCTGCCACAGTTCCTGGCATAGTGATAACTGATGGTAGGTTCCTTCTTTCCACTGCCTTCCACCAACTCCATATGGCCAAGGAGTTTCCCCACATGCACACACACATACTCTACTGTGGGACTCAACCTGAATCTACCCTAGTAATTGAGCTACTTCCTCTCATTATTCATTTATTCACTCACTCACTGACTCAACAAACATTTATTGAGCAAAGTTAGAAGGTCAGTGGAGTTTGCTTTCTGATATCCTGATGTGCTGGAAGGGCAAAAGTTTTGAATTCAGATATACCTGGATTTGAATTTTGGCTCTATCACTTACTAGCTGCGTGACCTGGAATAAATCACTTTACCACTTTGAGACTCAGTTCTGTTATCTGTAATATTAAGGTAATAATTTGAACCTCATAGGCAATGCTGTAAGGCTAAGAAACATAAAAATATTTTATAAGCTCTGAAGTGCTATGCAACTAGATAGAAATGATAATAATAACAATAACAATAAACTAGTTAGAGATAGGAGTTGTGTCTATACCTATCCAGGCCCCTTACATATTTGATAGTCCATAAATATCTGTTGACGCCAATATTAGAATTCAAGACTTACTTTCCAAATGAAGTATGGGTGTTCTTCTACTTGAAAGGATCAGAATCCCAGAAACAACTCCACTGTAGGTGTATCCACACACATTTCACCCCACATATTGGCTGAGCTCTGCTCAAACCACTTGAAGCTTGGCTGACTCAGAGGCTTGTTTTGACAATAACATTCAAATAATTTCCCACTGAGGCCCTGTCCCTCCTAGTAGGGGTGGCTCTGGGTTGGTGTTGATCTAGAGGGCTGTAGGGAACAGCTAGAAGAACCTAACACCACTTAACTAAAAGACCCTGGGGCAGTTGGAAGCAATCTTAAGGAAGACACTGGCTTCTGAGCAGGTAAGAAGAAACTGATGTATCTTTACTTGTTATTTGTGTATTTCTTTGGTTATAGTATCATTTAGCTGCATTTGATAACTGAGCCAGGTGTCAGAAGACCTGAGTTTTGTTGCTGGGTTTCTGTGTGTCTGTGTGTGGTCAGTTCCAATCATTCCTTTTTTGTGAGCTTCAGTATCGTCATCTTGGAAATGGAGACAGTGCTGTTTAGCTGTTCTGAGAACACAGATTTCACTTATTAATTGGGTCTGATTAGATATGTCCTTGGTTTCTCCTCCTACTCGCTGGTTTTAGGATACAACCACTACTCACATTTCCTTTGAACATGTGGGTTACAGAAAGAGATGAAAATTTAGAACTGAAATTTTCAGTTCTATTCAGAACTGAATATAATTCAGAAATATAATTCAGGATATAATTCAGAAATTATATTGCTTTGGGGAAGTGTGTTGAAAGGGGCAACAAATTAGGCCTAATGGTGGAAACAAGGTTTTGACAATATTTGTTTATTTTAACGCAGCTTTCCATACCACTTAAGACTTCAAGTACTAGAGAATTGTCCAGACCTGGAATTCTTATGTAATTCTAGACAAGAGCCTAAGGTTCCTCCTTTCCCAAGATATCCCTTGAGCGATACAAGAAGGTCCAGGGTATTTCAGATACTGGCTTTGGATTTCTTCTTGACTAATTTCAGCTCCCCTTCTCCCCTTTACTGGCCTCATGTGAGCATAACCTTCCATTCCATCCCTATCCACCTCAATCCTGGTGGTTCTGAAAGGTAGATCAGGGTGACCAGCAGCCAGGCCTCTCTAAAAGGAGCTGAGATATGAACTCAGCCTAAAGGCTATTCTCTTGCCACAGGTAACTTGGACCAGGGCTCCAAGACACTGGAAACCTGTAAGAATGCTGGTGGATACTGGAAGCACCAGGAACCAGGAAACAAGCAAGTTAATAAGGTAAGACCTCTTTCTTAGTTCCTTTGGAACTTGTTAAGCCTCCAGGACCATTTATTTCTTCTAAGCTTTCCTTTTCTTAGACATATTCCAAGTATTGGAGCTTCCAGCATGTGGAATGGAAGCAATTTTAAAATGGGTTTCTGAGCTATTTTATAGCTCATAAAAGTTGGGAGCATTAACCTTTTTTCCCTGAGGTTAATTTTTTTTATGAAATAAACGAAGGACATTTTATGGCTTCCATGCAGCCTGTTGCTGCCGTTGTCTTTGGCTGCCTTTCCTGCAGCAGATGGAGGAGCTGTGAGATTTTAAACCTGGGTACTTTGGTTTGCTTTTATTACATCCTTTGGGTTCATGACCATCTCTTCACTGCTAACTAGTGGCATATTTATGGGGATTTTCTTGGAGAAGATGTTTCCTAAATACAGATATAATAGCTGGTTCTTAGGAGTTCAGTGTTAGCAGACTTCTTTACTTCCATGTCTTTACATCCATGTCTGTTGAGTATTTGTGTGAACCTTTGTAAATGTAGCTTTATTACTATATCTCTGTGCATGTGCATGCCTCTCCACATGTGCCTATATATGCATCTTTGCCCATCTATGTGCCTGTTAAAGTTCTTCTTTTGTTCACGTATGGGCGTCCCTGAGCATGACTACAGTGTATTTTTTAATTTAACTCTCTGCTTGTGTGTGTCTCTGTTTGTGTGGATAGATAGATAGATAGATAGATAGATAGATAGATAAGCATTTTGTCTGAGTGTATCTTTGGGTGTTTTGACATCTGGTGTTTTCCTGTATGTGTTTGGATCTATAGGCCTGTCTATTTGCATCTTTTTGCTTGAGGGTGTAAATAGGTGCCTTCTTTCAAGTGTGTCTGTGTGTCTGCATGAGTCAGTCTATCTAGGAGCAAGCATGTTTGAACATATAAGGCTACAGCTCTGTGGCTAAATCCTGGTGAGCAATGACAAATGAGAATGCAACCCCCAGAGATATCTGGCCTAGTGGCTTAGCTTTCACTACCACCACCCTCCCAGTTGAATATTTCTGCTCAGAAATAAGCTTCTAGTCACAGCAGTTTAGGCATGTTTCATGACAACCACCACCTAGAGATTCTTGGCCAGGGATATGTGTCATAAATGTGAGGATTTGTTTTGTTTTGTTTTAGTTTGGGGTTTGCAAAGTAAGGCCCAGAGGAAAAGTTCTATGACATTGGGCTTACCTTCTTCTGTTTCCTGCCCCTGCTCAGTTGCCCTCTTATCAGCCTTCTCTCACTTGACTTCCCTGGCCCAGACTCAGCTGGTCCATTTCTCCTAATACAAAGGGCACCAATAGGCAGTCTGAACACCTATTTTCATTTCAGCCAGGTCTCCATGCTGGGCCTCTGTTTATTCAGAGAACAAATGATCAGCATCCTCTTAATCAGTAATTTTTATGTGCTCAAAGACAGCAATTAGTCATTTGTGATAAGATCCTGTCCTTTGGGAAGCCAGCCTTTGTAAGGCCCCAAGAGGTTAAATCCAGGGAGGTGGTTCCAGCAGGATAAACTATTCAGACTCAATAGTTTAGGGGAGTGATGGAGGTCACCAGGAAAACCTTCGAGGATTCTATGGCATCCACAGGACTTGAAATGCTTAAGCAACAGTTTTTGTGGCCCTGCTCAGCCCTTGGTTCTCCTATGATAGTAATGATAATAATATTAATATCAGCTTGGATCTCAGTAACATTTTACAAAATGCTTTCAAATCCAGTGTTTCATTTGACCTCATGGCAGCCCTGTCAATAAATATCATCTCCCTTTTGTACATGAAAACTCTGAGGGTCAAAGAGGGCATATGGCTTGCCTAAAGTCATCCTGCTGGTAAGTGGTAGAGCCAGGACCCAAACCCTCTGTATGACTCCAAATCAGGATGCAGGTCCTAGATCTCTGCTCTGTCTTTCATAACCCTGGAGAATCCAGAGTTGGGAGCACAACACTTTTTCAAGGAACTAATCCAAGATAAGTTAAAAAGAAGAGTCTAGTGGTAGGCTGAAATATTCAAGACTTAGAGAGAGTGGAATTTGAGCTGGGCCCTGAAGGATGGGAAGGGATGAAATAAGCACAGCAGGGAGGTGGCCTCGTCAGATGGTAGGTGCTGTGACCAGGAGAGAACCACGTTCCCTGTTCCCCCAAGAACACTCAGTTCAAGCTGGCTGCCTATTAACAATGCCAGGAGTCAAAGAGAGCCACTCTTTACATGTGTGCGTACCTTATAGCTAAAAGAGCACTTTTAAACATATAATAACATTTGATTCTCAGATAGCTTGGGAAGACTGTGTTATCCATTTTGCAGATGAAAAAATGAATCTGAGAGAAAAGAAACAGCTTTACCAAGGTCAAAAAGCAAGTAGATATCAGAGTAAAGGTGGGCCTTCTTATGGCTCCAAGCCCAGTGACCTGATACCTATTCCATATTCCTGCTTGAGTAAGATGGCAAGATGTCTGCTGTAGGTCTTATAGCATATAGACCTAGCCATATTTTGCCTCCACCACCCCCACCATCTGCTGCCTTCTCTAGGGCTCAGTTTGACTGGCCTTGACCTTGGCAGGCTGAGGATCAGCTGATGATCTCAGCCAGGAAAACATGCTATGCCAGTGGCCACATCTCACCAAGTCAGGAAGCTCTGGTGGGGATATGCTGGAGGCAAGACCAGTACCCAGGCCCCCAGCACTCTGAGGGAAAAATGTTGTTGGCTCCCCCTCAGTGGTTTCTTTTCTCTTCTGCAACCCTTATGTGTTACCTGTTAAAAAGCCAACCAAACTTTCTCCCAGAAGTTAAAATTAGCCAATCTCTTCTTCTCCCCAAGGCTTGGCTAAGAAAACATTTTCCAAAGGAAATTTATTAGTAAACTGATAGGGACAAATTGCTTTAGAGGAGTTTGGGAGGATGAGCCTTGAGTTTCAGGGTCTAATCTATTTCCCTTTACTCTGGGTTCTAGGCAAAGTCTTATCTGGGGCTGGTTAAATTTTTCTGCAGAGATTCTGATAACAATAATATTAGTGTTGAGCTTTTTAAAGTGCAGCCATAACCATTATCTCATTGGAGCTTCATACCCTGGGAGGGCAAGGCAGGTATTATTGTCTCTATTTAATAGAGGTAGGGAATGAGTCTCAGAGAAGTTTAACAATTTAAGATCACCTAGCTAACTGTTGGCAGAACCAGAATTGGAACCTAGATGTCTTAATTATCAGGTCTGTGTTCTTCTGACTTCATCTACCTGGATTACCTTCGTGGCCTTTGATTTTAAAGCTCCTTTCTTTCTGAGAACCCAGAACATTTTTGGTCAGCTTTATTAATATATAATTTAAATATAATAAAACTCACCAAGCTTAAGTGTACAGTTTGATGCGTTTTGACAAATATGTATAGTTATGTAACCACTGACACAGTCATGATATAGAACATTTTCATCACCCCAAAAAGTACCCTCATGTCCCTCTGTCGTTTGTCCTGTCTCCCCACTCCCCTGGAAATCACTGATCTGCTTTCTATCTCTATAATTTTGCCAAAATTTTAAAACTGGTAATAATTAGTTTATCTTCAAAAACTTGTGAGGACAGTAATGATCCCTTTCTGAATCTTGCAAACTTACAGGGAAGTGTAATTATTTTTTCTAAGTCATCCCAAAAAGTTGTTTGTTCATTCATTTATTTATTCACTCAGAAAACAGAGACTGTGTTCCAGGAACTGAGCTGGGTGCTAGGATACAGAATTTTAAAAGACATCTGTTCTCAAGGAGCTCACAATCTAATCAGAGAACTATAAGCCAATGAGGAATCAGAGCAACATGATATGTCCTAAGAAAGAGGCTTCAACCTGAGTCTGTAGAAGTACTTAATTCTGTTTGAAGCAATCAAGGAAACAGATTAAATCCTGAATTCCAGAGGAAATGTTCTTTGAAAAATGATCAGGAGGGGCTGGCCCGGTGGCGCAGTGGTTAGGTTCGCATATTCCGCTTCAGCGGCTCCGGTTTCGCCGGTTTGGATCCCGGGTGCGGACATGGCACTGCTTGGTAAAAGCCATGCTGTGGTAGGCTTCCCACGTATAAAGTAGAGGAAGATGGGCATGGATGTTAGGTCAGGACCAGTCTTCCTCAGAAAAAAGAGGAAGGTTGGCAGCAGATGTTAGCTCAGGGCTAATCTTCCTCAAAAAAAAAAAATGATCAGGAGTTGTGAAACAGGTACAGGGGTGACAGGGATAGGATTGGATACCTCTTTCCAGGCCAAGAGAGGGCAAAGATGTGAAGACAAGAATCAGCACACTTAGGGAACTACAAGATGGATAGATGAGATGATGGACATCCTGGCAAAAGTTCAAAAGAGCCCTAAAGGGCAGAGGTGCTAGTGGGCTTGATAAGAACCCTGACATCAAGGCCAGTCCCGTGGCCAAGTGGTTAAGTTCTCGTACTCTGTTTCAGTGGCCCAGGGTTTTGCTGGTTCGGATCCTGAGCGTGGACATGGCACTGCTCATTGGGCCATGCTGAGGTGGTGTCCCACATGCCACAACCAGAAAGACCTACAACTAGAATATATAGCTAGGTACTGCGGGGCTTTGGGAAGAAGAAGAAAGAAAGAAAAAAGAAAGACTGGATGGCTTCTATGATTGTGTTCTCTACTAGGGAAGGTCAAACCCTATATCAAGTTGGGAAGTTGCAGGGAGTGCCAGAGTGATAACCATCTTCTGGAGCTGTGAGGTCTTGGGGCTTTCCAAGAGTGTTTAGAGTTGGATAAAAGTTCAACATTGAGAGAAGCTTTAATTTCCTTGCTCAGATGGCAGAGATAGGTTATCCCAGGGACCTGAAGGATCTTGTGCCATTTGCATTTTCCCAGGAGGACAGAATCAGTAGAGGCTGTTCTCAGCCCTACCCTTGGCCACATATTATGGAGCTTCAGATTGTGGGAGACTCAGAGCTAGGACCGATGTATATGTCATGAAATTGTTATGTTGCCAGTATTACTGTAGCTCACTATGAACTTTAGAACAAGATGAACCTCACTCTCCCGGAAGCCAAAGCCTTCCCTGAGTGAGAAACTTTCCTCACCAAACCACTTGGCATAAGGCTCAGAAATTGGGTTCTGGAGTCAGACAGATAGGGATTTCCATCTCCAACCCGGCTGGAGAAGGGACCTGAGAGGTTTTTTATTCCCTCTTGATACAAACCAATTCTCTGACACCAAATGAGTGTCCTACAATTCAATTCAATTCTGACACTAACTACACACAATTAGCATCAGACTACACAGGCTTAACAGCTCAGTCCCAAAAGACTGCCCTCACTTTAGACAACAGCCCTAAGTATTTGGTCCTCAGGTTACTCACACTTCTGACCTACTTGGCCACAAATTTGGGGGTTCCCACTATCCTCCCAGGGGTAAATAATTCACTAGAACACCTCACAGAACTCAGGAACTCAGTGCTTTATTTACTACTACTGACTTATTATAAAGAATACAACTCTGGAACAAGCAAACAGAAAAGGTGCAAAGGGCAAGATATGGGGGGAAGGATGTGCAGAGCTTTCATGCACCTCAATGTGTTCACCAACCAAGAAGCTCTCCAACCCTGTTGTTTGGGGGGTTTTATGAAAATTTCATTGTGTTGGCATGATTGATTAAATTTTTGGGCTTTGGTGATTGTTTTTTTTTTTAATTGAGGTAACATTGGTTTATGATGTTATATAAAATTTGGGTGCATCATTATATTTTGATTTCTTTGTAGACTACATCATGTTCAACACCCAAAGACTAATTCCCATCCATCCCTGGAAACATGTGCCCTATCACCTCTTTTGCCCTCCTCCCTCCCTTCTTCCCCTCTGGTACTCACCAATATAATCTCTGTATCTATATGTTTGTTTGTTTGTTGTTGTTGTTTTTATCTTCTATTTATGAGTGAAATCATACAGTATTTGACTTTCTCCCTCTGACTTATTTTGCTTAGCATAATACCCTCAAGGTCCATCCGTGTTGTTGGAAATGGCAAGATCTCATCTTTTTAACAGCTGAACAGTATTCCATTGTGTATATATATACCACATCTTCTTTATCCGTTCATCCACTGATGGACTCTTAGATTGTTTCCAAGTCTTCACTATTGTGAATAATGCTGGTGAGACATGGTATTTGAAAAGATGCTGCTAAGACTGATGTCAAAGAGCATACTGCTTATGTTTTCTTCTAGAGGGTTTATGGCTTCAGGTCTTACGTTTAAGTCTTTAATCCATGTTGAGTTAATTTTTGTATATGGTGTAAGGTAATGGTCTACTTTCATTCTTTTGCATTTGGCTGCCCAGTTTTCCCAACACCACTTATTGAAGAGACTCTCCTTTCTCCATTGTGTGTTCTTGGCTGCCTTGTTGAAAATTAGCTGTCCACAGATGTGTGCATTTATTTTTGGGCTTTCAATACTGTTCTATTGATCTGTATATCTTTTTCTGCTGTTTTGATTACTATAGCTTTGTAGTATATTTTGAAATCAGGGAGTGTGATATCTCTAGTTTTGTTCTTTTTCTCAGGATTCCTCTGCTATTTGAGGTCTTTTGTTCCATATAAATTTTAGAATTCTTTATTCTATTTCTGTGAAAAACGTCATTGAGATGTTCATAGAGATTGCATTGAATCTGTAGATTGCTTTAGTAAGTATGGACATTTTGACTATGTTTATTCTTCCAATCCGTGAGCATGGAATATCCTTCTACTTCTTTGTATCTTCTTCAATTTCTTTCAACAATATTTTATAGTTTTCAGTGTACAAGTCTTTCATCTCTGTAGTTAAATTTATTCCTAGGTATTTATACTTTTTGTTGCAGTTGTAAATAGGATTATATTCTTAATTTCTCTTTCTGCTATTTTATTGTTAGTGTATAGAAACACAACTGATTTTTGTATGTTGATTTTGTATCCTGCAACTTTACTGTATTCATTTATTATTTATAATAGTTTTTTGGTGAATTCATTAGGGTTTTCTGTATATAAAATCAGGCCATCTGCAAATAGTGACAGTTTTACTTCTTCCTTTCCATTTTGGATCCCTTTTAGTTGTTTTTCTTGCCTGATTGCTCTGGCTAGGACTTCAAATACTATGTTAAATAAGAGTGGTGAAAGTGGACATCCTTTTCTTGTTCCTGTTCTCAGAGGAATAGCTTTCAGTTTTTCAATGTTGAGTATATTAGCTGTGGGTTTGTCATATATGTTCTTGATGATGTACTTTCCTTCTATACCCATTTTATTCAGAGTTTCTATTATAAATGGATGCTGTATCTTGTTGACTGCTTTCGCTGCATCTATTGAGATGATCATGTGACTTTTATTTTACATTTTGTTAAGATGATGTATCACGTTGATTGATTTGCAGATGTTGAACCATCCCTATATCCCTGGAATAAATCTCACGTCATCATGGTGTGTGATCTTTTTAATGTATTGTTGTATTCAATTTGCTCATATTTTGTTGAGTATTTTTGCATCTATGTTCATCAGGGATGCTGGCCTGTAATATTCTGTTTTTTGTGTTGTCCTTGTCTGGTGTTGGTATCAGGGTAATGTTGGCCTTGTAAAAGGAGTTAGGAAGCTTCCATTATTCTTCAAATTTTTGGAAGAGTTTGAGAAGGATAGGTATTAAATCTTCCTAGAATGTTTGGTAAAATTCCCTGGGGAAGCTGTCTGGTCCTGGACTTTTGTTTTTGGGGAGGTTTTTGATTGCAGTTTTGATCTCCTTACTGATGAGTTGTCTATTCAAATTCTCTATTTCTTCTTGATTCAATTTTGGAAGGTTGTATCATTCCAAGAATTTATCCATTTCTTCTAGATTATCCAGTTTTTTGGCATATAGCTTTTTGTAGTATTTTCTTGTAATCCTTTGTATTTCTGAAGTGTCTGTTGTAATTTCTCCTCTTTTGTTTCTGATTTTATTCATTTGAGTCTTCTTTTTTTTTCTTGGTGAGTCTAGCTAAAGGTTTGTCCATTTTGTTTATCTTTTCAAATAACCAGCTCTTAGTTTGATTTAGTTTTTTATTATTTTTTTAGTCTCTTTCATTTATTTCCACTCTGTTTTTTGTTAGTTCCTGCCTTCTACTGATTTTGGGCTTTGTTTGTTCTTTTTTGTTCTAGTTCCTTTAGGTGCACAGTTAGATTGTTTATTTAAGATTTTTCTTGTTACTTGAGGTGGGCCTTTATTGCTATAAACTTCCCTTTTAGTACTGCTTTTACCACATCCCACAAATTTTGGCATGTCATATTTTCATTTTCATTTGTCTCCAGGTATTTTTTTATTTCTCCTTTGGTTTCTTCATTGGCCCAATAGTTGTTCAGCAGCATTTTTTAAAAGAATTTCCGCATATTTGTGGCTTTTCCAATTTTCTTGTAGTTGATTTCTAGTTTTATACTGTTGTGGTCAGAAAAAGATGCTTGGTATTATTTCAATCGTCTTAAATTTATTGAAACTTGTTTTATGGCCTAATATGAATCTGTCTTGGAGAATGTCACATATGCATTTGAAAGGAATGTGTATTCTGTAGTTTTTGGATGGAATGTTCTGTATATATCTACTAAGTCCATCTGGTCTAATGTGTCATTTATGGCCAGTGTTTCCTTATTGATCTTCTGTTTGGATGACAGTCCCCTATTATTATTATGTTACTGTCTATTTCTCCTTTATTTCTGTTAATAATTGCTTTATATATTTAGGTACTCCTATGTTGAGTGCATAGATATTTACAATTGTTATGTCCTCTTGTTGTATTGTTCCCTTTATCATTATGTAGTGCCCATCTTTGTCTCTTGTTGCAATTTTTGTTTTAAAGTCTATTTTGTCTGGTATATGTATTGTGACCCCAGATTTCTTTTCATTGCATTTGCATGGAGTATCTTTTTCCATACCTTCACTTTCAGTTTGTGAGTGTCTTTAGGTCTGAATTGTGTCTCTTATATGCAGCATATATATGAGTCTTGCTTTTTAATCCATTCATCCACTGTATGTCTTTTGATTGGTGCATTTAGTCCATTGACTTTTAAAGTAGTTATTGATAAGTAAGTACTTATTGGCATTTTGTTACATTTTTCTGGGTGTTTTAGTAGTTCTTCTCCATTCCTTTCTTCTTCTCTTGCTCTCTTCCCTTGTGATTTGATGGCTTTCTTTAGTGTTATTTTGGGTTCTTTCATTTTAATTTTTTGTGTATTTATTATGTTTCTGGTTTCCGATTACCATGAGGTTCATATATAATAACCTATGTAAATAGCAATCTATATTAAGGTGATGCTCACTTAAGTTTGACTTCTTACTAAAAGCCCTCCCACTTTTACTCCCCCCACCACATTTTATGTTTTTGATATCATATTTAATCTCTTTTTGTGTGCATGTGTATCCCTTAACCTCTTATCATGGAAATAGCTAATTTTAGTACTTTTGTCTTTTGACTTTCATATTACTTGTATAAGCTACCTTTACTGCATATTTGCCTTTCTTGGTGATTCTTTTAATTCAATAATTTTCTTATTCCTATTTTTTGTCTTTTCTTTTCTTCTTAAATAAGTCCCTTAACATTTCTTGTTAGGCTTGTTTATGGGTGATAAACTCCTTTAGTTTTTGCTTGTCTGGAAAACTCTTTATCCTTCCTTCCATTCTGAGTGATAACCCTGTGGGGTAGAGTATTCTTGCCTGTAGATTTTTTCCTTTCAGTACTTTGAGTCTGTTGTGTCACTCCCTTCTAACCTGTAAAATTTCTTCCAAGAAGTCAACTGATAGCCTTACAGCATTTCCTTTGTATGTAACCAGTTGCCTTCTCTTGCAGCTTTTAGGATTCTCTCTTTATCTGAAGTCTTGACAGTTTAATGGTAATGTGTCTTGGAGTGGGCCTCTTTGGGTTCATCTAGTTTGGTGCTCTCTGCTTCCTGTACCTGGATATCTGCTTCCTTCCTTAGGATGGGAAAGTTTTCAGCTATTATTTTGTGAAATAGGTTCTCTGCCCCTTTGTCTCTCTCTTTTCCATCTGGGACTCCTATAATACGATGTTAGTATGCTCGCTGTTGTTGCAGAGGTCCCTTAGACTGTCCTCATTCTTCTTAATTGTTTTTTTCTTTTTTCTGTTCAGTTTAGGTGATTTCCTCTACTCTTTCATCCAAATCACTGATCCATTCTGTGTCATCTACGCTGCTATTGATTCCCTCTGGTGAATTTTTCATTTCTTTTATTGTAGTCTTTATTTCTGATTGGTTCTTTTTTATATTTTCCAAATTCTTTTTTTTAATAAAGATTGGCACCTGAGCTAACAACTCTTGCCAATCTTCTTTTTTTTTTTCTGCTCTCTCTCCCCAAATCCTCCCAGTACATAGTTGTATATTGTAGTTGTGGGTCCTTCTGGTTGTGGCACGTGGGATGCCACCTCAGCATGGCCTGATGAGTGGTGCCATGTCCATGCCCAGGATCCAAACCAGCGAAAACCTGGGCTGCCATAGCGCAGCATGTGAACTTAACCACTCGGCCATGGGGCAAGCCCCTATATTTTCCAAATTCTTTGTTGAAGTTCTCCCTGTGTTCATCTATTCTTCTCCCAAGATCTGTGAGCATCTTTATGGCTATTAGTTTGTACTTTTATCAGATAGATTATCTCTGTTTTTTATTTTTGTAGTTCGTCTTCTGAGGATTTGTCCTGTTCCATTATTTGCAACATATTTCTTTGTCTCTTTTATTTGCTTACTTCTCTGTGCTTATATCTATGTATTAGATAGATTAGCTATGTCTCCTGATCTCGGAGATGCGGCCTTATGTAGGAGATGCCTCATGGGACCCCTCAATGTTCTTTACTCTCATCACCAGTTTCAAATGTTCCAGGAGTATCCCCTGTGTGGGCTACATGTTCCTTTCTATAGTGGCAGGGTTGCTGTTTCTGCAGGTGCAGGTATAGGCTAGGCTGATTCCTTGGCTGTCTGGTTGTAAAGCTCAGGTTTGTGCAGCTGCTACAGTCACTTTAGTCACTTTATTGGGATGAGTGAGTCCTAGCACAGCTGACTGCATGGTCTAATAGCACATACCTGCTCCTGTTTTGCTGTTAAGTGAGTCAGGCCCCCAGTGTGCTGGCTGCTAAGCTCAGGGGTAACATTGCTGTAGGCCTCTGACCTTCTAGGCTGTTGTCAGCTCTCTCAGGAGCTCACCTGAGTAGAACCAGCCTCAGGCTTGGCAGCACAATCATTTCAGGCCTTGGAAGGTGGAGCAGATCTGCTGTGTGGCTGTTTGAGAAGGCCAGTGGTACAAGTTTGCTGCAGCCGAGAAGCCCCACCACCCACAGCCCCACACCCCCATTCAATGCAGACCTGCCTAGCATGCATGCAGCACTCCATGGAGGCAGACCCATTTGCCGAACTGCACTGGTCCCACACACCCTGCCTGTGGCCCACAAGTTCCCTGAGGGCTTACTGGTTGGTGAGGCCAGTCCCTAGTGCAGGCTGCCTGCCCTGGCTGAGCTGGACTAAATTGGAGGTCTAGTGAGTGGGGCAAACTTCTGCACTAACTGGCCAGGGGAAGAAATCCAATGGCATCTGCCAGTGTATGTGTTTGCAAACCTGTACTAGGTCACAATAATGGCTGCTGTCAGTGTCTCTGTCCCTGAGGAGGTGGGCCCAGCCACCTCCTGCCTCCCTGAAATGTGCCCTGATCCTATCAGTTGAGTCTCTTTCACCAGAGAACCACACACCTTTCTCTCTGGTGATTTTATGTTGTTTTCCGGGATGGGTGGATCTCTGTGTGGGCCCTTTAAGAGCAGGCTTTTCTTCAGCTTTTCTGGGGATATACCCCATTTTTTTCCTGCTTTTTTCTCCCCAAGTCCCCCCAGTATGTAGTTGTATATTTTGGTTGTGGGTCCTTCTATCTGTGGCATGTGGGACACTGCCTCAATGTGGCCTAATGAGCAGTGCCATGTCCGTGCCTGGGATCCAAACCAGTGAAACCCCAGGCCACCAAAGCAGAGCGTGTGAACTTAACCATGCAGCCACAGGGCCAGCCCCCACATTGGTTTTAATAGCCAGCAAAGTGAGGCATTATGGTATTCATCTTGGTTGTGCTGATTTCAAATGCTGCCTATTGTGGCATAGGTTTTCTGCTCAGATCCTCCACTTCTTCATGAAAAGCTTCCTACCTTAAGATTGCTCCTGGCCATGAAGCGCCATGACTAGAATGTAGCTTCTTCCTGAGCACAAAGGCATTTCTGTCTCTTCCACCTCTCGCAGTGTTGTCCCTTGTGGTGGGGGTTCTTTTGATCCAGTTTCCAGTTCTCTCTCAGAGGTAATCGTTCCAAAGGTAATTGTAAATTTGTTGTGTCCATGGGAGGAGGTGAGATCAGAGACCTCCTATGCAACCATGTTCCCAGGAATCCCCCTGGCCTTTGGTGATTGAACTCAGTCTCAGGTCCCTCACGCCTCCTGGGATGTCTGTGGATGGGTCTGAAAGTTCTAACTCTCTGATCACATAGTTTTGTCTTTTTGGTGACTACCCCCATGCTGAAGCTACCTAGGGGCCCCCATCTACCAGTTATCTCATTAGGATATAAAAGATACTCTTGAGACTCTGGAGATTCAAAGGGATTTAGGAGTTTGCATACCAGGAACCAGAGGTGAAGACCAAATATCTATTTTTTGTTGTACCACAAGACCCAAAGACCCCTTCTGATGGCAAGCCATAGAAAGAGTATTAAATGAAGAGTCCAGAGCCCTGGATTCTTACCCTGGCCTTGGGTAACTTGGGGGCCCTTCTTTTCTCTCCCATTCCTAGGCCTTGGTTTCTACATCTGAACATAAGAAAGTTGAACTGGATGCCCTCGGAGGTCCTTTCAGCCTTACCAAAAGCATATTCTGGTGGCCAAAGGGGTCCCCATATCTGTCCTCATAGAGCCAGGCCCCACCATTGTCTGGGTTGCTCAGCAAATGGGTGTGCTAGGTGTATAGTGAGAGCAGCACTGGACAGAGTAAAGTGATCAGAGGTGCTCTTTTCCTTCTGCCCCACTTAGTGGCAGGGCTGAAACTAGTGTGAGGTAAGTGAGGCACTTGCCTTGGGCACAAAATTTAAAGGGGTGCCAAAAAAACTCAGTATTCAGGATAAATAATATTTTAATACAATGTTTTTTAAAATTAAAATTAATGCAAAAATCCACAAAATATCAAAATTTTAAATAAAGACAGGATCAGTATTACTGATTTTTCCTTTTTCCTTGGGCTCCAATATGGCTTGGCACAGGACTGGTCACTCCCAGTAGACAAATATACCTCACTTAGGTATCCAGCATGGAGCTGAATTTCGCGATGTGGCTGTTGGGTTTGGGTCCTGTTCTCTAAGAAAAGTGACTAGTATGTAATAACAGCTTAATGGTTAAGAGCATGGCCTCTGGAACTAGACAGCCTCCATTTGAATGTTAGGTTCTACTTATACCTGTGTGACCTTGGACAAATTACTTAACCTTTCTCTGTCTCAGTTTCTTCTCCTATAAAATAGGAATAATAATAGTACTTACTGTTTAGGGCTGTTTTGAGGGTTAAGTTAATTAATATATGTGAATATCTAAGCAAGGAATCTTGCATGTGGTATGTTCCCAGTGAACCTTTGTTCTTGTTATACTTAGGAAGAATTTAGTTTAGAACATCTCAAAGATTAGTAGTGATACTGCAATAGATGACTGAGGCCAATTGTTGGGTCATCCTTCCTGCTGCTCTATAAAAGCTTCTGAAAGGACTTGAGTACAGTGTTACTTGAGGCAGAGGGATTAAGTACATGATTTCTGAAAGTTGTTTCCCTTTATTATGATGCCTGTGACAAAATGGCTTTTATTTTTATTTATTTATTTAATAATTGGATCCTTTTTTTTTAAAGGTTGGCACCTGAGCTAACATCTGTTGCCAATCTTTGTTTTCTTTCCTTCTTCTCCCCAAAGCCCCCCAGTACATAGTTGTATATATTCTAGTTGTAGATCCTTCTGGCTGTGCTATGTGGGACGCCGCCTCAGCATGGTTTGATGAGCAGTGCTAGGTTTGTGCCCAGGATCCAAACTGGTGAAACCCCAGATCGCCAAAGCAGAGTGTGAAAACTTAACCACTTGGCCATGGGGCTGGCCCCCAAAAATAGCTTTTAAATTTGGGTTGAGAGCCACTATTTTTCGTTAATCTATCCACACTATGTAGGAGATGTTGAACAGTTTTTGATGAACTATTTCCTACACTGTGGCTTCAGGGCCACTCTATGCAGTGTAGCAAGTAGAATTTCCTTGAGATTCTAGAATGGTCCCATGCTCCACTACCTCCTTAGAGAGGTTATAAAGGTATATGGGGTATTGTTCAATTGCAGAACTCTGAAGCCAACGACTATGCTTAGGATTGATTGATTAGTTAATTAATTTATTCTCATCTGCTTGATAAGTATTACTTGTGTACCTACTTTGTTCCAGGTCCTGTGTTGACACCTCAGGATACAGGGAGGAGTCAGACTCAGTCCCTGCCCTCAGTAGGCTCCTACTCTAGTAAGGGGAAGAGACATGGTCTACCCTAACTTGAAATTAGTTTCCTCTTCCCATTCTGTATTAGTCAGGGGTGTCCTAAGAAACAGAGCCAATACATATATGTGTGTGTGTGTGTGTGTCTGTGTGTGATTTACTATAAGCAATTGGTTCATGTGATTGTGGAGGCTGGCAAGTTCAAAAGTCTAACCAGCAGAGTGGGCCCAGTGGGCTGGAGACACAGGGAGAGCCAATGTTCCAGTTAGAAGGCCACCAATGAAGAACGGCCAAAGTTCCAGATAAAGTCTAAAGGCAGTCTGCTGGAGAATTCTCTCTTACTTGGGGAAGAATCAGCCTTTTGGTTCTATTCAGGCCTTTAACTGATTGGATGAGGCCCACCCACATTATGGAAGGCAATCTACTTTCCTCTACTAATTAAAATGTTAATCTTGTCAAAAACCACCCTCGAAGAAACACCCACACAAACATGTTTATAACAAAATAAGAAGGAAATACTTATGACGATTATAGTCCTCATTTCTGTAACTGGTGACATGGTCGTAGGCGGTATTCATAACTACCTTCTTCCATAATCCATTCAGTATCGCCTCTGCCTTCAGCAAGCACCTCAGCTGGTTGTGGTTCTTTACCTGATGGGATGACCCAAACCTTCATTTCTGAAGGGTCTGGGCCATTAGTAGTCCTACCTTTAATCACAGGGCATGGTAATAGTAAGAGATGCCCTAAAGGATCTCCTGTACTCCAGACATACTCTTCTTTACCTCCATTGTGAAATAACAGTCCAATTTCTCCTTGATAGTCAGGATCAGTCACCCCAGCCAGCACAGTAACTTCCTTCATCTGCTGATTTAGAGGCAAAATTTAGAGACCCTAAGTAGAAGTCCTAAATGTGTGCTGTGAACTCCCAGATGATGAGTTACATCTGACTGGTGGGGGAGGGGTCAGAAGAGGATTATGCGAAATTTCATGGAGAGCTCACTTTTGAGCTGGGCCTTGAAGGAACCTCAGGAAGCCCAGTGCTGACTTAAACCAGAGAGGCTGTGAAGGAGCCTCCAAGGAAGGATGCAAGGCCATTGCTTGAGCAACTGCTGTATTCTCTGCCCTAGCCAAGGTACTTAAAGCCCATGCTTGAACTGGGAAATCTGAGAAGGTGGAACTCACCCTCTTCTCCTGCCAGGACCTGGTATCCTGCACTCTCTCTTCTCTCCATCTATCAAGGTGTCCTTTGGGGAAAATCTCATCATTGATCCTCCTTTCCTTTATTTGGTGTGCAAAATAATGGCCACCCAAAGATGTTCCTGTCCTGATCTCCAGAACCTGTGAATATGTTATTTTATATGGCAAAAGGGACTGCGTAGATGTGATTACTTTATGCCTTTTGAGATGGGGAGCTAATCCTGTATTATCTAGTTTGGGCCCAACATAATCACAAGGATCCTTATAAAGGAAAGACAGAGGTAGGAAAGGAAGAAAGAGATGTGATGATGGAGGCAGAAGGGTCAGAGTCAGAGAGATAGAATGTAAGATGCTGGCAAGATGAAAGAAGGTACCTTGAGACAAATTCGTCTGGCTTTTGGAAGCTGGAAAAGGCAAGGGGAAAGATTCTCCCCTAGAGCCTCTGGAAGAGATCTAGCCTTGTGTTCCAGAAGGAGCAACACCTTGGTTTTAGCTCAGAAGTCCCATTTTGGACTTCTCACTTTCAGAACTGTAAGGTAATAAATTTGTGTTGTGTTGCTTTAAACCACTAAGTTTGTGTTAATTTGTTACAGCAGCAATAGGAAATGAATACATCCATCTCGGCATTTCCCTTTGAGCCAAAACCTTCCTCAGAGTGTGAGAAAAGGCACAAGGCCCTGAAGTTTGGCTTTCAGGTTCCAGCCAGCATGCAGGAAGAGAAGCTATTTCAGAAATCTGGAACAAACAAGCCATTGTTATATATGCGGGACATCTCAGCTGTCGCGCATGACTGTTGTTAACTGGTGTGCCCAGTGTCACATCTATTAGTTTTATCACGGGGATGTTGTCACAGTTCCTGGTTCTGGCTACCCCAGAGGCCTTATTGAGGTTGATTCTACAGTAGCCTGTGTGGCCCGAGTGCCAGGCCCGAGGACTGTGGGCACTGAGGGTAAGGACACTGAGACAAGCCCCACTTAATGCCTTGCATTACAAACTTCTTGCCCCCACCCTGGTCTGAAATGACTCATTCCTAGTTCTTGGATTCCCCTAGTTCTGCTTCCCACTTCCAGCAATTCCTAGTCCTCCCTGAGTGTCTCTCTTGGCTATTCAGGCTTATCTTCCTCCACTGCTACTTGGCCCATGTTATTACTTATATTTTCTTTCTTTCTTTTCCTTTTTCTTTTAGTTGAAATTTTTAACTCAGATAATTATAGATTCACATGTAGTTGTAAGAAATAGTATAGAGAGATCCCGTGTACCATTTACCCAGTTTTCCCAGTGATAACATTTTCAAAACTGTAATATAATATCACAACCAGGATATTGTCACTGATACAATCCACCAATCTTATTCAGATTTCCCCAGTTGTACTAATACTCATTTGTGTGGGTGTGTGTAATTAGTTCTATACAATTTTATCACACTCATAGGTTCATGTATCCTCCATCACAGTCAAGATACTGATCAGTTGTGTAATACCTTACCTTATGATAATCATAAGGATCCCTTCTGTTGCCTGTTTATAACCACACCCACCTCCCTTTCACCATTACCCCTAACCCTTGGCAACCATTAATCTGTTCTTCATTTCTAAAATTTTGTCATTTCAAGAATGTTATATAAATGGAATCATACAATTTGTGATCTTTTGGATTAGCATTTCTTCACTCAGCATAATTCCTTTGAGATCCATCCAAGTCGTTGCATGTGTTAGTAGTTCATTCCTTTTTCTTGCTTAGTAATATTCCGTGGTATAGATGTACCACAGTTAAGCATTCACCTGTTTAAGGATATCAGGAATATTTCCAATTTTGGGCTATTATGAATAAAGCTGTTATACACATTCATATTACAGGTTTTTGTGTGAATGTAAGTTTTCATTTTGGGGCGGTAAATGTCCAAGAATGCAATTGTTGAGTACAGTGATAATTGCATATTTAATTTGGTAAGAAACTGCCGAACTGTTTCCCAGACCAGCTGTGCCATTTATTTCCCCATCAGCAATATATGAGAGTCCAGTTTCAGTGTGTGAGTGATCAGTTCCTAAGCATCCTCGCCAATATTGGATGTTGTCACTATTTTTCATTCTAGCCATTCTGATACGCGTATAGTGATATCGCATCATGGTTTTAATTTGAATTTCCCTAATGCCTGATTATGTTGATATCTTTTCATGTACTTATTGGCCATCTATATATCCTTTTTGGTGAGATGTCTGTTTATATCTTTTGTCCATTTTCTTATCAGATTGTTTGCATTTCACTGTTGGGTTTTGAGTACTGTTTACATATTGTATATGCTAGTCCTTCATCAGATATGATGTTTGCAAGTTTTTTCTCCCAGTACATAGCTTGTCTTTTCATCCACTTCACACAGGCTTTCACAGAGCAAAAGTTTTAGACTTTTATGAGGTCCAATTTGTTGATTTTTTTCTTTTATGATTCATGCTTTTAGTGTCAAGTCTAAGAACTCTTTGCCAACCTCTAGACCCCCAAGATTTTCTCCTATTTGTTTTTCAAAAATGTTTACAGTTTTACAATTTTAAGTCCACCATCCATTTTAAGTTAATTTCTTTATAGGATGCAAGATTTAAGTTCATCTTTTTGCCTATGGATATTCAGTTATTTAAGCACTATTTGTTGAAAAGGCTATCTTTCTTGCATTGGATTGCTTTTGTACCTTTGTAAAAAGAGTCATTTGGACATATTTGTGTAGATCTATTTCTGGGTTCTCTATTCTGTTTTATTGATCTATATGTCTATCCCTCCACCAATACTAAACCATCTTGATTACTGTAGCTATATAGTAATATTAGGTAAACTGATTTCTCCTTCTTTCTTCTTGCTTTTTCTTCCCCAAGATTGTTTTAGCTATTCCTAGGGCCTGTGTCTTTCCATACGTGTTTTAGAATAAGCTTGTCCACGTCTTCAAAAATCCTTGCTGGGATTTTGCTTGGAACTGCATTAAGCCTATATATCAGTTTGGGGAGAATCACATCTTTACTGTGATAAATTTTCCAGTCCATGAACGTGGTATGGTTTTCTGTTAATTTAGGTCTTCTTTGATTTTTTTTATCAGCATTTTGTAATTTTCACTGATTCTATCCTCCATCATCTCTGCTCTATTATTGAGTCCATCCAGCAGTTTTTAATTTCAGTTAATGTATTTTTTAGTTCTATAATTTTCATTTGGTTTATTTATAACCTCTATTTCTTTTCTGAGATTTTATATATTTTCATTTGTTTTAAGAGATTTTGCAATTGCTTGTGGAAGCACTTTTATGACAGTTGCTTTAAAATCCTTGTAAGATCATTGCAACAACTGATTCATCTTTATGTTGGCATCTGTTGATTGTCATTTCTCATTTAGGTTGTGATTTTCCTGGTTCTTGGTATGATGGGTTGTTTTCAGTGTATCCTGGACATATTTGCCTATTATGCTTGGCAATTCTGGGTCTTATTTAAATATTTTCTTTAAACAAGAGGTCGCTGTGTTTAGGTTTAGCACACAGGTCCTGGCCTAGGTTTGCAAGCTGCGGTTCCAATGACAGTTTAATTTTCATAGCCTTTGTGGTGCTGTAATGGTCTGCTTGGTTTATCTAGTGGTTTTGGGCCAAAGAGGCTTCCCTGGCTGGGTTTCTTATTCTGGTGAACCCTCCTTGCTGGTGCCTCCTGGCAGCCCAGTATATCCGGTGGGAGACTGGATTCTGAGGCCCACAGTGACACAGAAGCTTCTCTAGCCCAGTGCTCATAGTTGGATCTCCCTACTGATGACCCCAAGCCACTCTGGTTTCTCTGGAAAGGGAAGGGTACTTTCAGGTTTGTGGAAAGGCAGAGGCTTTGTGAATAGGCTGCTTGCTGTAGTTGAGTCTCTCTTGTTGGTTCTGTGATTCTGCCTGCCTGTCTGCCCTGGTATCTCTTGGGGTGGTAGGTAGCATCAGGCTCAATGAAGAAGAAAGATTCACCTGGCTGTTTATTGTCAATGTGGATCCCAAGCTATATCCTACTTTCTGGTTCTATTGGGGTCACCTGGTGTATTTGGCAGGTCTCCGCTTCAGTCCAGCAGAAGAATGAATCTACCTGGGCTGCCTTCTGTTGCCAGGTCGTGAAATGCTGGGTTTGGGCCACCTTCTTCTATTGGGTGGGAGGATCTTAAGATTCCCTGCCACTGCGTTGTTGTATAATCCTGGAGTCCCTAACCAGATTACCTGCCTTTTACCACCTTTCTAAATTCTTCTCTGGTTGACTTCTGCATTATTTCCAGAGTTTATAGTTGTACTCAGTAGGGAGGATCATGGAGAAGTGTGTCTACATTATCCAGTCCAGACTGGAAGTCTGTCTCATATATATTTTCAAATCCCAAATATTTCACACCTTTGTCACTGAGCCTCTCCCCCAGTGAATTTTCTTTTCCTCTCAGATCATTATTGAACTCTGTCCCCTTCTTGAGGCCCCTTCTCACTGAAACCTAATCATTTACAGAGCTCCTGTTCCCCCAGTGAATTCCCCTTATCATTGAACTCCCTTTTCTTCATTGAGCCCCCTTATCTACTGTTAATTACATCAGTTCCCTGAGGTTCTGTTCTTTCTCTTAGCCCCCCTTTGCATACTGATCTATCATTCCATCACTTACACCAATCCCCTGGGTTGCCCACATTTGCTCACTAAAATCTTCCCTTTCCCTTCCATCCCATCCACTCCCATGCCTTCCAGGCTTACCTTAGCCTTCTTTCTCAATTAACAGCATCTCATGACTGAGCCCCCACAGTGCTTCTTACCTCTCATGTAGCCGTAGTTACCTCATGTAGCAAGCCACTCTTCCTCACCCCCATCCATTCCTTTAATCTTCAACCCCTCATGTATTTTTAACTACCTTCAAAGCTACTGTCCATTCTGCCCCACATTGCATTTTCTTTTCTTTCCCATTGCTGAGCCATCAGTTTTGTGGGTAAAACCCTCCTTTTCCTCTGGCCTCAGTTACCTCCATCTTGCCCTCTTTTGTAACCCCCAGCTCTTTCCTCATTTAGCCCCTGGCCCCCTGCCAGTTCCTGTCTTTTATCTGAGGCCTCCTTCCTTCTTCAGGCTCTCCCATTTTCTCTCTAATCCCTCATATACCTTATATGCCCCCATCTTCTCCCTCTCTGCCACTTTACTTCTGAAGAATAGCTTCTCCCTCTTTTCTTTCACTGGCCTACGTCATGGCCACTTATCTCCCATTCCTGCCCCTTAGCTGGATCCACTGTTAGTCCATCCCTGTCATTTCACTCTATCTAGACACTTAGTCCCTGTTTCTGCTAGGAAAGGAGTCTCATTTATATACTTATTTTCTTGACAGTGCTCTCTTGAGTCAATAAGATATCCATAGTTCCTGAAACAAATCCCCTCTGCATTTTTACAGCCAGGGAGTCATTTTCCACCCTGCTTTTCTTGGGTTGCTCCAGGGTTACCATGTGTTTATCTGAAGGCAGCAAAGTAATTAACAAATGCTAGTTCCATCCCCTCCTTTGACAAGTTTCTTACAGCCCACAGTACCTGAGGTTTTCTCCTGAACCTTTGGGAGTGGATGAGACGGTCCTTCTCAACAATTGGCCTCTGGATGTCAGATGGAAACAGAGGCTAGCTGCAATTCTGGAGGCCAGGATCCATGTCTCCCTTCGCTTCTCCTTTTCTTTCATGGGCCAATGGGGAGTGAGTTAGATAGGCCAAAGTCTTGGGCCAAGCCTGGCTACCTTTTGGTGGCATGGTGACTGCCAAAGCTATCAGCACCCTTGGGAGAGCCTCTTTCCTTTGTTTCTCTCTGTCTACCCTCACCACTTAGGAGGTGATACCCCCTGCCCCATCACCCTGAACATGCATATGCAGGAACACATACCATGCCTCAGAAGGTCAAGGGCCAGGGCCATACTGCTCCACTTTTAGAGGTAGCCACTTCCTGTTGTAGAGAGTACATCCTTTCTGTCTTTTGGTCAGCAGATCCCACCTTGGTTCTTGAGACTTTAGAATTATCCAAGGTCAGAGGGGCATTCAGGAAGGGAGGGAAAAGAGAACTCTGAGTGTCAGAGCTGATAGGGTCTAGACAGACCACCTGATCCAACAGCTTCATTGCACAACTTGTGAAACTGAGGTCCAGAGAGAGGAGGAAACTTGCCCAGTCAGTGATAGAGCTAAGGCCAGAAACCAGGTTTGTTCTCACCTTGACCTAATACCTCCTAGCTGTCAATAGCTTGATCTTTGACCAGCTATTGAATCTGAATATGCCTCAGTTTTTTCCACTGTAAAATGGGGATAATAATACTGTCCCTCTCATAGGGTCATTTGAGGATTAAATGAGACAGTGTAAAGCGCTTAGAATAGTGCTTGGCACATGTAAACATTTAGTAATATTTAACTATTTTTATTGTAGTTATTATCAATGTTGTTGTCTGAGGATGTCTATCTAGTTCTACTAAGCCAGTAATCATTTTTACCAATAAAAAATTCAAAATGTTACCAAACACTTCATATTATTCACCACTTTTAAATATTCTTGTGGATAGAAAACTCTTCGTATAGACTTATTTTGCTTTATTTGGCTGTTATCTTTTGTACTTGTCACTACTTGACTTAATTGTCGTTAAAAACCCTATCCCAGACGTCTCTATAAGGGTTCTGACCTTGGGCAAGTGGCTTTAACCTCTCTTTGCTTTAGTTTCCTTTTCTGTAAAACAGGGTTGGTAATAATAGTACCTACTTTTAGGGTTGCTATGAGAACTAAATCAATTAATTCATGTAAAACACTTAGAACATTGTCTTAGACCATAGTAAGTATTTAATGACAGGGTGATTATTAATGTTACTCTTGCTTGCTTTTTGAAAAAGCGTGATGTCTCAGGCACATCTTGATTTTTTTTCCCCCTCAAAATTTGGTGTGTGTTACCCTCTGAGAATTCTTGATATTATTTAATTGAGAACAGGGTGATGGTTCAGAGTCTTGGTTTTAGCTAGAGATACACATTAGATTATTTTGCATGAGAGTTGGTAGCAGTTGGGAGGTCACTAGAGATTACTCAAGCCATTTCTGTGACATAGCTCGGGCCTTTAACATTAGTGTTGCTGATTCACTTTTAATAGGTAAAACATGTACATGTTGCAAAAAGGTACAGAAATGTGTACAGTCATGCGTCACCTAATGACAAGGATATGTTCTGAGAAATGCGTTGTTAGGTGATTTTGTTATTGTTTGAACATCATAGAGTGTACTTACACAAACCTAGATGGTATAGCCTACTACACACCTAGGTTATATGGTACTAATCTTATGGGACTACCATCGTATAAACAGTCTATTGTTGACCGAAACGTCATTATGCAGCACATGACTGTATATGGAAATGTAGGTCTCCCCCCTCCCCTCCCCTGACAATCTTGCAGTCCAGTTCTCCTGCTTAGACCTAACCAGTGTGGCCAGCTTCTGAAATGTATGGCAGAAACCTTTCAAAATCATGAGCTTATATTGACGTTAAATTACTCTAACTTCCTTACATTCATTCTTACCTCTCTCTAATGTTCTATTACTTTTTGACCTATTTAGCTCTTTCCTTTTTAATAGCATAGAAGCATCTTTGATGGGTACTACTATAATTGTCATACAAAACCATGTCTCTAAAATGCAATATTGCCTAAAGATTCAGAAATTGTGTCGTCTTTCTTTATTGGTTTTTGTTTGTTTTGTTTCATAAGACCGGCATCCATTTATTTTTTGATCTTTGGACCATGCCTACTGGAATTGGCTCCAAGTGTACCATATTAGATATTCTTCTTGCTCAGCATTATTTGAGGAAAGAACTTGCTGCTTGAATAGAAAAAGAATTCTCAACCTTTCCTCAAGGCAACATCAGGAAGTGTGAAGTAGTAGGGCACATGATATCACAAGCAGAGCCCTCATACACTTATTGGAGAATAATCGTGTAAGGAGAAATACAGAAAAATATAGTGGCCTTTGCATTTTCTCTACAAATCTTGCTCTATCTCTTTATCTCTAAGAACTCAGGAGTGGGGGAGACCTTGTATGAACCATACATTGGGGATTGGATATCAGGTTATATTTTATATTTATTTTGTAGCTGGGAACAAATATTATAGTTAATTTTCTTTGCATTTTAAGGAGTCTTGGTTCATATTGATTTTTATGGAGAAATCAGGGAGAGCACTGGGATGAGGGCACATATAAGCACATTAACCTAGTCTCTGAGCCATTGAATGCCATAGGTGTGTGTGTATGTGCGTGTGCATGTGTACATGTGTACACATCCTTACAGACAAACCAAAAATACATAGTTTGTTTTTATGGGTTTCTTTAAAACATGGTTTTGTATGAATAGGGTACAACTTGCATGTTTTCACTTAACAATTTGTCATGATCATCTTTCCATGTCAGTATGTATAGACCTACCTTCTTGTTTTTAACTATCATATGAAATCCTATAATATGGATGTATTGTTTATTTTCCCAGACTCAGTTGATGGCCATTTTAGCTTTTACTTTTTTTCCCTATTAAAGATAATGCTTTGGCTAAAGCTATAAAACTCTTAGAAGAAAACATTGGGTAAAATTTTCATGGCTTTGGATGTGGCAATGATTTCTTGGGTAGAACACCAAAAGCACAGACAACAAAAGAAAAAAAATAGATAAATTGGACTTCATCAAATTTAAAACATTTTGTGCATCAAAGAACACTATCAAGAGAGTAAAAAGATAACCCGCAGAATTGGAGATAATATTTGCAACTCATGTATCTTATAAGGGATTAATATCCAGAATACGTAAAGAACTCCTGCAACTCAACAACAAAAAAACAAACAACCCAATTCAAAAATGAGCAAAGGACTTGAATAGACATTTCTTTAAGAGTATATACAAATGTCCAATAAGATATTCAACATTGTTAGTCATTAGGGAAATGCAAATCAAATCCACAATGACATACCACTTCACACCAATTAGGATTGCTATTATTAAAAAAACTGAAAATAACAAATGTTGGCCAGGATATGGAGATATTGGAACCCTCTTGCACTGTTGGCAGAAATTTAAAATGGTGCAGCTACTGTGGAAAACAGTTTGGGGACCCCTCAAAAAGTTAAATAGAGAATTACCATATAATTCAACAATTCCACTCTTAGGTATATACACAAAAGTATTAAAAGCAGGGACACAAACAGATACTTGTACACCAATGTTTATTGCAGCACTAGTCACAATAGCCAAAAAGTAGAAAAAACCCAAGTGTCCATCAACAGATGATTGGATAAAAAATGTGGAATATACATACAGTGGAGTTTTATTCAGACGTCAAAAGAATGAAATTCTGATATATGTTCTAACATGGATGAACTTTGAAAATATGCTAAGTGAAATGAGCCAGACACATAGGGACAAAGGTTGTATGATTCCACTTATATGAGGTACCTAGAATAGGCAAATTCATAGAGACAGAAAGTAAAATAGAGGTCCAGGGGCTGAATGGAGTGGAGAATAGGGAGTTATTATTTAATGGGTACAGAGTTTCTGTTTCTGTTTGGGGAGATGAAAAAGTTCTGAAAATGGATAATGGGTGATGGTTGTACAACATTGTGAATGTACTTAATGCCCTGAATTGTACACTTAAATTGGTTAAAATGGTAAATTTTATGTTATGTACATTTTACCACAATAAAAAAGACAGTGCTGCAGTGAAAATCCTTATATATCCTTTTTTGTTGTTGTTTAGATAAGGGATTTATCGAGATATAATTCACATACCACACAATTCACCCATTTAAAGTGTACAATTTAATAGTTTCTAGTAATATATTCTTTTTTATGTACATTGTGCCAATATTTTTCTAGAGTGAATACTGATAAATAGAATTGATTGTTTTTAGGTCAGTCACATTTAAATCTTGAATAGACACTGCCAAATAACCTTGGAAAATGCTATTCTGATCCTCCCTGCTCCCACTCTGCAGCAGTGTACAAAAGTATTCCTGTCCTCTCACCAACATTTGATATCATCAGACGTTTTCATTTCTGCCACTCTATGGAGCTAAAATGGTATTTTATGGTTGTTTAAATTTGCACTGATTACTAGTGAAACTGAAATCTTGTCATGATGGAGATGGGAGTAGCAGCAAGGTTGGGAGAAGTTGAGGGTGTGGAAGTGAGGCCGATGAGTTGAATTTTGGACCTGTTGGGTTTGAGATGGCCGTGTCCATGTGGAGAGGCTCAGGAGGCAGCAGTGATTTGGGTCTAAGCTTTGGGAAAGAGGATAGAGTTAAAAATACAATCTTCGGAGCCTACCACATTCAGATACTTGGGAAAACTTTGAGACTCAATATTACCCAAGGAGAGTGTGAAGATCTAGAACAAAGAGTCTAAGACCAACAGGCAGAGGAGACTGAGAAATATTCAGAAGCATAGGAACAAAACTAGGGCAGAATAGTGCCACAGAAGCCAAAGGAAGAGAAAGTTTCAAGAAGTAGAGGGTGCTTCCTGACATCAGTGTTTAAAGGAGTTGAATAGGTTGAGTCCAAAAAAAAAAAACCAGACAGTTAGTTTTGGACATTAAGAGTCTTTACTAACCTTAGGAACTAAGGTAGTCTAGAGATTAGAGCATGAGCTGTGCAATTGAACAGACCTGCATCCAAATCTAGACCTGGTAGTGATGAGCTGTGTGCCAATGGGCAAGTCACTCAACCTCAGGACCTCACTCTTCTATAAGCCAAATAAAGATAATAATATCTAGCGCCTAGGATTATTTTGAGAATTGGAGGAAACAGTGCATGTGAAAAGGATTAGCACAGTGCCTGATATATAGGTGCTCAATAAATATTAACTTCTCTGTTTGTCTCCTTTCCCTACCCCCCAACCAAGAGATGAGTTTTACTGCTCATTTAAATAGTCATTGGACCCACAAGATTTAAACTAGGAGGAAAGAGCTCTAATTCTGAGACAAATATATATAAGACCAACTCTTGTGCAACCCAGAGATGAAGAAGGCATGGTTACCTTTAAGAAACTCAGCGTCCAGGGGCCAGCCCCATGGCTGAGTGGTTAAGTTCGCGCACTCCGCTTCAGTGGTCCAGGGTTTCACTGGTTCAGATCCTGGGCACAGACCTCTGCTCATCACGCCACACTGAAGTGGCGTCCCACATGCTACAACTAGAAGGACCCACAACTAAAAAGAAATATTCAACTATGTACTAGGGGGATTTGGGGAGAAAAAGCAGGAAAAAAAAGAAACTCAGAGTCTAGCTAAGGAGGCAGGAAAGTCAACTTCTAATTATGGGTGTTATGCATGCCACAGGCAAGATAGGAACAGGACATTTGGGAGCACAAGGAGAGAGAAGATTTTGGAGTCTGCCTGATCCTAAGTTTTGCTTTTTTTTAGTTAGATAATAGCTGTACTTAGATAACTACTGAACATGCTAATTGTCTGATTTTTAAAAAGAAATATGTAACTGGAAACTATTTGGGCTGAACTAATTTAATAATGAGTTATATTCTTAATAGAACAATAATGATAAATTAGCTTGATAGAACATTAATTGGGTAGGAAATGGGTAAAATTTTCTCTCCCTCTCTCTCTCACTCTCCCTCCCTCTCCGCCACTGTCCCTCCGCCACTCTTTTTTTTACAGGAAACTTCACCTAGAGGAAATCAGCCTCTTCAGACCATAGCCCAGGCACCATTGTCCAACTCAGGGCAGAATCCCACCCTGTTGCTATGATAGCTGGACAGAAAGACAGCCTCCAGTCTCTAGTCTGGCAACCCCAACTCCAGCATACTAGGATAAATATCCCAGAGTGCAGGTATGGCCCAGGAAGAGATTGGGAGTAAGAGTTTAGAGGGTCAGGCACAGTGGGAGGCAGATAGTCTAGGAAAGATGGAATTCTAACCTCCCAAGTGGTGATTTAGGAGGGCCTGGAGAGAGGCTGGGGTTTTAGGGATGAGGAGAAGGATTCAGGCTTGGGAGATGGAGGTACAGAAAAAGTAACCACCTTATTTGCTGGAAGAGTGTATGGTAGGGCTATTAATCCCCAAACAAAAATTAGTTTCAAAGTATACATATTTGTATTTTTCTATGTCAATCTCTCTCCCTCCTTCTTTCCATCCTTTCCTCCCTTCCTCCAGCACCTCCTCCTCCTTCTGGATCCCTCCCTACTTTGACAAAATGTTCTGGGCTTTCTAAGCCTCTTCTTGGCTTTTCTTTTTTTATCCCCCCCCCCAATTTTTCCTAGTTACTGCAGCTGTTAAGTGTCAACAGGTATGTGGTGAATATCGAAACAAATATCTTCCACATTTGCTTGTCAAGTTGATAGCCTTGACAGGTGTTAAGTGCAATCCTATTATGAAGGTGGAAAGGATTGTCTAATGTGAAGCAAGAAACATGTTATTTAGGGCCCTGGTAATTTCTGCCCCTGCCCCTAGCCTGTTTAATTGCCTCATTTTTCTCTCTCCTTTCTTTGGTTCTTATTTTCTCTCTCTTCAAAGCCCTTTTTGCTGCTTTTATCTTTTTCTCCTTTTCCTTTATCTTGTTCTATTCTTTTTCTTGTTCTCTCATTCTCATACCTAGTCTTTCTTTTGTCCTTCTTCATCATGCTCACTTGTTTACTGTGTCTGTCTATCTGTCTCTGTCTCCTACTTGACTTTTCCCTCCTTGCTTTATTTTTTTTTCTTCCACTCCTTCTCTAGCTCAAAGATCTTCTGAGTCTTTCTCTGAGTCTCTGCTTCCACCCCTGGAGTCTGTTCTGTCTCTGTCTCTCTTCTGTCTGCAGTGGCCAGTTGAGATTGTGGAGCAGTAGCTTTCTGAGGGGCCTTTGCATTGCTGCTTCTCATGCTCTGCCAGGCTGTTCTTACTGCAGTCTGCTCAAAGGGCTGACCCTGGTGAAAATTCTGCCCACACACTGGCCCCAGGGGAAAGCAAGTGCAGCAGAGACTTATTGACCTGTCAGAGGGTAGCACAAGTCTTCTCATCAAATGGCCAGAAGATAAATGACAAGATACATTAGTAGCACTGCTGTGTCTGGAGCACAACAGTTCATTTCTATTTAATTAAAATATTCTAATAGTCTGTATATGTCATCTTCATTCCCCTGGTTTCTTTTGAAGTACTGCCTGGGGAATCCATTATTACAACACCCCACACTTGTCATCTGTTGACAGGAGGAGGAGAATTGAGGAAAAACATGTGTTGTTTTAATTGGGAGAGACAGAATGGGAAGCAAGTGACAAAATGGGTCCAGGGTTTTACAGGGGGTAGTGGGCGTGGGACAGTCAGCAAAAGGCTTTGGAACTGATGAGGGTTGGTGGTAGGCAGAAAGGAGATGAGGATTGGAAATCATGCTTTTGCAGCATTCTTGGTGTCCCCAAGTAAGTTCTAATACCAGAGGAGAGTTTCTTTGTCTTGTAACTTATATAATAGTCTGCATCAAGATTGCTGGTGCTGCCTGATGCAAGAAGAATGCCTAAGGAGCCAGCTCATCTCAGTCTCCCAGACTCCTAGAAAAATCACCACTTTCCAACACACATTCATCCATCCTGGGTCACTCCTTCCCCACCATCTGGCAGGTACCACCACCTCTTACTCAGCTTCCAGTTAATGAGTACCTGCTATATGCCAGGCACTCTCTAGGAGGTAGTTATTGGCATCTGCATTTTACAGATAAAAAAAACAAAACTCCGAGGGCTTTAGTAACTTGCTCAAGGTCACACAGCTAGTAAATGGTTGAGCTAATATTCCTTGAATTGGCATAGATAACCTGAGATGAAGGAAATAGCTGTGAGTGTGTGTGTGTGTGAGAGAGAGAAAAAGAGGCAGAGATACAGAGAGAGAGAGAGAGATACCAACAGACAGAGAGACAAGAAACAGAGAGAGACTGTGCTCAATCTGAGGGTGGAGACAGAGATGCCAAAACCCCCTTTGCGTCACTAGAAGGGGCACAAAATGCAGTTCTCTTGCTTAGGGTTTGATACTGTGTGGTGATTTCTGTAGAAGAACTGATGAGATACTGCTACTAATTAATCATCACAATAATCATTTTCATATTTCCTTCCTGAAGCAGGTTGACGGGTTCATAAAGCTGTGCAGTGATGCCAAATAACCATGAAGTAGAGTTGCCAAATTCCTTGTCACCCCTGACCATAAACTCCCAGTGAGCAGTAGCTCACCATGCTCAGTGCTCAGTGGGCTTAGGCACCCTTATATATACCCTTCATTTGATAAGTCAATTTAGTTGGCAGAGCTAAAATCCATTTTGACACTCCAAGTCATTATTGGAGCAGGGCCCCTATCAAAGGCATGAAAGATTTCTCCTTGCCTCCAGATCACACCCCAGTCATCTTGGACAGACCATCTTCTAGCCTTTGACACAGCCATCTTGAGATCAGGAAGTTTCAAAACCTGCCTGGGATTGCTGCCATCCAGTGTCTCCTAACTCCTTAGCTGAAGAATTTCTTAATAAGAAAGCTAAACTTAGTCTATTTGCATGAATGAGTACAAGTCCCTTCTTGCTTGTCTTTTTCCTTTCATTTTTTTTTAAATTGAAGTTATGATAGTTTACAACCTTGTGAAATTTCAGTTGTACATTGTTATTTGTCAGTCATATTATAGGTGCATGACTTCACCCTTTGTGCCCACCCCCACCCCTCTTCCCCCTGGTAACCACTAATCTATGCTCTTTGTCCATGTGTTTGTTTGTCTTCCACATGTGAGTGGAATCATACAGAGTTTATCTTTCTCTATCTGGCTTATTTTGCTTAACATAATACCCTCAAGGTCCATCTATGTTGTTGTGAATGGGATGATTTTATCCTTTTTTATGGCTGAGTAGTATTCCACTGTAAATATATACCATATCTTCTTTATCCAGTCAACAGTTGATGGGCACTTAGGTTGCTTCCACGTCTTAGCTATTGTGAATAATGCTGAAATGAACATAGGGGTGCATGGGTCTCTTTGAATTGCTGATTTCAAGTTCTTTGGATAGATACCCAGTAGTGGGATGGCTGGGTCATATGGTATTTATATTTTTAGTTTTTTTTTTTTATTAATGTTATGATAGATTACAACCTTGTGAGATTTCAGTTGTACATTTTTGTTAGTCATGTTGTGGGTACACCACTTCCCCCTCTGTGCCCTCCCCCCACCCCCCCTTTTCCCTGGTAACCACCGATCAGATCTCCTTATCAATCTACTAATTTCCACCTATGAGTGGAGTCATATAGAGTTCGTCTTTCTCTGACTGGCTTATTTCGCTTAACATAATACCCTCGAGGTCCATCCACGTTGTTGTGAATGGGCCAATTTTGTCTTTTTTTATGGCTGAGTAGTATTCCATTGTGTATATATACCACATCTTCTTTATCCAATCATCAGTTTCTGGGCATGTAGGCTGGTTCCACGTCTTGGCTATTGTAAATAATGCTGCGATGAACATAGGGGTGCAACGGACTCTTGAGATTTCTGATATCAGGTTCTTAGGATAGATACCCAGTAATGGGATGGCTGGGTCATAAGGTATTTCTATTTTTAACTTTTTGAGAAGTCTCCATACTGTTTTCCATAGTGGCTGTACCAGTTTGCATTCCCACCAACAGTGTATGAGGGTTCCTTTTTCTCCACAACCTCTCCAACATTTGTCACTCTTGGTTTTGGATGTTTTTGCCAATCTAACGGGTGTAAGGTGATATCTTAGTGTAGTTTTGATTTGCATTTCCCTGATGATTAGCGATGATGAACATCTTTTCATGTGTCTATTGGCCATATTCATATCTTCTTTTGAGAAATGTCTGTTCATGTCCTCTGCCCATTTTTTGATCGGGTTGTTTGTTTTTTTGTTGTTAAGCAGTGTGAGTTCTTTGTATATTATGGAGATTAACCCTTTGTCGGATAAGTGGCTTGGAAATGTTTTTTCCCAATTAGTGAGCTGTTTTTTTGTTTCAATCCTGTTTTCCCTTGCCTTGAAGAAGCTCTTTAGTCTGATGAAGTCCCATTTGTTTATTCTTTCTATTGTTTCCCTCAACTGAGGAGTTACAGCGTCCGAAAAGATTCTTTTGAAACTGATGTCAAAGAGTGTACTGCCTATATTTTCTTCCAAAAGACTTATTGTCTCAGGCCTAATCTTTAGGTCTTTGATCCATTTTGAGTTTATTTTGGTGTGTGGTGAAAAAGACTGGCCAATTTTCAATCTTTTGCATGTGGCTGTCCAGTTTTCCCAGCACCATTTGTTGAAGAGACTTTCTTTTCTCCATTGTAGGCCCTCTGCTCCTTTATCGAAGATTAGCTGTCCATAGATGTGTGGTTTTATCTCTGGGCTTTCAATTCTGTTCCATTGATCTGTGGACCTGTTTTTGTACCAGTACCATGCTGTTTTGATCACTGTAGCTTTGTAGTATGTTTTGAAATCGGGGATTGTGATTCCGCCGGCTTTGTTTTTCTTGCTCAGGATTGCTTTAGCAATTCGCGGTCTTTTGTTGCCCCATATGAATTTTAGGATTCTTTGTTCAATTTCTGTGAAGAATGTTCTTGGGATTCTGATTGGGATAGCATTGAATCTGTATATTGCTTTAGGTAGTATAGACATTTTAACTATGTTTATTCTTCCAATCCATGTGCAAGGAATGTCTTTCCATCTCTTTATGCCATCGTCAATTTCTTTCAAGAAAGTCTTGTAGTTTTCATTGTATAGATCCTTCACTTCCTTGGTTAAGTTTATCCCAAGGTATTTTATTCTTTTCGTTGCGATTGTGAATGGGATTGAGTTCTTGAGTTCTTTTTCTGTTAGTTCATTGTTAGTGTATAGAAATGCTACTGATTTATGCACGTTAATTTTATACCCTGCTACTTTGCTGTAGTTGTTGATTATTTCTAATAGTTTTTCTGTGGATTCTTTGGGGTTTTCTATATATAAGATCATGTCGTCTGCAAACAACGAGAGTTTTACTTCTTCGTTACCTATTTGAATTCCTTTTATTTCTTTTTCCTGCCGAATTGCTCTGGCCAGCACCTCCAGTACTATGTTGAATAGGAGTGGAGAAAGTGGGCACCCTTGTCTTGTTCCTGTCCTCAGTGGGATGGCTTTCAGTTTTTGTCCATTGAGTATGATGTTGGCTGTGGGTCTATCATATATGGCCTTTATTATGTTGAGGTACTTTCCTTCTATACCCATTTTACTGAGGGTTTTTATCATAAATGGGTGTTGGATCTTGTCGAATGCTTTCTCAGCATCTATTGAGATGATCATGTGGTTTTTGTTTTTCATTTTGTTGATGTAGTGTATCACGTTGATTGATTTGCAGATGTTGAACCATCCCTGTGTCCCTGGTATAAATCCCACTTGATCATGGTGTATAATCTTTTTGATGTATTGCTGTATTCGGTTTGCCAAAATTTTGTTGAGGAGTTTTGCATCTATGTTCATCAGTGATATCGGCCTGTAGATCTCCTTCTTTGTGTTGTCCTTGTCATCATCTTCTCTTTGCTTCCAGGGCATGGTGGGATTAATAACAAATGGGTGGGAAGGGGCTTTTTCCTCTCCAAGGTATAACTCTTTGTTTAACCTTCTAGGACATTACTTATCACACTGATGGTCAGTCATTTATTTGAAAATCAATATCTCTTGTAGAACTATGAGTTTCTTGAAGGCAAAGACTGTGGTCTTATTAGTCTCACTCTCCCAGGGTGCATTGTGATCACTTTGATGGCTTAGGTATTACATTTATTCAGCAGATACTTACTGAGGGCCTGCTATCTGCCAACCTTGTGCTTTGTGGTTAATTTCCATTGTCAGTGGTCAGGGGTAGGGATGACAGACAAAATGAACATTCTGATACCATGCATATCCTCAGTGGTCTTGCAGCAGGCCTACCTGTCAAAATACAAAATACAGCCTCAGGGCGAGGGGCCCTAGAAGAACACTGGACTGGGGCCAGGGGCCTGGAATCTAAGCCTCTCTCTGCTTGTGCCTCCTTGAGTACTATATATGTACCCTTCTCTTCACAAGGCCTTAGTTCCCTCATCTTATAATAATAGCCAACATTTACTGATGGTTTCCTTTGGGTCTGGAACTGTGTGAAACACTGTTATGTACGTCACTGCATTCATTCCTCCCCATAACACTGTGAAGGTATTTTTACATATGAAGATCTTGAGGCCCAGTGAAGTTATATTCAATGTTACATAGCTGAGAAAGAACAGAGTCAGTATTTGAACCCAAGTCAAATTCCAGAACACCTGTATTCTATACTGCTTTCTTGAAAACTGAGGATAATAATATCAGCGCTGCTTCCCTCACATCATTCTTGTGAGGAGAGACTGAGTCCACAGATGTGGAAATTGCTATGTAAACTGTAAAGTATTGTCTAGATGGAAAATATATTGTTGTAACTGTCAGCCTTAGCATCAATTCAGGCCTTTCCATCCTTCTTTGTTATTGAGTTTTCACATCACACCTGGAGTGGCAGTAGTGTTGTGGTTAAGAACATGAACTCTTGTGGATTTGCCTAACTTAAAATCTCAGCTCTGCCACTCACTAGCTGTGTGAACTTAGGCAAGTATTTAACCTTTCTGTACCTCAATTTGCCCATTAGTTAAATCTATAATATAACAGTGTCTACTTCATAAGGTTGTGGTGAAGATTAAATGTGTTAGGCACTTAGAACATGCTTGGCACAGTGTAGGGGCTATATAAGTGTTAGTTGTTAATATCCAAAGCAGTATTTTAAGAATGCAGTGGTTTATATTCCGTTCACTGTTCTACCCAGATTAACATAAGTTAATAAAGAAAATGATCAGAGGAAAGATGTCATTTGATATAGAGTTAGAGTTGAAATAGCACAAATTCTGGGCCTGGAATAGAGGTCAGACACTTTCAAAGTGTTTCCTATAGGCTAGAGAGCAACGTATAGTTGACTGTAGTCATTGTCATCCAACAGCAAGTCAAGACACAGCTGCCACCTGCCCATCTTGGCTTTCTATTCTGAGCCTGCCTCCTCCCTTTGAGGAGATACGTCTAAGTGAGGCTCAAGGAAGAGCTGGTCAGTAGTTGATCTTAGAGCCTGGGCCAGATTTCTAACTTAACGGAAAGCTCCTACCCTTTCTAATATAGTGCCAAGGGCCCAGATTTTGGGGTCAGACAGACCGGGTTTGAATATCAGCCCTGCCACTTTACCGGCTGTGTAACCTTGTGAAATCACCTTACCTTTCTGAATCTGTTACCTCCTCTCTAAAAAGTATGGATAATAATTGTATTCATCATAGGTAGGTTGGTTGACACATAGTAGGCATGCAGTAAATGTTAACTTTTCATTTCCACTCCAACCTGCCTTTTCACCTAGCAACTGAAAGTAGGGACATGCTTGAGGGCATAGGGAATCTTGAGGTCATTATATCTGAGGTCATACAGCCCAGCAATGGGTGATGTGCTGGAATATTCATGGGGTTTGAAATCAGCCTGTGTTCTAGACCTAATCTGCCTTTTGCTATCTCTGTCATCACTGGCCTCGTTAAACCTTTGTTTCCTCATTTTTCAAACAAAGATTTGTCCCTACCTTCATTACCTTCCAGGATTGTTAGCAAGTTCGGATGAGGGGATGTCCCTGGAACATGCTTATTATGGTTACATCCAGGTGTGGTTTTAGAGATGGGAAGACCAGGTTGGAGGGAAGGTGGATGTTGAGTAGCAGTGCCTCTGGAAGTAAGCTAGGAATTACAGAGGATTCTTGGTAAAGATAAGCCAAAGGACCTGCTCAAGAACTAAGACAGAACAGCCCAGTAACAACAAAACAAGCTATGTGGACAGAAAATAAGATATTGAGGGACCTGGCACTTATAAGCTGACCAGGAGTAAATACTTTAATCCTGATTTTCACCCCCTCCCCTTTTTTTCAAGGTAAAAACGATAGGTGAAAGAAAATTTGAGAAGTATAAAACCCCTGTAATTTCACCATTATAGCACAATCATTTTTATTTCCTCTATTATGTCTAAGCTGTTGCTCCCATGCTTAGGTATTTTTATATGGCTCCAATTTTATCCATTCATTTAACAAACACTTCTGAGTACTTACTCTTTTTTTTTTTAAAGATTTTATTTTTTCCTTTTTCTCCCCAAAGCCCCCCCGGTACATAGTTGTGTATTCTTCGTTGTGGGTTCCTCTAGTTGTGGCATGCGGGACGCTGCCTCAGCGTGGTCTGACGAGCAGTGCCATGTCCGCGCCCAGGATTCGAACCGACGAAACACTGGGCCGCCTGCAGCGGAGCGCACGAACGTAACCACTCGGCCACGGGGCCAGCCCCCTGAGTACTTACTCTTGGCCAGCACCCACACCTAGTGCTGGTGCAACAGAGATGACTCAAACACTGCCTAAGTCCTCCACTGGCTCAGAGTGCCTGAGAAGAGCCTTTGGATAAATAACCTTGAAGAGCATTGGAAAATAAGATCTTCAAAGAAAGGTTAAAGAAGCTGAGATTGTTTAACTTGGAGAAGAGGAGACTATGGGGAGATTGAAAAATGCTCTTCAAATGTGTGACCAATTGTCCTTTGTCTCCAGAGGCTGGAAGAATAGAAAATGGATTATCTTTCATATGAAGGATTTGGGATAAATATAAAGCAACATTTCTTGACATTAAAGAGAGCTGTTAAACTTTAAGACAAATGAGAGAGAGGACTTCGAATTTCTTCTCTGGAACTCTTTTACATGGGCTAGATTTCTGCCTATCTGAGACAATGTAAGAATGCACCTGAGATTACACAGTTGCTGAGGTGACTCTTTAAGGTCCCTTCTCTCCCTACCAAGTCCATGGGAAATGTTCCTCTCTTGCTCATCGTCCTGTTTAGTTTCTGAGATGATTCTTTAAATATAACATAAATATTTGAAGTTGTAATCCTAGTTTAGTTTACCCTTTTTGGTTCTCACAGAGAACAGTTTTCTGTAATAAATAAAAATGGCTTTCAATTAAGTAAAGTATTAAGTGTCCTCTTCCTTCCCCTAGTCTTCTCCAGCCAGCTAATCACAACTCCTTTAATTTTTCTCCTTTGATTGACCAGTAGGCAAGTCTTACTTCAGGATAGCAGTGGGCAGTGAACAGAATGAGGTACATGCCCCAACTGGTCAAGTTTAGGCAGAGAAGGCTGGCCAAGCTCTGTTCTCAGTAAGAAGCCAGCCAAAAAGATAGATTGGCCAATTCAAAGGCCCAACAGCCTGCTCCAGCATCTTCCCAGTAGAGAATGACTGCAAGTGGCAAGGACACAAGCCCCAAGATGCCCAGTGCCAGCTCAAAGAGTCAAATTGACAGCGGTTGGCCTGACAGCCTACTAGGAAGGTGTACCTGTTTTCAGAAGTGAATATTTCATTTACACTTTTGAGAAGAAGGTGGATTTTGTCACTAAATTTCCCCCAAACTACCAGCCAGCTCTAATGTCTATAGCTGTTAATCACTTCACGGATTACACTGTGAATAGCATCATTGGGTTTTTCCCCAATGGGAAATTCTTCTCTTCGCACAGCATGAGAGTCACCATGGGCTAGTAGCGTTTGGCCAAGCTTAAAGGTTACTTGGGTTTCAGCTAAAAATTATCAGAATAATTTTAGTCCCATCCTTGAGCTAGTATTGGGATCTGAAAGATGGTTTCTCTGACAGTGGTTCCTCTTGCAGCAAGAGATGAAAGCCCCCTTCCTCAATAAGAAGACATGATCTAATATACAATGTCTTAAAATTAAAAAGTATATTATCCATGTCGTGTCAAGTTACTTTGTGTATGAAGCCAAGTTCTTGGAGTTCATTCTCTTGGTAGCTCCCTGGCCACACTTTTACTTTGCTGCTAGAAGTTCTGGTTCTAGTAGCATGAGTTAATCCATAAGCAAACATTTGCTGAGAGCCTACTGTGTGCAATGCATTGAATTGAAAGTTTAACTTCAGGAAAGAATAGAAATAGTGCCATTTAATCATCCACAAGTAGGGAAATATTCAAGTAGACATGACCAAAGAACATCTTTCTGGAATACTGTTGGGAGAGGAATAATTTCTGCAGCTCCGACTTTTACAAAATAACTTTCTGGTTAATGAAAAATGTTGTCCTCTACTCTTCAGTTTCCTGCTACCTGCTAATTGCCCACAGAAAAAAGGAAAGAGTATCCATTAGAGAAAATTGAAGTACTCTCATCTAATTTGAGAGTATATGGAGGTCATACTGGTGATTTCATATTGGAATTTGTGAAATGGAGGGTTTTGGTGAGGTACTGTATAGGATATTGACCTCAGACTAGCTGGCCCAGGCTGGGTGGATCTTCCTGCATCTCAGAACGTTACCACAGGTTTTGGATAGCAAGAGGTACTGGCTGTTTCTTTCTTCCCAAGGAACATCAATAAGCCTTCATTTTCACAGCACTTAGGTTTACATGTATGCTTCCACTATGTCATAAATCCTCTCTAGTCCAGGGAGGGAGGGAAACAGGGCTTACTTTCTTCTTTGGACAGCTGGACAATCAAAGATGCAAAGAAGGGAAATAACTCTCAAGATTATACAGCAACTCAGGCTGGGGCCTGGGAATGGAATTCATGTTTTCTGACTTTGTGCTTGACATTATTGCTAATCCTAGCATCCAAGTGGATTGAAAATTTCTCCATAGTTCATGTTCCCATTGAGCCTTAGGTTCACTCTTGCAGCAGCCTCTCTATCGTGCCCCTCCTCCAGTATCTCCCCAGCTACCCAAAACTCCGGCATCAATTTAGTACCAGCCAGGATCACTCTCAGGTCATTCTTCGTACTATTGTAGGAAGTGGAACTTTGGGGGAATTTAGTGGTTGGTCACACTTAAAAGTCTTCTTTCACCTTTTAAGATTCATCTCTAGCAGTCATTAATAGTTTTTCAATGGAGGCACCATTAGTATGCTGGGTGGGACAATTTTTTTAAATTATTTTATTGAGGTCATATTGGCTTATAACATTGTGTAAATTTCAGGTGTACATTGTTATATTTTAGTTTCTGTATAGACTGCATTGTGTTCACCACAAATAGTCTAGTTTTTATCTGCCACCATATACATATGCTCCTGTACTACTGTCATCCAACCCCTACCCCCTTCCCCTCTGGTAACCACAAATTGGTTCTCCTCATCTACGTGTTTATCTTCCACATATGAGTGAAATCATACGGTATTTGCCTTTCTCTGTGTGACTTATTTCCATTAGCATATTACCCTCAATGCCCATCCATGTTGTTTAATTGAGATTTTCTTGTTTCTTGAGGTACATCTGTGTTGCTATGATCTTCCCTCTTAGTACCACTTTTGCTGCATCCCACTAGTATTGGTATGTTGTGTTTTCATTTTCTTTTGTCTCCTGGTACTTTTTGATTTCTCTTTCAATTTCTTCATTGATCCACTAGTTGTTCAGTCTCCACATATTTGTGACTTTTGCAGCTTTTTTCTTGTAGTTGAATTCATAGCATTGTGGTCAGAAAAGATGCTTGATATGATTTCAATCTTGTTAAATTTATTGAGGCTTGCTTTGTTCCCCAACATATGGTCTATCTTTGAGAATATTCCGTGTGCACTTGAGAAGAATGTGTGTTCTGCTGTTTTTGGTTGTAATGTTCTATATATATATTAGTCCATCTGTTCTAGTGTTTCATTTAAGACCACTGTTTCCTTCTTGTCTTTCTATATGGATGATATATCCCTTAATGTAAGAGGGGTGTTAATGTCCCCTAGCATTGTTGTGTTGCTGTCAATTTTTCCCTTTAGGTCTGTTAACAGTTGCTTTATACAGTTTGGTGCTCCTATGTTAGGTGCATATATATTCATAAGTGTTATGTCTTCTTGATGAAATGTCCCTTTTTTAGAAAGTAGATTGACACTTGAGATAACATCTCTTGCCAATTTCCTTTTCCTTCTTCTTCTTTTTCTCCCCAAAGCCCCCCAGTACATAATCGTATACTCTAGATATGAGTGTCTCTGGTTGTGCTATGTGGGATGCCTCCTCAGCATGGCTTCATGAGCAGCACCATGTCTGCGCCCAGAATCTGAACCAGTGAATCCCTGGGCCACCAAAGCGGAGTGTGTGAACCCAGCCAGTTGGATACAGGGCCGGCCCCTGGAATGTCCCTTTTATCATTATATAATGCCAATCTTTTCCTGTTGTTATCTTTTTTGTCTTGAAGTATATTTTGTGTGATATAAGTGTAGCTATGCCCACTTTCTTTTGCTTTCCACTTGCTTGGAGTATCATCTTCCATCCCTTCTTTCTGAACCTACATTTGTTTTAGAGTTGACGTGTTTTCTGGAGACAGCATGTTGTTGGATCTTTTTTTATAATTTTTTAAAATTATTTTTTTTCTTCTCCCCAAAGCCCCCCAGTACATAGTTGTATATTCTGGTTCTAGGTCCTTCTGGCTCTGCTATGTGGGACGCCACCTCAGCATGGCCTGATGAGCAGTACTAGGTCCATGCCCAAGATACGAACTGGCGAAACCCTGGGCCCCCTAAAGGAAGCTTGAATTTAACCACTTGGCCATGGGGCAATCCCCTGGATCTTGTTTTTTAATCCATCCAGCCATTCTGTGTCTTTTGATTGGTGAATTCCTTCCATTTACATTTAGAGTGATTATTGATATATGTGAGTTTAGTACTGCCACTTTATCTTTTGTTTTCTGGTTGTTCTATATTTCCATTGTTTCTTTTTCCTTGTATTTCTGACTGCCATTTCAGTTTTGTGGTTTTCTGTGATGTTTTGCTCAGTTTTGTCTTTATTTATGATGTTACTATGCTCTGATTTTTTGGTTTGTGGTTACCATAAGGTTTGTACAAAAGATCTGAGAGATGAGATAGTTCTTTTTTCTGATAACCTCTTATTTCCAGTAGACTATGCAGGTTCCATCCTTTTCCTATTCCCCTTCCATGTTTTTGTTGTCACAAATTATTTTGCGTGTGTGTTGTGAGTTTGTGACCAACTGAAGTGGTTATAATTATTTTTGATACTTTCCCTTTATCATTTATGTTTTGTTTACTAACCTATTCTGATATAGAGCTGCAATTTTCTGATTCTGTCTGCCTATTTATCTCTTTGCTGAAAGCTTTGTAAGCCTTTCCCTTTTTCTTCAGGTAGTAGGGCTTCTTTCAACATTTCTTCTAAGGCAGCTCTAGTAGAGATGAACTCCCTCTGCTTTTGTTTGTTTGGGAAAGCTTTTATTTCTGTGTCGTATGTGAGGTTAATTTTTCTGGATACAGTGTTCTTGGCTGATAGTTTTTGTCTTTCAATATTTTGAATATATTGTTCCACTTTTTCATAGCCTGTACGGTTTCTGCTGAGAAATCCACTGAAAACCTGATGGGGTTCCTTTGTAGGTTAATTTCTTCTCTCTTGCTGCCCTTATTATTTTTTCTTTGTCGTTGACTTTTGACAGTTTTAATATATGGCTTGGAGAAGGTCTTTTTGCATTGAGGTAATTAGCAGTTCTATTAGCTTCATATACTTGCATGTCCAGTTTCTTTCCCAGATTTGGGAAGTTCTCAGCTATTATTTCTTTGGAAAAGCTGTCTGCTCCTTTCTCCTTCTCTTCTCCTTTTGAGATACCTATTATCCTTATGTTACTTTTCCTAACTGAGTTGGATATTTCTCAAAGAATTTCTTCTTCTTCTTCTTCTTTTTAATCTTACTTCTCTCCTCCTCTGCCTGAATAATTTTTAGATTTCTATCTTTGAGGTCACTACT
This sequence comes from Equus quagga, assembly GCF_021613505.1. Taxonomy (NCBI): domain Eukaryota; kingdom Metazoa; phylum Chordata; class Mammalia; order Perissodactyla; family Equidae; genus Equus; species Equus quagga. Next base: position 75,234,066 of record NC_060276.1, read on the forward strand.
TATCCCCTTTATGTGGTCTGCTCTATTTTTTATGCTTCCTAGATTATTTTTATCCCCTTAATTATTTTCTTTATCTCCAGAATTTCTGTTTGGGCTTTTTAATAGAGTTTCAATATTTTTGGTGAAGTACTCCTTCTGTTCATTAGTTTTATTCCTGAGCTCATTGAATAGTCTTTCTGAGTTTTAAGACTCATTGAGTTTATTTATGACATTTTTTAATTCTTTGTCAGTTGGATTGCAATCTTCTGTGACTTCAAGTTTGGTTTGTGGAGAGTTGTCATTCCCTTTCTGTTCTGCTGTATTACTATAGTTCTTCATGGTATTTGATGAATTGATCCTCTGCTGGTGCATTTGTGGCAGTAACCACCTTTCTTATTTGAGTATGGCTTTGGTTACTTTGGTTCCAAGCCTCTTCTGGTTGTATTTGAGAGCCTGCATTTTCCACCTTCCATTGCCTCTGCTTAAAGCATCGTCAGTGCCCTCTTTGTACTTCTTGTGCCTCTGAGGTTGCCAGTTCCTTGCTGCTTATGATGTTGCTACACTCTCAGGTGTTGCCACTGGGGTCACCAGGCTGCGAGTACTTCTGCTGCTTCTGGGGTTACCTGGGTCTCTTGTTCCTCCACTGGCTCTCCACAGGATCAGATGCTGCTGCCCCATGTACCACCCGTGCTGCTGCTCCTGGGTTGTTTTTGGGTGCTGGTTACACTGCTGCCAGGGGTGCTGGGTTCACAGGTGTTGCTGTTGCTGCTTGTGGCCCAGGGACTTGTATATAGCCCCCACTGCTGGTAGAGCTGGTGTCGTGGATGCGGCCACTGGAGGTTGGGTCACTGCTTCTGCTGTGGTTCTTGAAGCCTCTGGTCACAGGTTCCACCTGCCACCAGTGGGGTGGAGTAGGGACTAGGCAGAGAGAGATTGTTGTTGCTACTTGCTTGTGCAGCCTCTGATCTCTGGTGCTAGCTGGTGTGTTTTGGAAACTCAGGTCCAGGCTCCCACTCCAGCTGGGAAGATAGAGTTTTGTATACTGTCCTCACTGTTGGAAAGACCTGGTCACTACCAGGGGAGTGGGAGGGGGTTCACATGCTGGATCCACTTGGGGACTGGCAAGGAGAAAGCTGCACCTGTTTTTCCTGCCCCCGCACTGTCTGCTTGCAGGCATGTGGGTGGGATCCGCTGAGGGATGGGCAGGGACAACTATTGTTTTTACTACCACAGTGTCTACTCATAATTGTGCAAACTGTGGCACCTGCTATTTCTGCTGCCACAACAACTGCTTGCAGGGGCACATGCCGGTGTGAGGATCCATGCCCTGGATTGCTGCTGCTGAGGGGGGGCTACTTTCCCTAGTTCCACTGCTTCCAGGGTGTCCAGTCCACCAACCTTCAGATGTATAGATGCATGAATTTTCTAGGCATCCTGTTGTGCTGTGTAGGGAATCCTTTGTTGGTCAATGGAGGTCCAATTGGTTGTATCTTAGAGGGGAGAGACAAAGGGAATAGCTCACTCTGCCATGATGCTGACATCAAGACTGGGATAATTTTTTACTTTTTGGTTGGTCCTCTACATCTCAGGAAATTTTGCATCCCTGGCCCCTCCCACTAAATTCCAATAGGGCTCACCAGACTTTGTGATGATGAAAAATATCCTTCCCCCATTTCTAAACATTCTCCCCTATGCTCCAGTGAGAAATACCAGTAGACCCTGCACTGGTGGCCTCCTTGGAGTAGGGAACAGGCAGGAGTTCTCTGATGTGCTGGAGAATGTTGTGCCTTTCTTGAACCTGGGCTCCCAAACACAATGGAATCTTAAGGCTTGTCTTTTATCAGACCAATTCTGATAAAATGGCACTCTACACTCTTATCCTGGACATTAACTCCCAATTTGCTCATATACTTAGTGGAAACTGGACGTCTCTTCTTTAGTGATTCATCAAAGTCCATGGAAAGCAGTGTAGTGTAGTCTAAAGACCAGGGATTTAGTTGCGTGACAGACGTGTGTTCAACTTCCAGCTCTGCTACTTATGAGCTGTGTAGCCTGGGAAATTTACTTAAACTCTTTGATCCTCAAGTTTCTTCAGCTATCAAAATGGAGGTAATTACCTTGCTGCGTTGTTGTGAAGATTAAAAGAATTAATGAACGCAAAGCACAAAGCATAGAGGAAGCCCTCAATAAGTGTAGTTCCCTTCTCTCTGTTAATTCTGAGAAGTATGTTTGTATGGAGAGGTGGAAAGAGTAAGTAGTCACAGAAGCTAAGGTGGAGACCCTGAGAAGTGCTTCCAGCTGTGAGGAAAATCAAAGGTCCTAGATTTTAAGCCCAGCTTCCCCAGAGCCTTCTGGAAGAAGACTAAGGCTCAGCTACTACCCACATACACCTCCAAAATTGGCTTTGACCCTTACTGGCAGGGTGATAATTACCTAAAGTCAATTGGCATATTGTAGGACTTGGGGAGGTACGGAGGGGTCTCTGAGGTGGAAGCTTCAGGCCTCTTCATTATCAAGCAGCATTAACCATTTGGAAAGGTAAATTTTGGTGAGCTTCTCCTGCATTGCTAAGTCTTAGAGATTTTGTCTATTTTCCCCCAAGCACATAAGGCTAGTGTTTCAAGCTCAGGTAGCCAAAAGCACTGTCAGGCTCTTAAAAATAGCTAACAGAGCACTTACTACCCTCCAGATACTGTTGCAAGCACTTCGCATATATAAAATCATTAATCTGTCGATGTCCTTTTGAGGTAGGTAATATTATCAATATCCCATACATAGAACAGGCATACAGAGGTTAAGCAATTTTCCCTGGGTCATGTAGCTAATAAGTTACACAGCAAGAATTTGGGCCCAGCAGTCTGACTCCAGAATCCATGTTTTTTGTCATGTCACCCTACTATCTCTCTATTTATATTGTTAATAGGGAGTTAGAGCTGGAAGGAATCTTCCTTAGTGATCATCTACAGTTATGCATCACTTAAAGACTGGATACCTTCTGAGAAATGCATCATTAGGCAATTTTGTCATTGTGTGAACATCATAGAGTATACTTACACAAACCTAGGTGGTATAGCCTACTATATGCCTAGGCTATGTGGTACTAATCTTATGGGACCACCATCATATATGTGGTCCGTCATTGACCAAAATGTTTTGTGGTGCATGACTATATATTAAATCCCTTCTAAACTCTCAACAAAGTGGGTATAGAGGGAAAGTACTTCAACATAATAAAGGCCATATATGACAAGCCCACAGCCAACATCATTACTCAACAGTGAAAGGATGAAAGCTTTTCCTCTAAGATCAGGAACAAGACAAGGATGCCCATTCCTGCCACTTTCATTCAACATAGTATTGAAAGTCTTAGTCACAGTAATCAGACAAGCAAAATAAGTAAAAGACATCAAAATCAGTAAGGAAGAAGTAAAACTGTCACTGTTTACAAATGACACGATACTATATATAGAAAACTTAAAGACTCCACCAAAAAACTATTAGAACTAATAAATGAATTCAGTAAAGTTGCAGGATACAAAATTAATATACAGAAATCTGTTGCATTTCTATACACTAATAATGATCTATCAGAAAAGAAATTAATATAATAATGCCATTTACAATTACATCAAAAAGAATAAAATACCTAGGAATAAATTTAACCAAGGAGTTGAAAGACCTATACTCTGAAAACTATAAGACACTGGTGAAAGAGATTGGAGATGATACAAATAAACAGAAGGCTGTACCATGCTCATGAATTGGAAGAATTAATATTGTTAAAATGTCATATTACCCATAGCAATCTACAGATTCAATGCAATCCCTATCAAAATACCAATGGCATTTTTCACAAAACTACAACAAATAATCCTAAAATTTATATGGAACCACAAAAGACTCTGAATAGCCGAAGCAATCTTGAGAAAGAACAAAGCTGGAAGTATCACACTCCTTGATTTCATACTATAGTACAAAGCTATAGTACTCAAAACAATATGGTACTGACACAAAAACAGACACATAGATCAATATAGAACAATCAATAGAACATAATAGAGAGCCCAGAAATAAACCCATCCTTATATGGTCAATAAATCTATGATAAAGGAGGCAATCATATACAATAAGGAAAAGACAATCTTTTCAGAAAATGGTTTTGGGGAAGCTACGTGCAAAAGAATGAAACTTGACTACTATCTTATACCATATACAAAAATAAGCTCAAAATGGATTAAAGACTTACTTACTTACTTACTTTATAAATACCTGAAACCATAAAACTCCTAGAATAAACCGTAGGCAGTAAACTGTTTGATATCAGTCTTAGCAATATATTTTTTTGGATTGGTCTCCTTAGGCAATGGCAACAAATGCAAAAATAAACAAATGGGACTACATCAGCCTAAAAAGCTTTTGCACAGTGGAGGAAACCATTAACAAAATGAAGAGGCAACTTACTAAATGGGAAAATATATTTTCAAATTATATATCTGATAAAAGGTTAATATCCAAAATATATGAAGAACTCATACAACTCAATGTCAAAAACAAACAGTCTGATTAAAAAATGGGCAGAGGACCTGAATAGACATTTTTCCAAAAAAGACACACAGATGGCCAACAGACACATGAAAAGATGCTCAACATCACTAATCATCAGTGAAATGCAAATGAAAACCACATTGAGATATCACCTCGCACATGTCAGAATAGCTATTATCAAAAAGACAAGAAATAAGTGTTGGAGAAGATGTGGAGAAAAGGGAACTCTCATATACTGTTGATGGGAATGTAAATTGTTGTAGACACTATGGAAAACAGTATTGATGTTCCTCAAAAAATTAAAAATAGGACTATCATACACTTGTGGGTATTTACCCAAAGAAAACAAAAACACTGATTCAAAAAGATATATGCACTCTTATGTTGATTTCAGCATTATTTACAATAGCCAAGATATGGGAGCAACCTAAGTGTCCATCAATAGATGAATGAACAAAGAAGATGTGGTATATATGTAATGGAATATTACTCAGCCATAAAAACGAATGAAATCTTGCCATTTGTGACAAAATGGATGGACCTAGAGGGTATTATGCTAAGTGAAATAAGTCAGACAGAGAAAAATAAAATACCATATGATTTCACTTATATGTGGAATCTAAAAAACAAAACAAATGAACAAATAAAACAAGACGTAAACAGACTCATAGATACAGAAAACAAACTGGTGGTTACCAGAGGGGAGGGAATGGGGGATTGGGTGAAATAGGTGAAGGAGATTAAGAGGTACATTTATAAAATAAAAATAAGTCATGGGAATGTAATATACAGCATAGAGAATATAGGCAATAAAACTGTAATTGTATGGTGACAGATGGTTACCAGACTTTTCGTGGTGATCATTTTGTAATGTACATAAATGTCAAATCACTATGTTGTATACCTGAAACTAACATATTGTATGTCAACTACACTTCAATGAAAAAAATTCTTCTAGCTCATTTTACAGTTGATAAACCTGAGGTTCAGATTCGGTGAATTGTCCAGTGTTGCACAGATAGTAAATTGTAGCACCAGACCTTGAGCTCAGGTACACTAGCTCCTAGTTCAGCTGTCTTTCACTGTTCCAAGCTACCTTTATTCATAGACCTTGCTGAATCCCTAGCCCCTAAAACAGTGTCTGGTACGTAATAGCTGCTTGATAAACAGTTTGGATGGATGGACGAATAGATGGATACATTGCCAGATGTCAGAGTAGTCCTAGCCCAAGGTCCCAGGATACAGAACTGACTTTGAAATTAGTGCCTCCAACCATATGTCCAAATGCACCACTCAAAGCCTTCCTCATAGAAATCCTCCTAGGCCTTCTTAGGCCCTGAACCTGAGTTACCCAGAGAAGTGTTGGAAAACCTAGAGAACTGAGGAGCAAAATCCATTTTGGGAGATAGGGTCCTGGCTGTGAAAGTTTGATATGAATCTACAAGGCAGGCATTGGTACTTGTACCCATAAGCCAGAGGTCAGTTCAAAGTACACCACTGCTGATTGTCTGTTTACAAATGCTCTCCAGTAGTTGTTTCCTACAAGTGCATTTTAACAGGCCTTTAGGAGATTATGCCTCTCTGGCCCAACCTATTAGTGAATCAAAGGCTAAAAATGTGGAAGTATTTTAATCATTGAACCACAGAATCTCTAAATGGAAGGGAACTCAGAGATAATCACATCTGATCCCTTCTTATAGACAGGAGTAAGTGATACTCACAGAAGTCAAGTGACTTGCTAAAGGACACACGTGTAGTCCAAATCAGGAGCTCAACTAGAACATAGGTCTTCTGACTCCCCATATAGAAAGTTCTTTACACTAACCTATGGTGTCCTTGAGTGTGGGAGAGAATCAGTGATCCATGGGGCAGGTGACCATGCAGGGAAAACATTAGGCATTAGAATTCTAGGGTGATTTGTACAGATTCCTGGGAGCCAAGATGACAAACCCATCTCCATTTGTTCATATAGTGTGTTTTGGCCAGCTCTGGCCTCCACAGCCTCCTAGCTCATCCATGGGACAAAAATACTGTCTTTGCTGTACTACCAGCATCCACTTTTTTGGCTTGCTGGCATCCCTCTCCTGAGAGAATGCGTTAAATGTGTTTGCATATAATTTGCACATTCATTTAATTCATTTATAATATCTCTTGAACTAATGTCAATATATATAGAAATCTCCACCCCGCACACCAGTGCATACTGAATCCAGAGGGTTCTTAGTGTTTGCACATAAAATGTGTGTGCCATTAAGCAATATGACTTGCCCCAAGAGATAAAATTTCTAACTAAAAGAATCTTTACTCTGGGAAAGGGTTTGTGTTTCCAGGAATCCCTGTTAAAATACACACACAGCTTGTGGACAATCACGCCTATCAACTTTCTCATCTTAGCAGGAGTTGGTTTATCAATTAGCCAGCAAACCTTGAGGCAGTGAGACACAGAGCTGCTTAGTGTTGGGGTAAGCCAGACCTGGGTTTGAGTCTCAGCTTTGCCATGTGACCATGTAACTTGAGACATTTCTCCCCTCCTCTCTGAGCCTTGATTTCCTCTGCTATTACATCGCACTGATGTGGCAGCAGATGTGATAACACATGTGGCTGTTGTGAAGATTAAAGAGGACAATTTAATACATCTGGGTTGCACTGGGTAACATGCAGGTCACAGTATGGCAGTGCATTGGTTTGATTTTTCAATCAGAGAAAAGCAAATTTCTTGGGGCTGGCTGGAGCCAAACTGCTTATGTTCAAATCATAGTCTTAAAATGTTTTAGTTGTGAAACCTTAGACAAATTAAGCTTTCTGTGCCTCAATTTCCTTTATTTTTTGTAAACCGAGGATAAAGATGGACCCTACCTCATAGATTTGTTTTGATGATTAAATGAGTAAATGTATATTAAGTGCTTAGAACAGTGCCTGGCATGTGGTAAGTATGAGTGTGAGCTATATGTTTCACTGATTGTACTGGTTTCTTAGAACTCTCTCCTCTCTACTTCCTTTCCTTCTAACCTCTCCTCCTCCCAAGCCCACCCCCATCACTCCTGACAGGACACTCTAGAGATCATCTCACCCATATCCCCACCTTTAGACAAGCTCCCATCATATACACCTCTGGCAGAGAGCTCTCTTAGTCTTAAATGTCTCCAGGGAAAATGCAGCAGCTACTCTGGGAGCCCTAAACTGTTCTTAACAGTCCTGAAAGCAGAACTTCTCTGCAGGCTCTAGTGTTTCATGTCCTGAAATGGGGAAAGTGAGGGCCTCCCAATTAGCAAGAGTGTATGATGGGAAGAGCAATTGGGAGATTCTTTGGTGTCATATGGACCTGAGTTCAAATCTCACTCTGCTACTTACTGGACACGTGACCTGCCTCAAGTCAATTTTCCTCTGGAGTAAGTCATTTCCCTTTCTGAGGACTCAGTTTTGTCCACTGAAACATGGGGATAATAAGAGTTAAGTACCTACCTCATAGATTTGTGGTTGGAATTAATGAAATAATGCAGTGCATATAAATAACCCAGCCCAGTACCTAGCACATAACTCAATAGATGATAGTGTCTATTCTTAGTAATAGTAACAACAAGGGGTTCTTTTTATGCCTCCTAGGCCAGGCATTATGACTCCTGCCCCTTGAACTTTCTAGCCTAAGTTATGTCCCCCTTAAATTCATATGTTAAAGTTCCAACCAACAGTACCTCAGAATGTGACCTTTTTCTTGAAATAAGGACATTGCAGATATAATTAGTTAAGATGAAGTCATACTGTAGTAGAGTGGGCCCCTAATCCAATATGACTGAAGTCCTCATAAGAAGGAGAAATTTGGACACAGATATGCACATAGGAAGAACACCATGTAAAGATGAAGACAGCAAACTACAAACCAAGGGACATCAGATTGCCAGCAGACCACCAGAAGTTAGGAGAGAGGCATGGAACAGATTCTCTCTTGTAGCTCTCAGAAGGAACCAACTCTGCTGACAACTTGATTTCAGATACCTAGCCTCCATAACTGTGAGACAATAAGTTTCTGTTCTTTAAGCGACTCAGTTTATGAGAGCCCTAGCAAACTAATACGCAGTCCAACAAATTCCACCTGAGCCCAGGTATCCTCACTGTCTCCTGGGAATTCAGCTGCTTCCTCTGTTTCTGCCATCAGTCCCAGAAATACAGTAGCAGCTGCTGCTGCTGGCATTCTGCTGATAGTCCTTTTGCAGATGTACTAGGATCTGGCTTGGCATTGCCCTATCTTTGTCTAATTGCCTGCGTGGTGCTAACTGTAGCAGAAACTTGTCTGTGTCAGAAACAGAAAGAAGGAACCAGATGACTTGAAGCCACCAGGGTGTAGCCTCATTTCAGTTACAAGTGACTATTTTTATCATCATTTTCTGCCTAGAGATGACCCCTAGCTAGGCAATTTCCATAACCCTTTTAGCTGGACTCTATTCTGCCCTCCTCCCTCTTCTTCCCCTCAAAGACGGAGTGCTATAAGATCAGGAGCTAATTTTTGTGGCTGTCTGAGTTGGGGGCTGGGGAGTAGCCTGAGTGCTAGAGAAGGTCAGGCCAACTGCTAGGCCTACAGTGAAGGCTTTTGGGATGGGCATATGATCTTAGCTCTCACTGTTTTCTCCAGAGGCTTAATCAAAATAATAATCACACACCACAGCAAGAAGGAGGCCTGCAACCCATTAGATCCACTTGGCAAGTCATTTGCCATCCAGCTGAATTGCATTTTCTCACCTGCTGTGTGTAAACAGAACTCACTGTGCTAGTTAGAGGAGGAAAGAAAAGTAAGAAGGGGATGGTGGGAAATGAAAGAAGAAGGAAGGGTTGGGGAGGAATAGAAAAAGAAAAAAGAGAAAGAACAAGAGATGGGGAGATCAGGCTAGAATGGTTCCAATATCCTCCTAGCCTGTGGGGTGGGATTAGGTTGGGGAGCTCTGTAAAGGAAAGAGGGAAATCATCACTTCTGTACTGCATCATCATTTGTTGAGAAGAACGGGTACGTTTGTCAAATGCCTATTCCATGCCAGGCCCTTTATATATACTACTTTCATTTTATTGATGAGGAAAATGAGGCTCCAAAAGCCTAATTCCAAAGCCTGTGCTTATTCAAGTCCATCACACTGCCTCTCACTGAGTTCAGGCATGTGTTTCTGCATGGCTTGTGAGGGTTCTTAATTAGATTTGAGTTCAAAATAATAAAAGGAAGAATTATGAGCTTCCAAGGGCAAGTATCAGGTTTCCAGTTTTGTCTTTGGTGTCAATGAAAAATTAAAATGCAGGAGAATAATAGATCTCAGTGCTATCTGATACCATATGGACCAGCCTCTCCTTGATGCTCTCCACAAGGTAGTCATTTTCCAAACAACAGTAGTGATCTGAGAGCTGAAATTATAATCACAATAGACCAGGGAACCAAGGGAGATCTGAAACATGAGTCTTGCTAGTAAGTAGAACGAGCCTAACCCATGGCATGCTTTAGGAAGATGGCAGATGTCAATTTGTAGTCAAAACAGATTGGTCTTCAATACTAACAGAAGCCACCCCTCTAAGTGAGCTGACAGCTAGTATATTCACTAACCTAGAAATAGGGGACTTAACAAGATGACCCTTCAAGGTCCTTGCTAGCTTCCTGTCTTTTGGACTGTAAGATATTGGGGTTACTATTGGTGGCTAGTATTTTGGCCTCTGACATAGTTTCACTTAGGTGAAATGGCACTGTTGCCTGTAGGAACAAGCCTATTTTTAACCTTTTGCATTTTGATATTTTTGTTGTTATTACGTATGGGCCTAATACCTTTCCCTGGATTATTTTGGCAGAACTAATGAGAAAAGGCTTTTTATGAGCGTTACAAAGGGTCTCTAGGTTATTGTAGTACTTGGAAATAGCTTTCAGATCAGAGGCAAAAAGGAAGAGATCAGGTGAAGATGCTGTCCTCAAGAGAGAAGTCTAGGGGCCGGCCCTGGGGCCAAGTGGTTAAGTTTGCACACTCCGCTTCAACAGCCCAGGGTTTCGCCAGTTCGGATCCTGGGCACGGACATGGCACTGCTCGTCAAGCTATGCTGAGGCGGCATCCCACATGCCACAACTAGAAAGACCCACAACTAAAATACACAACTGTGTACCGGGGGGCTTTGGGGAGAAAAAGAAAAAATAAAATTCTTTAAAAAAGAGACAATTCTAAGGAATGGCTCATGAGAGGCTTTAGCCAAATGATACCCAAGTTCCTGGTATGTAACTTTGTATCTTTTTTTGTCCTTCAGTAAAAGAGTGAATCTACTGCAGATTCTAATTAGGCAAACCTATCACTTTCTCCCTCAGGGCCTCTAAAGGCCAAAAGAAATACACACAAATAACTCAAACCCAGAGAACAAATAAATTCCATCAAGAAACAATATAGAACCAGTCCTACCAACCGCCCAGTTCCAAACATGGGCCTTGGGAACATCTCACATAAAACATTTGGTAGAGGCTGCTAGAACCTAGGTTGCCTATAAAATGTGTTTGTTCTGTCCCTAGACTGGAGCTAGAGAAGGGACTTACTACCAACTGTTGTGCCCTCTGGATTTCCTGCTCTAACTTGGACAGAGGAGTCCTGGCTCCATTTCCCAGGTCTTTGGAGAATCAAATCTATCCCCACTGCTTCTCAGATCTCTGAAGCCCTGTCCTCTGACTCAGCTTTAATCAACAGTATATGGTCATGAGGCTTAATCAGAGTTCACAGCTCCAGGTTGGAAATAGTTTCTCCAGAATTGAATTGAATGACTCTTTGAGCTAGGAGGTCATCTAGTAAACCCCCTCTCACTTACTAGCTGTTGTAACCTTGGGCAAGCTACTTCATCTCTCTGTGCCTCAGTTTCCTCATCAGTACAGTGGAGATAAAATGAATATAAGCTACTTCCTAAGGTTGTTGTGAGGATTAAATGAGTGAATACTATGTAAAGCACTTAGAACAGTGCCTGGCACACAGTGAGCCTATGTAAGTGTCAGCTATCATGATGATGATGATGATTATCCTGCCACCTCCATGTTACAAATGAGGAAACTGAGGCACAGAGAGGTGAAATCATTTGCTTAAGGTCCCACAGCTAGTATTAAACCCAAGATTTGAGCCCAGGTCTCTTGACCCAGTGCCCTTTCTTCTAATCCAAGATGAAACTACCCATGCAGAAAATGATTTCACAGAAATCTCACAACCAGTTTTGGCCAATTCTAGATTATTGGTCAGAGGTGAATTATGTCATGTGTGTATTATCTCAATTCTTATCAAGTATTTCAGAGTTTAGCACATAGAGGCACTCAATTAATATTCATTGAATAATGAGATGTTCTAAGCTTCTTCCCTATTTCCTTACTATACAGTAGCTGGGAGGCCAATTTAATGCCATGCTTTAACTAAGACTTGATTTCCACCTCTATACTGGAAAAGAAATGTTGAAATGCAAGAGGAAGAATTTAGGGTAGTTCTAGTGGAAACACTTATTGGCAGTGAAAGTTTGCTCAGCCCTGAAACCAGTGGTGTGCTGGTAGATGTTTAATAACCAGCCCTCCCGTGGGATAGGGGGTTGGGGAAAGAGACCTAATTTGCAGTATTTGCCAATTTCAAATTACCAACTCCGTGTTACTAAATGAAGAGTTGGGAAGAGATGCACAGTAGCATACTATTACATGGTATTTCCACCGTGCAGGCACTATAGTACAGATATTAATTATATATTATATATATAATATGTATGCATAATATAGTAATAATATTACAGGTCGTTTTGTGTATTTATTACCTTTGTTTTTAATATCATTTATTTAATTGTAAGTTTATACAATTTAAACATTTATTTTTCATGTTTAATCATGATAAAAACACATTAGTGCTAAGTATATTCACATTGTTGTGAAACATCTCAAGAACTTTTTCATCTTGCAAAACTGAAACTTTATACCAATTAAACAACTCCCTATTTCCCCCTCCCCTAGTTCCTGGTAATCACCATTCAATTTCTTGTTTCTATGAATTTGGCTACTTCAGATACCTCACATAAGTGAAATCATGCAGTATTTATCTTTTTGTGATTGGTTTATTTCACTTAGCATAATGTCCTCAAGGACATGTTGTAGCATGTGTCAGAATTTCCTTCCTTTTGTAAAGGCTGAATAATATTCCATTATATGTCTATACCACATTTTGTTTATCCATTTATCCGTCAGTGGACATTTGAGTTACTTTCACCTCTCCACTACTGTGAATAATGCTGATATGAACATAGGTGTTAATTTAATTTTTAACGCTGGATGTGTTTATCAGCTCGCCAAGTTCCTGAAAATTTGATAATCAGCTCTTAAAAGCTGATATCAGCTGACTTCAGCATACCACTGACTGGAATCAATGATTGAGAGTGAACGCAAACCTTCGCTTGAGGATTTTAAAACTGGGACACTTTGTCTGGGATGATTTAAAGTGTGCCTCCCACTTGGAGATAGAGAGATGGACAAAATTATCGGGAATTTTGGACTTGTGGAATCACAGAATTGAAAAGGCCCCTGAGGTAATTTAACCTTGTTACTCAGTGCATGGTGTGCAGACTTGGGAACCTGTTAGAAATGCAGAACCCCAGACCTCACTTAATATCTACTGAATTAGAATCTCTGTTTTAACAGGGAACTCCTGTGTGCCTTCAAGCTTGAGAAGTACCAGTTTAGTGCACCACCACCCAAACACACACACAGCTCCACCTCTCGTATCTCTCCTACGCTATTAGTAGATGAGAAAATTGAGGTCTAGAAAGGGAAAGGGACTTTTCCAAAATTAGAGCATGTCTTAGTGGTGGGGCTGAGAGCAGAACTGCTGAACCTCTAAAGGGGCCTTTTGTATCTTTCATTCATCTCTGGTTACAAAAAGAGTATAAAAGCTATAGTCCGAAGTATTTACGGGTGAAATGATATGATGGTATGTTTGGGATTGGCTTTACAATATTCTGGAAAGAAAGTTTGTCTGTGGAAAGGAATTTGAATAAAGTAAGAATGGCCATGATTTGCTAACTGTTGAAGCTGGGTGATGGGTACATGGGGATTCACTATATGATTCTCTCTATTTGTGTGTCTGTTTGAAAATTTCCATAATCAACAGTAAAAAAAAAGGATAGTTGGGGAGGAGGTTCTGATAATATGGTAGTAGTTGAGGTGAAGTTTTTGGATTACTTGTGGATTTCACTTACCCATGAAGTGGGCCCTGTATGCGGAAAGGCCCAGCAGCTGCATGGAGCCCAGGCAGGAGGAAAGCTTGAGTTCCAACCCTAGCAAAAGATGTTCCCTCTCTCTAGGAGCCTGAGTATCTGGCACTTGGAGCAGGGCTGGATTTGCATAATAGCACTCCTTTGCCTCCACTGGATGTGATAGGACAAGGCTTGAAGAGGAGCTGCAAGCCCTGAAAAGCAGAGCCTCTCATCTCATTAGATCCTGACACACTGAGAGATTGCCCTGTCAGGCTCTCCCAACCCAAGCTGTTCGGAAAGTGTCTATTCCTGGGAGTAAAGAGATGCTGGGAAGGGGATGGGTAGACAAATATACCCTCCAACTCGACATTCAGCCAAAGTAAATTTGGAGAGAAGGTGAAAGCTGTTCTTTCATATTAGTTCTAAAGATGATACTATGCTTACTGGATTTTGCAGAGGACTGATGGCTTTAAGCCAAGGGCTAGGGCTGGGAGTAGGGATGAGGGTCACATATCTCACTGAACAGGCAAGGATTTGTCTCTCAGAAGGTTGGAGTGTAGTTCAGAGACAGCAGCTGGTGGACAGGCCTCACCCAGCATCCTGTCTCCCTTCTGACTGTCTGACTCTCAGAAACTGGAAAATCGCTGAAGCTTCCCCTTTAGGGGTTCTAGAATTGTCTCTCAGAGCTGTTTCCATTTCTGTTTTAGGGCTGTCATAGGATGAGAAAGGACTATGGAGTTGGAGAATGAGAGGGGCAGTCTAACGGGGTCTCTATCTCCAACTGAGGACTACTTTCTGCCCTACCCAATCTCCTAGAGCAACCTTGTTCTCCCAGGTTAGCATCCATAGCTGCACCCTTTAGCTCAACAGGCCCATACTCAACAGTATGTCTGCTTGTGGCATGTTCATTTGATGAGGTTCACATCAGAGCATACTCCAAGTCTCCCAGTCCTTTATCCGCAGTCAGGCATGCCTCATATAAAATTGTGACCCCTGACCTTCCCCCAAAGTCTTTCCAGCTCTCCTATTCCTGGAAATTATGACCTTTTATTTCACTGTATGTGAAAGATCTTTTCAACACTACTGTGATGATTGAGTCTGGAAAACTACTAGGAGTGGGGCGTGGGGGCAGGTAGGCTTCTGAGGGATGAGTCATCTGGGTTGGAGGTATGGTGTGCCTTATTTAATGGGATAGAGGGAGGCCTAGCAAGGAGGGAGGGCTCTCTAAAGCAAAATGGAAATGATATTTCTCACACTTGTAGCCTGTGCCTAGAATCAGGGCAGAGGTTCTAGAGGCCAGTGATTCAGAAGACAATAACTTCAGAGGGCCCCCAAGCCATGGAGCAGACCAGGAATGGGGGCTGGGAAATCCATTGTTTATACTGTTTTCTCTGCTTTTGTAAGTGTTCAAAAGTTTGAAAGTGGATCTTCCTCAGTCTAAAGTGTAAGGGGCTTGGTCTATCCTCAAGCCAAACTCAAGTAGTCCAGGCTTGCCAAAGATAGAATGTTCAAGATATGCAGAAAACATTAAAATGGTATTGCTGAGATGGAAGCACAAATGGTCTTTAAATGCCACCCCAATACATGTACTCTTACACCTCATAGTAGTCTCCAAGGTGTGCCCTCAGAATTCTGGGGCTCCCTAAAATCACTGGACCAGTCTATATATCCTCTTTTTAAACATTTTGTTTATTATGAGGACTTTGAAACATATACAAAAGTAGAGAAAACAATATAATGAACCCCCACATACCCATTATCTGGCTTCAACAATTAAAAGAAATTTATCTATTCTTCCATCCACTTCATCACCACACTTCTTTGGATTATTTTGAAGCAAATCCCTGACATCATATCATTTTGTCCAGAAATAGTATGTATCTCTAAATTACAAGGATTCTAAATGTTATAACTACAATACCACTATCAAACCTAAAAATATACTAGGAATAATTCCTTAATATCATCAGTATTCAGTCAGTGTTCGGATTTCACTGATTGTCTCACAAATGTTATTTTTGGACAGTTGTATTCCTATAAGTATCCTAATAAAGTCCATACACTAAAATTGACTGACGTGTATTAAGTTTCTGTTAAGTTCAGGTTCTCTATCATTCTCTCTCAATGTATTTGTTGAAGAAACTGAACTGGTTGATTTGTCCTGTAGTGCTTCCCACAGTCTGATCTGCATTTTAGTGGCTACTCCCCTTTGGTAGACTTTAATGTCCCCCTCTGTTCTATTTCCTGTACATTGGAAAGATCTAGAGGCTTGATCAGATTCAGATTCATTTTTTTGGCAAGACTGCTTCACAGACAATGCTGTGTCACCCCATCCAGAGGCACATAATGGTCAGTGGCTCTCTTTTTTGATGTTATAATTTCTTTTCTTTACAAATGAGGGAAACAGATTCAATCAACGGTGAAGCTAACCAGAGCTGGGAAGTCTATCAAGCTCAGATCTTCTGACTCCCTATCCAGTGCTCTTTGCCCTATACCATATCCCACTAGGCCCTTAGAGGAGGTGTTTAATGAACAGGTCAGGAAGACCACTGGGAAGAATTGCCTACATTTTCTGTTTCAAGCAGAACTTCTCCTTAGTTCCCTAGGGGTCTCTGGCTTCAGCTACAGCCCACTATTCCTACAACAGAGTTTAGAAAGGCTTCATCTTGGGGGAAAAAGTCAGAATTGGGTTTCCTCACTTGTTTTGGCAAATCCCAAATACGGTGGGGCAAGGTGGTCCCTTCAAGATGGGAGAGGACAAGAGATTATTTGGTTCAGAACAGCAGGGTGGGGTGTGAGTACAAACTGGTTGGACTGTAAGGGCAAGGGGAGTGTCCAACCTTCTGGGAGAAGCATCCTTGGCTTGCTGCCAATGGATTTGGGGAGGAGAAGGGAGGAGACAGTAGAAAGTATGGAGCAGAAAATTCTGGGAAGTCACCATGAAGGAAGAGGTTGGCCTCTGGTGCTGTTGCTCTTTGTGAAAGGAAAGCAGGGCGTTCCCAGCCTTGCAAACAAAGACCCTTTCTGCCTAGAGATTGTCTGATGACTAATGGGCAAGTTCAAACTCTTAATGCAAAAATAGGTCCATCTACTTATTTTTGTCTGTTTTGGATTTCCATCATGTTTCATGGACCAAAGTGGGCTGCTAATTGAGCGCAGGTGACCTGGAAAGTCGTAAGCCTTGGACAGATCCTAGGAGGTCATCTCCATCCCTCAGCCTTCCTAAGAGATACCCCAATTTCCTTCCCCTCCAGTTGTTTCCCTTTTTAATAACCTTCACGACTGGGCAGTCTTTTCTCAGTGTTAACACGTAACCTTCCTGATAAAGTATAAATTCATTTCCTCTTTTTCTTTCCTTTGTGGAGAGGAAGCTACAGCTTCTAGCTATAACAAATAATTCAAGGACTTAGTCCCCTAGTTTAGACTTTCATTATGTCCCAGGCTGATGAGGCATTATCTCCCTGCCTCATCTCTCACCCCTCCCATCATCATCAAGTCCTTGAACAGATTAATCTTCACAAGGCACAGTACTGCTCATGTTAGAGAAGCTGTAGAACATTATGGTCAGAGTGTGGGCTCTGAAAGCGTTACTCCCTGCTTAAGCAACCATTCTGGTTCATCTATTTTCTAACTGTGTGACCTTAACTTCTCTGGGCTTCAGTTTCTTCATATGTAAGATGATATATTGTTGTGAGGATTAATGAATTGGTACATATCAGGCACTTAGAACAATGTCTGACACAGAGTTTAGGCTTTGGTTCATAACATTTCTTCTGCCTGAACTAACCATTCCCTATTGGCCTGCATTTCTGTTTCTTGAAATCCTACCACGCTTTTAAACTCAGCTCAAATCTACCTTCTCCCTAAAGTCTTTCCTGATCTCCTCAGTTGGAAGCAACCTCTTTCTTCTTTATGTTTCCAGAGGACTTTTGTTTGTACAGCTCTTATGACATCTCCACATATTGTCATGTGCTGTCATTGTTAACATGTGACATCTTAATGGTACTCCCTTAAGAGAAATTGCCTGCCACGCACCTGCCACTTAGTCTGGTGCTCAACCAGTGAGGGTGGTATTATTCCTATATGCTTTGCTGCTCAATCCTGGCTGAACACTGGAATCGCCTAAGGATCTTTAAAAACTACTGATGCCTGTGTCCCACACCTAGAAATTCTGATCTCATAGGTCTGGGGTGGGACCTGGGCCTTTGTATTTTTAAAATCTTTCCAGGTGATTCGGATGCATAGCCTAGGCTTGAGAATCCCTAGTTTAAAAGATTTAGTAACATAATTGATCTTATGTAAGCCTCACAATAACATTGGTAGTTTGTACGGTAGACGTTTGCTAATAATGTTTTATAAATAAATAAACTGAGGCTCAAAGAGCTTTAAATGGCTAGTCCAAGGTGATACATACCTCAAATGACAGAGTGGAGAAGTGCAGATGGGGTTTCTAACTCCAAGTCCAGTGCTGTGTCCTTCAGAACACAGATCCCTAGCCTCTTTTACTACATTGGTTGCTCTTCAAGATCAGGAATGTTTCTTCAAGGACCGAAACATATCCTCAGGTTAGAGTTTGTGTTGTATTCTCCTCAGTACTCTAAGCATGTGGTATGGAGCCTTACTCTGAGTGGGGAGAGGAGAAGAATGAAGTTACCAATCACTCATGAGACAAGGAAGAAGAGAGGAGGTGGGGTAGGTTGTCATAGGTAAGGGATGCTGGGGCAGACATTTTGAAGAAAGGCAGAGAGGTATGGATTAGCATAGTCTTCTGACTCCTAATCCAGCGCTCTTTCTACTACATCTCACCACCTGTCTAAGAAAGAAGAGGAAGGAGGGAAAGAAACAGTGAAGGGAGGAAAGGAGGAAGGAAGGTCGAAAGAAAGAAAGAAAGGAAAGAAGGAAGTTTGAGCTAAATGCTTAAATGAAAGCACCATAATAGATTGCTAAAGAAAACAAGGATATTTGGCAACATCCCTAACAGTGGAGATTGCTGTTAGCAAGCCAGCCAGGCCTTGCTTTTGCAGAATCTTCACTGAAGGAGATCTAGACTGGAGGGCCTGTGGGCCAGCCTGGGGTACCTGGAGGATATTGTGGGTATGATCTAGGAAGTCATTGCAAGTTACAATAACTTGCCTATATCCACAAAAGACTGAAACTATAGATGGGGAAAGAGGAAAATTGTCAAGGGATGTTGGAACTGGGGAGAAAGTGGTAGTCAGGGCATACGAGGAGCATATACTCTCAGTGAAGAGCAAAGAGTATTTATGGTACCATCCCAGGTTAGCAGGGCAAATGCATATAAGAAAGAGAGAAGTGAGGAGAGGAGGGGAGAAGCGAGGAGGGGAGGGAGATAGGGGCAAAAGGCAAAAACAGCCCTGGGAGAGGGGTTGATAACAGCCATTTTGGAATGCTTAATTCTTCTCACATTATGAATAGAAACTTATCAAACCTGCCAAAGCTTGATGAAGATAATTTTTACCACCATCCAAATTCATTTTTTCCAAGTTCACCAAAAAGCCTCAGTGAGATGGGCAGGATGGGTATTAGCCTCTTTACAAGTACTGTGGAGTTAAGTGACCTCTCTGAAGTCACAAGCTAAGTTTGTTGCTCAGCCAGAACTAGAACTTCCATTTCCTGCTGCTCAGTCCTGTTTGTCTTTTGCTAAACTACTGGGCTCAAAGAGCCTTCCAACTCCCTGCGTTTCATTTGGTCTTAAAATAAACCATTAGAGCTTCCTTTGGACAGCCTTAAAGGTACTTTTTAGGTCTTTACTACCCTAAGAAAATGTAAATGCTCCCTCAGAGGGATCACCACTTAAGTGTATCAGCAGAATGGGGAGAATGCCAGTGACAAACATTTTTCACAATTTTTCTAAGGAGCCATATCCAGGCATCAGGGTTTTCTACACCCAGACATATACTTTCATTCCCTGGGGTCATTTACAGACAGTAACTCTAATTCTAATAGTGGAATTTGGGGCACCCTAACAGCTGCTGGTGGTGGTATGGTTGAAATTTAGAGGAATGGGTCCCATATATCACTTCTTATAGAGGGCTCTTGGCTCCAACTTTGCACATGGTCAACTCTGATTGAATACAGGATGGTGGTTATCAATTTGTCTATTTCTGGTTCTAGCCTAATTCCATTGAGTTCCCAAGGCCCGACTGATTTGAACACTGGAATCACACACACACGCATGCGCTCATATACACATGCATGCATGCGTGGCCATCCTTTCATTTTTTGTATGTGAATTTTTCAACAATTAGCCTGTTTTTTAGATGGTGATTCTTTGAGTCAGCTCCATCAGGCCTTCATGTAATGAGGAGAGAGGGGAGGTGATGGTTCTCTACTTGAAAAGCAATTTTAGGTTGTGTGCCATGCGTATGTGTAGGTGAGTGTGTCCACCCATGAGATGTTCTGAAAGCATGGAATATTAAGTACCAATTTCCTGTATCCAGTCTTCCCAGAAGTAAAGTGAGCATACCGGGAATGACAAAGTCCATCTGTACATAATGCACGGAAAAGGACTCCTGTCTCAGAGCTGTGTAGTTACGTGTTATCTTCATTATCACCTTCCCAGTTACACAATACAATGTAACTGTGTTAAGGCAAGATCTGAATCTTCTTCTTCATGGTATTCTACATGTTTAGCTCACAGCAGGTGCCCAATAAATATTGGTGGAGTGGTTTGAAAAACCTTAAAGCTTGCTGTCCTGGTCTCTTTGTGCACTGCTGTATATTGCAGCATAAAAAGCAGCCCCCTTGGGTTTTAAAGAAATCTTCTAAATTGGGTCAGTTTATAGACTAGGCATATCAGCTGCTTAGTGCTCACTAACCTCCTCAGCAAGCACCTTCCAGTGAGCTGATAGGGAAGCCAGGGCAAAGAGGGATTGAATGAGCTCCTCCCACCCAGCAGCTGCTGCTCAGCAGTAGGATGGGGGAGGCTCAGAGAGCAACAAGGCCAAATATACAGGTTAAACCCCGATTTATCAGGGAAAAAAATGTGTGGTGACCTTAATGGGAAGAAGGCTTATCATCTGAAACCTACAGTAGCAGACAGCCCAGAGGCATTCAGTGGGGGACACTGTTCAAGCCTACCCCCATTCTAAATTTCATTTGAATCTTCCTTTGATTTTCCTTTGAAATTAAGTCTATTTTTTTCTTTGCTCTTAAGCCGTCACTTAGTATACAAAAGTAATCATTTTTATATCCTATATTGCTAAATCTAGACACAAAGCCATTTCTTCTGCCTGCTTCCCAGCAGTAGAGCTAAAGACATCAGAAAGGAGAACTGACTTATGCAAGGTCACATGTCAAAGAGGGACCCAGACTGGAAATCAGAAGCTGCCTTTGCCATCTTTTCTCCTTGCAGGAGTCCAACAATGGGGCGATACACCTCTGGGAATGGGGTCTCCAAAGGACTAGAGGGGGCAGGTAGTGCAATGCTCTCAGGCAGAAGCTGAGGCCTAGAAAACCTAAGAACACCACTGCAGCAAATGCCAAGGGAAAGGAATTATCTGCAGCTTAAGAGCATGGGCCCCAGAGTCTGACAGGCAGGTAAACAAATGACCAAATGCATGTTGCTAAGTAGTCTTAGGGCCACAGAGAGGGAAGTAGTTTGTCAACTGAATGGATAATGTGATTATAAGGGCTGCAGTGGTTCCTCACTTCTGGTAGTGGCTAAAGGTGTGGGCCCCAGACCAATCTGCCTGGGTTCAAATCTTGATTCTACCCCATATTAACCCTGTGACCTTGGACAAATCATTGAAGTTCTCCAAGCCAGAAAACTTAAGCTTTAGTTTCCTTAGTTTCCTCACCCAGAAATTGGCATCCATTAATGAACACGTACTAGCCAGGCACTGTTCTAGGTGCTTGAGATACAAGAACGAACACAAGAGACAGAAATCCCTGACCTTGTGGAGTTGACATTCTAGTAAGGGGAATAGTTACAAACAGTAGTCCTCACCTCCTACAGTTGTGGAGAGGGCTAAATGAGAGAATGCATGAAAAGGGCTTGTCACAGAGCTAGTACCTGATGAATGTTTCGGGTTCCACTATGGCTTGGCAAAAGGGGGAGATTAGGTGTGTCAGAGCAGTGAAAATGGTGCCTGCTCTTCCATTTAGCTTCAGCCCTATTCAGAATTGGATAGATATTGTCCTGACAAACATCCAAGATCAGAGGAAGGTAGAAGATGTGGCATTTAAGCTTGATCTTAAAATTGAGTGGGAGAAAAAAGAGCTGGAAAGGCCATAACAGGCCAGGCCAGGGTCTTTGGACTTTGGTACAAAGTGTGGAGACACTGATAGTTTGGGAGTGAAAAGGACCACAGACTGGGGAAGATTTGACTGTGTGAAGGGTAAGAGAAGGTCTTTATCTTCAGTTCTTTGAGACAAGGTGGGTGACAGCTTCAGTTCTGTGATTTGATGTGATTGTGTGTGTGTGTACAAATTAACCAGAATTTCAGCAAGTCCCTCTGAGGGGAGAAATTCAGTGTTAATCCTTGGAAAATTATATGAAAGTCTTTCTGAGCTGGATTTTTCAAACAGACCTGCGGAGGCTGCCATCAAGCCAACAAAATACAGAGAAAGGGTAGGTCCAGGCAACTGGAAGAGCAACAAATGCTGAGCAAGATGATTTAGTAGCTTGAGTTCAAGTCCATTATCCCCCAATTCCTTTCCCTTTGGCTCCACAGCACCTGTTTCCCCACTGAAAGCCAGCAAGAGCCCTGACTGCACCAAGTATCCTAGCCCTTGTTCCAGTGGGACAGTGTGTCAGGCATGGTTTCCAGACTTTTTCTCCCTCTATGGAGGGTAGTTAAAGGAAAGTTCCCTTGGGACCTCCAGCCTGGACTTATCATCTATTGCTGTACTACGAATAGGGCCCCCATACAAGACTGCCTTTTTTCCTTCCTATGGCAAGATCGCTGGTTTTCTCCCTATCTCTTGCTTGCTGTGAAACAGCAGTAAAGAGTGTGTGGGTTCTGGAAACAAACTGCTTGTATTTGAAACCTGCCTCTGTTACTTCCAAACAATGTGATTCTGGGCAACATAGTTAATCTCTCTAGGCCTCAGCATTCTTGTCTTTAAATTGGAGATGACAGTAATACCTAGCTTACTGGATTGTTGTGAAGATTCAGTAACTTCCTCCAGATAAAGCTACTAGAATTGTGCCTGACTCATAGGAAGTGCTTTATAAGTTAAGATCTTGGCCTAGTCACTGCCCCTTTTGGGGGTCCCTGTTTTGTCATGTGTGCAATACAATAATGCATACCCTGTGTAGCTCCTGAAGTCACCAAAAGGATGAGAAAGCATTTTACTAAGAGAAATCATACAAGATGCAGTGTAGTCATGGGGTGGTATAATATCTGCGGCATGTTTTAATGGGGTTTTGGCTGTAGCTGTAATGCAAATTGTGGAAATTAAGGTTTGATATGATTGGTGACCTTCACGTAGTGACTTAGATAGCTGAGATTATCTGTGGAGGGTGGCACCAACCTGTAATCTGGTTGACATTTGGGAGCCTCTCTCTCACACACACCTTTAACTTCCCACACAGTGAAGTATTTCACAGTTCCATGTTATTTTTGCCTATTACAGCTTAACACTTACATGTAGTTAGGTTATGACTGATACTTAATAAAGTCAGAGCTAATTTTATTCAGTCAGTCTTCATAAAAGAATTATAGATAATTTATTGATTTAAAAACCTTCTAAAAAATGATAACATTGTGGTAAATAACCTTTAATCTTATGTCGAAGTTTCAGAATCTCCATGCAAAGTTTTAAAATTGCCATATAAAACTTCAGGGGCCAGCCCAGTAGCACAGCAGTTAAGTGTGCACGTTCTGCTTCGGCAGCCCTGGGTTCGCAGGTTCGGATCCTGGGTGCAGACATGGCACTGCTTGGCAAGCCATGCTGTGGTAGGTGTCCCACGTATAAAGTAGAGGAAGATGAGCACAGATGTTAGCTCAGGGCCAGTCTTCCTCAGCAAAAAGAGGAGGATTGGCAGATGTTAGCTCAGGGCTAATCTTCCTCGGGAAAATAAAACCAACTTCAGAAATGTGAGTAAAGTGTGCATTCTGGGGCCTGGTCCCCTGGCTGACTGGTTAAGTTCACGTGCTCTGCTTCAGTGGCCCAGGATTTCGCCGGTTCAGATCCTGGACGCGGACATGGCACTGCTCATCAGGCCATGCTGAGGCAGCATCCCACATAGCAGAACCAGAAGGACCTACATCTAGAATATACAACTGTGTACTGGGGGGCTTTGGGGAGAAGAAGAAGAAGAAAACAGAAGAAGATTGGCACCTGATGTTAGCTCAGGTGCCAATCTTTAAAAGAAAAAGAAAGTGCATTCTGGTCTCAATTTCCCACCTGTAAACTGGAACTGATTATCCCTTCCCTGGTTGTTTGGCAGGACCGTGGTATAAGTTTGATGTGATAGTGAATGTTAAAGTGAGTAAGAAACTGTAAAGTAATATACACATGTGAGTTACAATAACAGTAATACTAACTATAATGATCATGTATTGAGTATCTACTTTGGGCTAAGTGCTTTTAAAAATGATAGCCAACACTAATTGTAGTGTGTTACTCATGCCAGATGCTATTCTACAAACTTCACGTGAATTAATTTTTTAAACAGCTGTAGGGTGTAAGTATAGAGATGACACTGATGTACAAAGAGATGAAATCGCTTACCCTAGTCCACAGAGTCAGTAAGTGGCAGATCTGGGACTTGAACCCAGGTAGTTTGATTGTGGAATGCATGCTTGTAACCACTTTACTACATGCTTTCAGAAAGAGTCTTTTCAGAATTGTGTGGGGTAATGTTGTTGTTAAATGACAGTTAATCCAGCCTGAAAAGCCTTCCCACTGGCCAAGTAGTGACAAGTGAAAAAAAAACAAAACAAAAACAAAGGATGACAGCTAACAGAAATGAGTTGAGTACACAAGAGTTTTGAATCTATGAGCATACTAAGAAAGAGCAAATAAAATCACTGATGCAGTAGAATTAGGCAGATATGCCTCAGACAGCAACAATAGTGATAATAGCTCACATTTATTGAGTTAAATGCTTATTGAGTTTATTAGCCCATTTACTATGGGCCAAGCACTGTTCTAAATAATTTACACGTATTAGCTCATTTAATCCTCACAATTACTCTTTGAGGTAGATACAATTATTATCATCCTCATTTTATACATGAGGTAAATGAGGCATAAGGAAGTTACATATTGTGTCCAAGGTCCTCAGGCTAGTAAATGGTAGGGTGAGGATTTACACCCCAGGTAGTGTGGCTTCAGAGTACACTGTGCTCATCCCTCATCCAATACTACCTAAGCACATTCGCTTATATTCTTTTCTGAGGCTAAAGCCTGTGTTGATAAGTATAATAATTAAGATTATTGAGTGCTGATTGTGTGTTAAGCACTATTACAAGACTCACTAAAAGTAATGTGTTTCATCTTCATAATAATCCTGAGAATTAGGGACTATTTTTTAAAATCCCCATTTAACAAAAGGAAACAGAACTAGAAAGGGTTATATGAGTTACTACTACAACAAAACACCTAGAACTGTGCCTGGCACATAACAAGTGTCAAGACCCAAAGTCATAAAGCTAGTAAGTGTTGGAATTGGCATTTGAACTCATGTTTTTTCCCACCCACGCCTGTAGCAACACCACTTTCTTAATGTTTTTACCTTCATAGTCTCTCTAGATCTGCTTTCCATACTTCAGCCAGAGTGATCTTTTTGAAATATAAATCTAAACAAACTTCTTTAATGGCTCCCTTTTGGTTTTTGGATAAAGCCCCTCAAGGAGGCCCAAGTGACTATAGCTGTGGTGAGGGAGGAGCGGCAAGTAAATGACTTCAGAGAGGTTGGCAGGTGGCAGATCATGCAGGGCCTTGGAGGCCATGGTAGGGAGTTTGGATTTTGTTCTGTGATGAGGAGCCACTGAAGGGGTTTGAGCTGCGTAGCAACATGATTTAAATGGCTCTCTGGTGTCTGGGAGGAGAATAGTCTCCAGGTAGGAGAGGGTGTTGGTTTAGAACAAGTGGTCAGAGTCTGGACATATTTAGAAGGTAGAACTAACAGGCTTATGCTGACTGACTGGATAGGGGTGTGAGGGAAAGTGAGAAACCAAGGATTACAGCTGGGTTTTGGCCCCATCAATTCAGTGAATGGTAGAACTGCTGGTTAAAGAAATAGAGAAAATGGGGTGGGGGAGGGGAATCAGTGAAAATTGAGAGTTTTGTGCTGGCCACTTATGAGATGCCTATAAGAGAAATAAACTGTGAGAATTCAGAGGAGAAGGAAAACAGTTTCAGATGAGGCTATCAGAGGAGATTTTCCAAGTGGCATCTACACTATGCTGGGTTTGGAAGAAGAGGTAGAATTGGGCATATGGAGTTAGTGGAGGCAGAGGGCATGGAAAGAGGTTAGGGCAGTGTTTCTCAAACTTTGGAATTTTTACCTTTTACAGGCACCATTTTACTTACTATTTTCCCTTAAAGTGACTTGCTTTTGAAAAGTTTGGCAATTTTAAAGAAAAGAGTTTTTATACTGGTGTTATAAATCGATTTTAGTTATCTCTTCCTAAATACAAATTTAAAATAAACATCTCTTAAAGATTTTGTTTCTGTAATAATATTTAGCATTTGTTAAGTACATTCTAGGAGCAGTTCTAAGTGCTTCAAGTTGATAATTTCATTTTACTCTGACACTAATTGCTTATAAATCCTAAGGGCTTTACATGTACTAACTCATTTAATCCTTGTGACAATGTTATGGTATAGGGGTATTATCTTCCCTGTCTTAAAGAGGAGGAAGCCATAGCCCAGAGGGTTTAGGCAACTTCCCCAGAGTTGCACAAATAGTGAGTAGCAGACCTGGGCTTTGAACTCCAGGTCCATATTCTGAACACTACTCCATCTGTGCTCGCCCTTGGTTGCATATGAGAATCACCTGGGTAGGTTTTTTTTTTCTTTTTTAATACTCATGTCTGTTCCCCACCCAGGCCAATTAAATTAGAATCTGTGGAGTGAGGCTTCATCATCTGTGCCCTTGAAAAGCTCCTGGGCAATTCTCATATATATCAGCAGGGAGAACATCTACCCTGTGCAATAAGGCCTCCATGGCCTATAATCACCCCTTAACCACAACACTCTGGGAAACACGAGCTCAGGGCATTTGAGGCAGAGGGAAGCACTCAGGCAAAGGCATGAAGATGCTCAAAGAAATGCCTGTAGCCCCCTTTAGATACACAGAGGTCCAGGAGTTCATACATCTGGTGAGGAAGCAGCAACCCACTGGGGGTGTACTCTGTAGAAGGTCACTCAGTCCTTCGAGATGAGCTTGGATCACCTGGTTCCTGATTAACATGCTGTCTGATCTTTTCACCAAATTTAATTTGCTGGCAGATTATTAAATTCCAGTTGCTAAAATGTGTTGGGGCCTGAATGGGGGCAGGAAGCCTAGCAACTGATTGCGTGGCTTAGCAACCAATTTCCACAACTTTAGCTACAGCAGATGTGGGAGTCTGCAAAACTGACACTGTTGGGGCTGGGAAAACAAGTCATAAACTAGCCACTCAGCCAGCTGCAAGTAGCAAGTAAGGGAAAGCACTCTGCCACTAGCTCACTGAATGAGCTTAGGCAAGTCACTTACTTGTTTCTGGACCTCAGTTTCCCCAACTGTAAAATATGGATAGTTTACATGGATCAAATGAAAAGTGTCTTCATTTTTTCAGCAAATACAAACTTGGATTAAGAGTTGCTTAGAAGTTTTATGCTTTGAGGTCTTACATTCAAATCTTTAATCCATTTTGAGTTAATTTTTGTGTATAGCGTAAGATAATGGTCTCCTTTCATTCTTTTGCATATGGCCGTCTTGGTTTCCCAAAACTATTTCTTGAAGAGACTCTCCTTTCTCCATTGTATGTTCTTGGCTTCCTTGTCAAAAATTAGCTGTCCATAGATGTGTGGGTTTATTTCTGGGCTCTTGATTCTGTTCCATTGATCTGTGTGTCTGTTTTTGTGCCAGTACCATGCTATTTTGATTACTATAGCTTTGTAGTATATTTTGAAATTAGGGAGTGTGATGCCTCCAGCTTTGTTCTTTTTTCTCAGGATTGCTTTGGCTATTCAAGGTATTTTGTTTTTCCTTAGAACAAAGAACCCTAAAATTTCTATTTCTGTGGAAAATGTCATTGGAACTTTAATAGAACTTCTAGAAGAAAACACAGGCAGTACACTCTTCGACATAGCTCTCAGCAATGTATTTTCAAATAACATGTCTGACCAGGCAAGGGAAACGATAGAAAAAATAAACAAATGGGACTACATCAAACTAATAAAGCTTCTGCACAGCAAAGGAAACCATTAACAAAACAAAAAGACAACTTAACAATAGGGAGAACATATTTGCAAACCAAATATCTGATAAGGGGTTAATATCCAAAATATATGAAGAACTCATACATCTCAACAACAAAAAGCTAAAAACCCAATTTAAAAATGGGAAAAAGATCTAAACAAACAATTTTGCGAAGAGACGCAGATAGTCAACAGGCACATGAAAAGATGTTCAACATCAGTAATTATTAGGGAAATGTAAATCAAAACTACAATGAGATATCACCTCATGCCCCTCCAAATGGCTATGATTGACAAGACAAGAAATAAGTGTTGGAGAGGATGTGGAGAAGAGGGAACCCTCATACACTGCTGGTGAGAGTGCAAACTGGTTCAGCCACTATGGAAGACAGTATGGAGAGTCTTCAAAAAATTAAGAATAGAACTACCATATGATCTAGCTATTCCACTGCTGGGTATTTATCCAAAGACCATGAAAACATGAATGTGTAAAGATATATGCACCCCTATGTTCATTGCAGTATTAGTCACAATGGCCAAGACTTGGAAGCAACCTAGGTGCCTACCAAGGGACGAAGGTATAAAGAAATTGTGGTATATATACACAATGGAATACCATTCAGCTATAAAAAAGATGAAATCTTGCCATTTGCGACAACAAGGATGGACCTTGAGAGTATTATGCTAAGTGAAATAAATTAGAGGGAGAAAGTCAAATACCGTATGATTTCACTCATAAGTAGAAGATACAAACAACAACAACTAAACACATAGAGACGGAGATTGGACTGGTGGTTACCGGACGGGGAAGGGGGGAGGGAGGAGGGTGAAAGGGTTGATTAGGCACATGTGTACGATGATGGATGGTAGTCTTTGGATGGTAAACATGATGTAATCTACACAGAAATTGAATTATAATAATGTACACCTGAAATTTATATAATGTTATAAACCAATGTTACCTCAAAAAATAGTTATTTAGTTTTGTATTTATCACTTATAGAGCACATACCATGTGTGTTTGTTTCCTATTGCTGCTGAACAAATTACAACAAACTTGATGGCTTAACACAACAAACTATTATCTTAAAAGTTATGGAAGTCAAAAGTCTGAATTAGGTCTCATTGGCTAAAATTAAGGTACCAGCAACACTGCATTCCTTTATGAAGGCTTTGGGGAAGAGTCAGTCTCCTGTTTTTTTCCAGCTTCTGGAGGCTGCCAGCATTCCTTAGCTCATGGCTCCCTTCCATCTTCAAAGCCAGCTATGGCTGGTCAAGTCTTGCTCACATGACATCACTCTGACACCAACTCATCTGCCTCCCTCTTCCTCGTTTAAGCACCTTTGTCATGACATTGAGTCCTCTAGATAATCCAAGGTAATCTCCCTATTGTAAAGTCACTGATTAGCAATTTTAATTCCACCTCCTGCCTTCATTCTCCTTTATCATGTAACCTAACATATTCACAGGTTCTAGGGATTAAGACATAGACATATTTTGAGGACCTTTATTCTGCATACTACTTCATGTGCCAGGCACCATTCTAAGTGCTTTACATGTATTAACCTCACTTAATTCTCACAATGACCCTTCTGAGGTAGAGAGTATTATATTTCCATTTTACAGACAAGGAGACTAAAGCATGCAGAAGCTAAATAGGTTGCACAAGGTACCACAGCTAAGAAGTGGTGGAATTAGGATTTGAACCCAGGTGATCTAACTCCAGAATTTACACTCTTACCCACCCAACTACGCTGTACATGTCCCAACCAGATTGGAATGGAGTCTCATTCAATGGTATATACCCAGTGCCTAGCACAGTGCCAGGCTCACATGTCTATTGAACTGAATTGAGTAAGTAGGGGTTTACTTAAGGGAGAGCAGGTATGTATACTTGATTAGAGGCAGAAAGGTAAAGAGTATTCTTTATGAAAAAGAAATAAAATGACTGGGGCAGGAAGAGGGACCAAGAGAAAGACATTTATCTTTTTAAGGTATATTACACGTACAGGGTAGTTATTAGGGTTAGACCTAATTATATGGTTCCCTCCAGCATTTATCTTTATCACCTCAGGATCAAGAACTTTTATGCTTTTTTTATTTGTTAGGAATTACATTTGGCTGCTAGAGACAGAAACAAGATATAACAGTCACTTAAATAAGGCAGACATTTATTTATCTGTCATGTAAAACAGATCTAGAGTTAGGCTGTTAAATTCAGGGCTGATATGATGACTCCATCATCCTTAGCACATGGTTTTCATCCTCAAGGTCACAAGCTGGCTACTGGAATTCTGTCACATCCGTATTACAAACAGTGGGAAGAGCAAAAATAGCACATGCTACCTGACTACCACCATTTTAAGGAGCTTTCCTGGATGCTCCACTTAAGAGCTTCCACTGACGTCTATTTGCCAGTCTTAGCAGCAACGGAGACTAAGCACATTCATACTCAAGAAGAAGGGAAAATGGGCTTTTGGTAGGTATCTAGTAGTCTCTCTACCACAACTGTTAAGTGTAAGAAACAAGCCTCTAACCATAGTTCATGGCTCTGCTTTCTCAGCCCACGTTCCTCCTGGGAACCCTGGGAAGGAAGCTCCTCTCTCTTGTTTGGGAGAAGGCAGTAAGGTTTAGGGTGGGGGAGGTCAACTGCAAATGCCTATAGGGGCTTGGTTGGTAAGCTATGTGAGAGATATTGCAGTTTGACTGCATTTGAGAGTGGTGGGGAGCATGGCAAACTGGAGAGCACGTACCCTTTCCAAAGCATGCAGCCAACCACTACTCAGCTCTGCTGGATCCTGGCCATTTGGGAAAGTGGACCTATTTTGCCAGATCTTCTGATTTTGTTCAATGGAATTTGAAAATCCAGATTTTCCTGTGCAATGTTGTGCTTTTTAAATGATGGATCAGGCTGAATGCGTGGCATGAGAGAAAGAGAAGAGAGAGGTAAAGAGGAAAGGGGTAAGTGCTAGGAAAAGGAGGTGGATGAGGTGAGCTTGAAGTCACTTCATTTATATAAACTTTAGAGTAAAGAGCCCATGGAGAGCTTAGAACAAGAGAGTAACTAATGGTTCCCTACCACAGAGGAAGAAACAGACTTTTCATCTGGCTCATTCCTATGGTCAAGCTGAAGTGGCCTTAGGGGGAGGCTGTTGGGCCAAGGGCCCCTACATTCCAGGATGGTGCCTTTTGTAAGCAGCCCATTGAGCAGCATCTTACACTGAATCCAGGCTCTGCCTGCTGAGGCCTGAAGAAGGACAAGTATGGCCACTTCCTCCTTGCTCTTTCCTGAGCTGCTTGAAGCTGCTTCAAGAGCTTGCTTCAAGACCCTCTAGGGTCTACTGGGTCTCTTTTCCGGCCTGAGTCTGCAAGGTGCTTGGTAAACTTAGGGATGAAGAATTGCATTCCTAGGTAAATGACTATCCTCGCTGATGTTCTCACAGAGGAAATGGGAGCCCATGTGCCAAGCAAACCTTCCTCCCCAAATGAGGAACCCTGGCTGTCTTCAACATCTCTGACTATTATGCTTCCAAATACAAATGAAGATGGTTCCTATTCATTTTTGGTCAAAGAAAGTTATCTCAACAACTCCAACATAGTGATAGGAGTTTGGGCTGGAGCTGGGCATCTCACGCTTTAATGTGCATGTGAATCACTGGGGATTTTGTGAAAATGCTGATAGTCAGTAGGCCTAGGGTGAGCCTGAGATTCTGCATTTCTAATAAGCTCCCAGGTGATGCTGATGCTGCTGATCTGAGGCCCATACTTTGAGTAGTAGCAAGAGGTTAGATGACCTTGAGAATTCATCCAGCTGGATTTTCCTTCTCAAAGTCTAAGCTAGATTATATTTAGATATGTAGCTATGCATACTTTTCCTATTGCACTAACATATTGCTTTAAATTCTTTCCTATGGTTGCTTATTTGGAATGACATCTATCATATTGCCTATTTCTTCTTCTCCTGCCTTCACAACTCCCAGCTCCTTGGAAGTACATGCCATCTGCCTCTGCCACCCACTGTCCCTTCTTTTTGCTTTCATCACCTTATGTTCTAGCCCTGCCTGCTTCTCTGACATCTCCCACCACTCTCTTGTATTTACTACATTCTGCCATGTTGGCCTTCTTCTTCCCCTTGCACATAGTAGTCTTGTTTCCATCTTTGGACCTTTGCTTTTGTTATTCCTTCCTATTTGGAATGCTCTTCCCCCAAATTGTGGCTGGTTTCTTCTCATTATTCTGGTATCAAATCAGATGTCACCTCCTCAGAGAGGCCTTCCTTGGCCATCTAGGTAAAACAGTGTCCTCCTCCCTCAATTACCTTCTGTTATATCATCCTATTTATTATTTTCATAATAACTATTCAGTAGCTAAGTTTACTTTATTTATTGGTTTTTGAGTTCAATGTCTAAATCCCTCCATTATAATATAAGTTCCTTGAGGATAGAAACCTAGTCTGTCTTATTCCCTGCTGTATCCCCAGTACCTAGAACAGAACTTGGCATGTAGTAGGTGCTTTATACATATTTCTGGGCTGACAGATTGTCTTTCTGGACATTCTTCTCACTCATTGAAGACTTTAACTCCTGGTTTCTTCACCCTACCTCAGCCAGAAAACTCCTGTGGCAAGACCCTGGATCTTATTATAGCGAGTAACTAACCAAATTGCCTCCAGAATCTCGATTTCAGGCATCTCCTCTCTGATCACTGACTGTTCTTCCAGTTAACTTACTCTGGTACCTCTACTCCAACAATTCTTCCACATCATCAAGATCTCCAACTCATTGACCTACCATTCCATTAATCTTACCCCACTACTCATCTCCCCTTCTCATGTCCTCTTTTCCCTTCTGTCCAGTTTAGATTCCCTGGTCCATTATTATAATCACCCCCTTGAAAATGCTTGCAACTCTATTGCCCATTTCTTTTCCTGTTGTATTTTCCTGGCAAATCTCCCCCAGATTCCACTCAACCATGTATCTTCTCTATACCTGTGCTTGAGAAGCAAAACAGACTGGATAAAAGTCCCACAGCTGGGCTGATTGATTTTGCTTTACCACAAGCCTCAATTGGGCATGCAACACTTCCTGCAAACCCTACTACATGTCCCTAATGTGTTTGCTTTTCCACTGTCTCTAAGACAGTGGCTCTCAACATGAGTTGCACATTGGACTCATCTAGGGATCTTATAAAAACCCTGATGCCCAGGCTATACCTCATTCCAGTTAAATCATAATCCCTGAAGGTGAGATTTAGATAGTAGTGTTTTTTAAAGCTCCACTAGTGATTCCAATGTGCAGCCAAGGTCGGGAACTACCGCTCTGAGAAAACTATTTCATACTTGCTCCTCCCTCCTATAACTTTCAAAGACTCCTCCTTCCATACTCCTCTTTCAGCTTCGCCATTTTATTGAGAAAATAGAAAACATTTTAGGGGCGTTCCTTTCTCTTTCGTTCACCAAATCTACAGGCCCACCAGAACTTGTACCCTCACCCATTTTCTCTGTCTTCTTTCCTGCTAGAGTCCAGGAAGTGGACCTTTTCCTATCAAGAGTTAGTATCTGCTCTTGTGCTCTGCACCCCATCCTCTCTCACCTTCTCAAAGACTTTGCTCCTGCAAATATCCCCTTTGCTACACTAGTGCTTCTCAGACTTTAATATACATGCAAATCATCTGAAGATAATTAAAATGCAGATTATGATTCTGTAGGTCTGAGATGGAGCCTGAGTTTCTGCATTTATAACAAGTGCCCAGGTGATGATGATGTTGTTGGTCCAATGGACCGTGCTTCAAGTAGCAAGGTCCTATATCATCAGCCTTTCCTTCTCATTCCCATCATCATATAAGCATGCTCTTAACCTCATGTTAAAAGAAAAAAAAGACTTTCTTGCCCTCATATTCTTGACCTGTCCAAATATTACCCTATATCTCTTATTCCCTTCACAGCAAAACTTCTCAAAGAGTTATCTATACTCGTCTCCACTTCCTTACCTTCATTCACTCTTTTTCCCCCTCTTTCACTCCTCAACTCACCCCAGTATGACTTCTGTTACCCTCATGCCAATGAAGCTATTCTTATTAATACCAACAATGATGACCATGTTGCCAATGAAATTGACATGTCTCTGTCATCATCCATTCAACTTGGCAACGTCATTCTTCAAAACTTTTTTCACCTGAATGCAATTTCTCATTTTTCTGTCTACCTTACTAACCACTACTTCTCAGTCTCCATTTTTTGACCCCTCCTTCTCTACTCAACTTTAGTCTAATCATTGGAAAGCCTCAAGCCTCAGTCCAAGGCCCTTTTCTATCTACACTCTCTCCTTAGATGATCTCATCCTGTCTTGTGATTTTCAATACTATCTATATGAGGATGACTCTAAAATGTATATCTTCAGGCAGATCTTCTCTCCTGAGCTCCAGGCTTGTGTGTCCAATCGTCTTTCTGATATCTCCTCTAATAATATGACTAATGGACAGCTCACACTTAATACATCCAAAATGGCAGTCTTGATTTCCTCCCCCCATCAAATCTGTGCTTATTCTAGTCTTCCCACATTAGTAAATGGTGCCACCACCTACCCAGTTGTTCAAGCCAAAAACCTAGAGTCATTCATAATTCCTTCTTCCTTTCCTTCATGCTCCACATCCAATCCATCACCAAGTTCTGCATTTCTACCTCTAAAATATATCTTGAATAGTTTTACCTCTGTCTATCATCTTCATTACTTTTCCAGTCCAAGTTACATCATCTCTTTCCTGGATGACTGCAACAGCTTCAACCTTTTGTTCTTCTTTCAGTCTATTTACCACATAGCAACCTGAGTGATCTTTTACAAATGTAAATCAGATCAACTCATTCTCCTGCTTAAAACTCTTCAATTCCCTCCCCTTTCTCCCTGTTGTTCTCAGAATAAAACACATATTCTCTGCTATGACTTTCAAGGCTTTACATGACCAAATTTGGTGTCTGCCAAATTTGTCTCCTCCAACTCTTCCTCCTTCTCTCTAGGTTTCAGTCTCATTGTAGTTCCAATTCCTGGAACAAAGGCTGTTCAATCCTTTAGACTTTTTAACTTTCTGTGCCTAGAATACTTTCCCCCATCACTATACATGTCTGGCTCATCTTAAGCATGTAGTCCTCAACTTAAACGTTATCTCCTTGGAGAAGACTTCTTTATTGAAATTCCCTCTTCCCTCCCCTACACTTACTCTCTGTCCTTTCACTCTTTTTTTCATAACACTTATTGCCATCTGTATTAGCATATTTATTTGCCTTATTTACTTGTTTATTGGATAGAAATGAGGATGTGAATGGTGTCTGTCTTGTTCATTGCTATATAATCAGTGCTTAACACACTGTGCCTGGCACACAGTAGGCACACATGTTTATTCAATTTATAAATGAATGAATAAGAATAGGTAGTGATATATGTACCAGATGTCATTTTGTCAAGACAACACAGGTTATAATGTAGATGTTAGCCTTAGTCTCTCAATATTAGCATTATAGTAGTTATGTACTTTTAATTTTTATCCTTTTTCACTACTGCATTCCACTCACTGTTGAGAATCAAGGGTCTGAGTTCTCGTTCCAGCTCAGCTACTAACTTACTCACTTTGTGACTTTTGGAGTCATTTTCATTCCTGGGGCCTATGTTTTCTCAGCTGTAAAATGAGAATGTTGGAGGAGATAGTCTTAAAGATCTTTGCCAACTCTGATATCTATGGATAATTGATTGCTTAACACTATTAGGTAAATAACAATTAGTGTGTTCATTGTGTGATTGGGGAAGCTGAGACACAAAGAAGCTGAGTACTTACCCCAGGTTACCCACCAGTAGTGAATTCACCTCTTTATCAGCGCTGCACAAAGCTACAGCCACAGCAGTAGGGACAAGCTTGGGCTGGTGTCTCTGCCTCCACGAGCCAGCCTCTGGGCTCCTTGAATCACTATGGACTCAAATAGAGAATATGCTAGATTGGAGACATACCTAAGACCATCTTTCTCCTCATGTTGCTCATGGCTGAAAGAGGGCAGCATTTGGTACTTATCCACTGAGAGCTGGTGCTGAAGTAAGTACCAAATAGACTTCTGGGAGATCACAGGGCTTCAAAGGAGAGGTCTGGGGCACAGAGATTGTGGAAACCCCTTTTCCAGATTTTTATTATCCTGTCCTGAATACTTACTGGTGGCCAGGCCCTGTGCTAAGTGCTTTCTTTCCATGGACGAATTCATCAAATCTTCATAATAACTTTATGAAGTAGGCACTATGATTAGCCCTAATTCACAGATAAGGAAACTATCCAGATGTAGAACATTAAATAACCTGCCTGAATAAGTAGCAAAGCCAGTAATTGAATCTAAGCAGTTCTGGCCCCAGAGCTTGTACTCTTGCCTTCTACGATATAGTGCCTCTAACTGCTCACATGGTTCTAGGCAAATGGGCACTCACGACATACTAGATTCATTAGGCTGTATGCCTCTGGGTTCAACATTTGTTCTTTTGAAATAATCTCTAGGCGCATACATTAACACTGCACTGTTTTGTCTCAGATCCGTTCTCCACTCTTTTCCTGCAAACTAAATTTTTTAGGCTCTCTTGCTGTCTCCCTTCTTTTGTCCAGTGAGAGACACCTGTGGGAGATTGGTTGGCAGGAGCAAGGAAGAAGCCAGGATATTTCCTTCAGCCCCTGCTTCACAGAGATGTATTCTGGAAGTGACTGTATCTTCTCTATGACTTCAGCTTCTGTTGACAACTCCTTCATTCATGGCAACTGCACCATCAAGCCACCTATCCCATGCTTTTAGCTTCAGTTTAGCAACAGTTTCTGGGTTCTGGTAACACTACTTTTTCCCATTACTCATTTGCCTTAGGAGTAGTTAGCAGTTTTATTTGGTTGCTAAATGCTGACTTGCCTCACCATCCTCTGTTTGGCTTCTTAGTTTTGTCAGTGTAATGTTTTCCCTGTATTAAATGCTCTCCCTGTAAAAGGTCGAGGGTGGTTTGTATTTTCCTGAGTGGATCATGATTGCTATAGACGACTTTTGTAATCCCAGGGCTACTCACTATCACATAAAGTGGTTTATATTCTTCAGAGCATATATCACAACCTTAATTATCTTGTTTGCTTATTATTTATTATCTATCTCTCCTCAACTCCAAGTAGATTGTAAGGTTCATGAAGAACTTTGTCCTGTATCCTGAGCATCTATCACGATGCCTAGTACATAGGGGCTCAATAATATTGTTGAATTACTGCATCCATCAAAAAAAAAAAAACCTCACATCTCACACCATACACAAAAATTAACTCAAAATGGATTAAAGACTTGAATGTAAGACCTGAAACCATAAAACTCCTAGAAGAAAACATAGGCTGTATGCTCTTTGACATCCATCTTAGCAATATGTTTTTGAACACCATGCCTACTCAGGTAAGGGAAACAAAAGAAAAAGTAAACAATTGGGACTACATCAGACTAAAAAGCTTCTATATGGCAAAGGAAACCATGAAAAAACAAGACAAGACAACCCACCAACTAGGAGAAAATATTTTCAAATCACATATCTGACAAGGGGTTAATTTCCAACATATATAAAGAACTCATACAACTCAATGGAAACAAAAATGAACAACCCAATAAAAAATGGGCAGAGGATATGAACAGACACTTTTCCAAAGAAGATCTACAGGTGGCCAACAGGCACATGAAAGTATGTTCAACATCACTAATTATTAGGGAAATGCTAATCAAAACTACAATGAGATATGACCTCCCACCCATCAGAATGGCTACAATTAATGAGACAAGAAATAACAAGTGTTGAGAGGATGTGGAGAGAAGGGAACACTCATCCACTGCTGGTGGGAATGAAAACTGGTGCAGCCACCATGGGAAACAGTATGGAGATTTCTCAAAAAATTAAAAATAGAAATACCACATGATCCAGCTTTTCCACTACTGGGTATTTATCTGAAGAACATAAAATCAATAATTCAAAAAGATTTATGCACCCCTATGTTCATTGCAGCATTATTCACAATAGCCAAGACGTGGAAGCAACCCAAATGCCCATCGATGGATGAATGGATAAAGAAGATGTGGTATATATATACAATGGAATACTACTCAGCCACAAAACAGGCAGAATTGTGCCATTTGCAACAACATGGACGGAGCTTGAGGTTATTATGCTAATTGAAATAAGTCAGACAGAGAAACACAAATACCATATGATTTCACTCATATGTGGAAGATAAGCCAACACACACACAGATAAGGAGAACAGATTAGTGGTTCCCAGAAGGCAAGGGGGTAAGGGGAAGTTGAAAGGTGTAAAGGGGATCACATGTATGGTGACAGATAAAAATTAGACTATAGGTGGTATACACAGTCCAGTCTATACAGAAACTGATATATAATAATGTACACCTGAAATTTACACAATGTTATAAGCCAACATGACCTCAATAAAATCATTTTTTAAAAATCCAAGTTTTTCTTGGATCTCTCCTATGTACCAGTCACTGTTGTAGGAGATACCATTGTCCCTGCTTTAAAAAAGAACTTATAATTCCATTTGAGTAACAAGAAATAGAAAAATGTACATGTGACTAGGGTATAAGTTTGCCAGGGCTGCCATAACAAAGTACCACAGACCGAATGGCTTAAACAACAGAAATTTATTTTCTCACATTTCTGAAGGCTAGAAGTCCAAGACCAAAATGATTTGTTCTGAAGCCTGTTTCTTTGGCTTGTAGATGACTGCTTTCTCCCTTTGTTTTCACATGGTCTTCCCTCTATACCCATCTGTGTCCAAATTTCCTCTTCTTGTAAGGACACCAGACATATTGGATTAGAGTCTACCTTAATGACCTTAATTTAACTTAATTACCTCTTTAAATACCCTATCTCCAAATACAGTGACATTCTAAGGCATTGGGGGTTTGGATTTCAACATACGAATATTTGGGGCACACAATTCAGCTTGTAACAACCAGTAAGTAAAAGTTCCTTTTCAGTTGAGAAGGCTAAATAGTAGTGCTAAAGGAATTAGGTGAAAGATGATAAAATCAGGGCCTGGAGTATTCTGGGAAAGCTTCCTAGAGGTGGTGTGCCTAATGCCAGATCTTAAAGAGATATTAAAGAGTCATGACAGCCTGAATGGGCTGGCTGGCAGAGGGGAGGTGCATCCAAAAGCCTCAGTGTAAATGATGGCTCAGAGGTGAGAAAGTGAGGAAACCATGGTAGAATCTCTGATTATTGGACTCTCAGACTTGAGGAAGTTGAAAAGTCACCCAGCTTAGCTCACATTTGATTCAGGAATATCTTACGAAAGGATCATTCAGTTTCTGTTTGTACACCTCCCAGAACTGGGTGCTCATCAAGGCAGCTGCTTAGATCTTTGGCTAGCTCTGTCTGGCCAAAACAATGGCTTGGATGAAGTAGGGAGAGTTTGCTAGGAAGTAGAGGAAAATAAAGTTATGTGTGTAGCATGCCAGTGATGTCTTCATACCAGTCACCTTGAGGCACTTCTTTCTGATGTCATATTTTAATTCCTTCTTGCTGAAGCTGCAGCCTCTGTTTTTGTAATCTCATTCTTGCCTGATCTGCCCTGTGGGTCAGGAACATTGGATTCTTGTCTTGTTTACCTGTGTTACCTTGGGCAGTTGTCTTTCAATCTCTGGGCTTCAGTGTTCATGTCTGTAATGGGGCTAATTAACACTCTGTCATGTCTACCTCACAGGGTTATTGCAAGGATTATATAGAATAATAATGGGTGTGAATGTCACCAACAACCTCAACTCTCAGCAGATGCAAATGTGCTAGCCTGGGTTGCATTACCCAGAACTAGGGGCATCATGAAAAGGTGGGTGGTTTCTCCGTTTGCCTGTTTTGCTGATGTTCTTTTGATTCATTCTCAGCAAAATAAGCAAATGGAAAATTCATCCATCAACAAGCTACCTTTAATAAACTTAAGAGTGTGCGGGAGAATCCTGAAATGAGGGTGTGTGTGTGTGAGAGTGATGGCAAAAAGAAGGTTGGAAAGCTGCAGAGGGTAAAGTGGAGGTTTTATCTTTTCTATGTGACCTTAGATAATTCCTTTCTGTCTTCTAAACCTCCATTTATCTGTAAAATGGAAATACTAATGCCTGCCTCCGCAGGGTTGTTCTGAAAAGTGAAAGTAATAATGAGGATGAAAGCCCCAAGAGAGTACACACTAGGAGAGAAGACCCCAGGAAAGTATGTAGAGAGGGGGTTGGGGGGAGGGAGG
Source organism: Equus quagga (assembly GCF_021613505.1). Taxonomy (NCBI): domain Eukaryota; kingdom Metazoa; phylum Chordata; class Mammalia; order Perissodactyla; family Equidae; genus Equus; species Equus quagga. The sequence continues at coordinate 75,274,460 of NC_060276.1, forward strand.
CCTGAGAGTGCTGGCATGGCTCCAATGGGGCAGGATCTTATTATTCCGGAGGTTGGCCCAACACCTCCAGCAACTTTGGAGAGGACTTTTCGCTGACTCGCCACAATTCGGGAGCCCCACAGTAAACAGCATCTAACTCCAGTGCAGAGGGAGGCAGGCAGAGGTGGCAGCTGCCTTCTCCTGGGCGGAGGTTATTCACCCCCATCTTCTCCCGGCACCCCACCTCCCAGTTCTCAAGCCTTGGCTGGGGACAAAGGCAGTCAGTTGGGACACCCCTCCCACGCCTCTCTCTGGGCCAAGCACCCCTGGAGCTGCAGGGTGGAAAGGCAAAGGCTGCAGGCTGGGATGAAAAAACCTGACTGAAGGCGAGGTCCTGGGCGGAGGGGATTGGGCTGTAGGGCTGTGGAGGAGGGGAGGCGGAGGGGGCGCTGGGGCTTTAGCTAGCTCCAGCCCTGCCAGCCTAGCTAGCTCAGCCAGCCCGAGAGACAATCCTCACTAGCCACCGGGCCTCGGAGAAACAGGACTTCGCGAGCACCATGCAGTGGATAAGGGGCGGCTCTGGAATGGTGAGTGCACATAACCCTGGCTTCCCCTGCTTGAGCCTCAGTCCCCTAGCCCCACCCCCAGCTCCTCCACCAGCCGCCATGCAGTGAGCCCCTAGCCTCTGCCCACCGCCCGCCCTCCCCGCCGTCCTTGAGACACCAGCGAGCTTGCTGTGGCCATTTTAGGAGCTCTTGCTTGCCGCCTGCGGAAGAAAGCCCCCTTCCATCCCCCTCTGCATTCCTACCCCCACCCCTAGATTGGCGTGGGATGGAAGTGGGGGTCGCTTGGAAGGCCAGAGAGGCAAGGAGGCTGCCAGAGGGGCTCCCTGGGAGCGGTAAGGCTCACAGGAGGGGGGCAAAGCCGGCACAGGGTTGCTGGGAGGGAGCAGTCACAAAGCCTGGGATTGTGGAGGCAGCAGTTTAGGACAGCTGCATGGTCCCCCAGACAGGCTAGATGTAGCCCCTCACCCTGGCCAGTCTTAGGACTTGGGGACCAGAGAGCCATTCTCAGGGAAGCTGCCTGGGGGAGCCCTGGAGCCCTTCCTTGCCTGGTCTGGGGTCATCCTGCCTGCATTTGGAGCCTTGTCAAGGAGAGAGCACTCCAGAAACCCCCATCCTGGAAATGGGTCTGGGCCCCATTCAGTTAGGAGAGCTCTTCCTTAACCCCAGTCCCCACCCAAGGAGTGTGTGCTGGTGTGTGTGTTTAGTATTATCCTCCAACAGTTCATTTTATGCCATAGTGCTCCCTTTTCCACTTGGAGACCTTGGAATGACTTCCTTTGCTGGGAGGAAGTGGTGGTTGCATCCTGATTCCTCTCTGACTCAGCCAGAGGTAGCTCAAGTCTGGTCAGGGACTCTGTGGGGTGGGAGGCCACCATGCCATTGTCCTCAGCTGGGAAGCATGGGCAGGAGGGTCTTGGAGGGCAGTTAGGTTGTGTCAGCAGGCACTGATGGTAGTGCCAGCCCACGCTGCTTCACTGCCACCCACAACTCATTGCTGAAGGAAAGGTGGCTGAAGCGATTGGGCAAAAATTGATATTTACCTCCTTTTTTGCTCCTATTCTGTAAGAGAGGAGGGAATCTGGCATGGGCTAGGACTATATTCAGAGAAGCTTCCTCTTTCCGTCCTCAGGGTTTCCTTAGACGTCTGTTTTAGTGGTTCTTGAAGGTATCCAGTTTATATTCCTATATGCCAAGGTTTCAAGACACTCTTCTTCCCAAACCTCCCTCTTTCCCTGGGGTCCCATCAACACTATTTCAAACGTTTGTAGAACCAGGAAAGGTTAGAGCAGGAAAAGACCTTCAAGTCCTTGTTGTCCATCCTAAAGCTGAGACCCAGAGAGTGAGGTAGACTTGCCCAGGGCCATATAGTTCCGTGAAGGCAAAGCTGAGTTTAGCATGGGAGTCTCCCGACTCTCTCTCACTGTCCCTCTCCCCTGCTCCACGTAATCTTCAGTTCAAGTGGTGCTGAGAGAGGCAGAAAGGAACATAGAGTTATGATTTTGGGAAAGGACTTCCTTCAGGATGAACTAATGCCATAAAACTTGCCTGAAAAAAATCCATGCCAGTCCTGGTATTTCTGGCAGCTGGGTCTGGGTAAGACCTCCCTCCCTTCTAAATATATTGTAGTTAGGGGTCCAGAGCCATGCGTTGACAATAGATTTAATTAATGGAGAAATTTGAAGTTTGCCAATTGCATGTGAGAGAGAAAAGAGAGTAACAGACACTTTGTGGAGACTGTGTAATTAAAGATTGATTGATGGGGCAACCTCATAATTTTTTAGGGGGCCGAAATGGTGAATATTATGGGATGAAATGAAAGCATTTCTTTAACCATTTGCCAGAATTCAAGAGATAGGAATAGTAAACTTTATTCTAGCCTGGGAGGCAGAAAACTTCTAGTCTTGGCCCCGCTACTGTTTGATAGGAGTGCTGTGGGGCTTAGTTTTCTCACCTGTTAAATGGGGCTTTTAATGATGACCAAAATTCCTTCCAGGTCTGAGATTCTCAGATTGCTAGAAGTAAATGTTGGATAAAATTTAATTAGTGGCTCATTATGAAAAAATAGGGAGTGTATATCTAGCCACCATTTTATATTGCCCCTAGTCAAAAGGTCTTTGCTCCTTGTTCTTTCGTTTGCCAAGCACTTGAAATTCAGATTGAGCTTTTTATAACAGTGAGCTTTCTTTTCAGAGAATTTGACTATTGTAACTGACTGCAAATGTCACATGTAAGTGAAGGTCCTTGAACATAAAACATCAGTCAGGATTTTACAGAATAAAATCTCAGTAGATAGAGCCTGTCAGGTGCTGGCCCAGTGGCGCAGTGGTTAAGTTTGCACGTTCTGCTTTGGGGGCCTGGGGTTCCCCAGTTCGGATCCTGGGTGCGGACCTAGCACTGCTTGTCAAGCCATGCTGTGGCAGGCGTCCCACATATAAAGTAGAGGAAGACAGGCACGGATGTTAGCTCAGGACCAGTCTTCCTCAGCAAAAAGAGGAGGGTTGGCGGCAGATGTTAGCTCAGATCTTCCTCAAAAGAAAAAAAAATCACAGTAGATAGAGAGTGTTGAAAAATTGTGACTTCACTTTCAATGGTAAATTCTTCAGTATATTTATTCATAGCTTCTGCCTGCAATGCCTATTTGTGCTAGGGTTAGGCAGTGTACCTAGAGTGGGAAGAACGCTGGCCTCAGAGTCACAATTCTGACCTCAACTGCCTGGCTTTTACACTTCTCAGCTCTAAAACACTTGCCAATTGTCAAACCCCTTTCATCCTCAGTATTCTCCTCCATAAAATGGGGATAAAATACCTTGTCTCTTAGGCGCTATTGAGGTCCTTAATTCATTCAACAAAAATATAGAGTATTACTGTGAGTTGGCACTGATCTAGGTGCTGGGGAGATAGCAGTGGACAAAAACAAATTCCCTACTTTCATGGATCTTACCTTCTGGGAGTTACTGAACAGTTACACAAATGAATATAGCATATGTCAGGAAGTGCTAAGAGCTAAGGAGAAAAATAAAACCTGGTAAGAGAATATAGAGAGATAGGAGGTTGGATGATATATTAGACAGATCAGTCAGTCCTTCCCTTATTAAAAGACATTTGAGCAGAGATGTGAAGGAAATGAAGGAACAAGCTCTATGTGGCTGTTTAGAAGAGGGTTCTAGGCAGAAACAGCCAGAGAGAGAGAACACAATTGGTTTGTTTAAGGAACAGCAAGGAGGCCAGTGTCCTGGGGACATTTAATCTGAGTGAGATGGGTAGCTTTCGGAATGTTTTGAACAGATAAGGGATATAATCTGACTTAAATTTTAACAGGAGAATAGATTGTATTGGGGCAAAGGAAAGAGCTGTGAGGAGGCTCTTGTAATAGTCCAGGTAAGAGGTGATGGTGGCTTGAACCAGGGTGACAATAATCTGTATGAAAGGGCTGTACTTAGCATCATTTGAGGATGGTCTGTCTTTCTCCTTTCTGACCACCCGTCTGATTCTCAGATGGCTGAGTGTGAGGCTAGAATGAACACACAGTGGGTGGATGCATGCAAGGGCATTTCACATCTAAGTCAATGATCAAATCATCTGCTTTGGGCTCCTACCCTCTAGTGTGGCTAATTGAGGGTTGGTTCTATGTGGATTACCAGTGAACCAGTCCCTTGCTTTCTGGGATTCTGGAGATGATTAAGTGTATTATTAGAACTTTGGAAATGTCGTATACTTAGACTATGTGATATCTGGAATGTATCATATTTAATACTCTCTCCTTTATATGAAAAAATTATTTTCAGTAATAATTACTGATAATTGTTTTCTTGATTTGTTTTTTAATTTCCAAATAATTAACAATGAAAAAGAATAAACTTCAATTTTAAAAATATTCTAATTCAGTGACATCTCATATAGGATCTAAAATGTGCATTTACTCAACAAAAATAGTACACCTTGCAGTTTGTATTGTTTTCACTGGTTTAGATTTGAAGCACAAATAGAAACTCCAATTGGTCACACAGAATTATAGAATTGAAGTAACTTATATTCTGTTTCTTTGACTTCACAATCATTGTGCTATCACTGTTTACTTTGAACCTACTACTTAAATGCTGGAACATATAGTACAAGAGGGACTGCAGACATGAAATGCATCCAAAGCTACCTTGAATGATTCTAAACATTTAAAGTGAAATGAACCTAAGAAACATGTAAAGTCTGTATGTGTGTGTCGGGGGGGGGCAACTGTATAACTGGAAGTTCTCTGAAACAACTTTTTTTTTTATTGTGGTCGTAATAGCTTATAATGTAGTGAAATTTCAATTGTACATTATTTGTCATATACCATATAAGTATTCCCCTTCAGCCCTTGTGTCCACCCTCTACTCCCCTTCCCCCAGTACCAGTAGCCACTAATTTGTTCTCTTTGTCCATAAGTTTGTTTATATTCCACATATGAGCGAAATCATATGGTGTTTGTCTTTCCATGTCTGGCTTATTTCGCTTAATATAATGCCCTCAAGTTCCATCTATGTGGTTGTGAATGGGACGATTTTGTCTTTTTTATGGCTGAGTAATATTCCATTATGTACATATATGTATACCATGTCTTCTTTATGCATTCATCCGTAGAAAGGCACTTGGGTCACTTACACATCTTGGCTATTGTGAATAATGCTGCAATGAACAAAGGGGTGCATAAGTCTCTTTGAATTGTTGATTTCAAGTTCTTTGGGTAAATACCCAGTAGTGGGATAGCTGGGTCATATGGTATTTATATTTTTAGTTTTTTGAGAAATCTCCATACTATTTTCCACAGTGGCTGTACCAGTTTCCATTCCCACCAGCAGTGGATGAGGGTTCCCTTTTCTCCACAACCTTTCTAACATTTGTTGGGTTTTGTCTTGGTGATTATAGCCATTCTAACAGGTGTAAGATAACATCTAAGTGTAGTTTTGATTTGCATTTCCCTGATGATTAGTGATTTAAACAACTTTCATGTATAATACAATGTTATTAGAGGATAAATAATAAAATATGCTAATTTGAGACTTTATATATATTACTAAAACTCAGTAGTAACAACAATTGTTTAGAACTTTGACCAACAAAAGATTTTTTCAGGGAGTATTTTATTACTAACATTATTTAAAATTGCTGGTGCATGGTGATAATAAACAATACTGACTATTAGTCTTTTAAAAAAATTCTCTGTAGATAGCATACTCTTTCATTGCCTGCACTATGGGTTGTCCATTCCTATTACCCCACTCTTGGTGTGCTACTGCTTTGGAGAAGAATATGGAACCATGGACTAAATCCTATGCCAAATTTCGTGTGACCTTTATAAAAACCACATTTGAGTTGGTGGAAATCTCTGCATAGGCAAGGTGGAATGGCCAACTGGTTAGTTTAACAGTTGATTTGATTCTCCTATGAATAACAGAGATCTATTTACACTGGCTTAAAACACATAGGTTTTATTCTTTCACATAAAAGAAGTCAGGAGATAGGCATACCTGGGCCAGTATTGCAGCTTCAGGAAGTCTTTAGAGACTTCTCTGTCCTACCATCTCTAACATTTGGCTTTCATTCTTGAGGTTGCTTCATGGTCCAAGTTGGATGTTGAAGCTCTAGAACATCTATTAACATCCACATTCTAGGCAGCAGGAAGGGCAAAAGAGGAAGAAAAGGACTTGACCTTTCTTTTTAAGGAAGCCTTCCTAGAAGTCCTATTTAATACTTCTACTTATATTGGTCAGAACTGAGTCACATGGATGTTCCCAGCTGCAAGGGAAACTTGGAAACTTAGTGGCAATGTGCACAGCTAGTAATCAGGGGCAAGGTTTCTGATACAAAGGAAGAAGGTGAGAATGGGCTGTTGGGAGACAACTTGCAGTTATTGTCACAGTTAATCCCCATGTATGTCTGCCAGTGTAGAAACACAGAATCTAAGGGCTTAAACTCAGCTTTGGACTGTGAGCCACAGCCTGATGGATGTGGCCAGTGATTAAAATGTTGCCATCAATCTGGTGAAGGATCAGTAAAGAATTGACATACCCTAGTCCTCCTTTGCTTCCTCCCAGTGACAGAGTCTTCTTGTGAGATCATGTGGATGGTGATACCCTTCACAGAGATAGGGAATGCAAAATGAGGAGCAGCATTTAGGGACGGGGTGAAGAGGACAGCTACAAGTACAGCGTAAGTGTTGAGTTTGAGATGCTTAGACATCCTCATATGGGAGATATCCAATAGGCAGTTGGTGACCTACAGAGCTCAGAGGAGGATTGAGAAGTATTGGTGACAGTTAAAGTTCTGACAGTAGATGAACTACCAAGTATTTTAAAATGTAGTTCAGCCTGGGGAAGTGAGGGGTGGGAGTAGAGCTCTCCTTTTTGAGGTAGTCTCCTAACCTAGAGCAGACCCAGGCCACTCTATCTACTTCCTAGAATTTCCATGGCAACAGTATAGCTTCAGGCTTTACTCTCTACAATGCTCATGTTGCTTCCAGGCTGCCTCAGCTGTAATGTCCAAGCTGGATGACCTTGGGGATAATTTAGCCCAACTCCTTAGATCAGGGATCACTAAACTACAGCCTGAAAATCCAACCCACTAGCTAAGAATAGTTTTTACGCTTTTAAGTGGTTGGAAAAAAATTGAAAGAATAATATTTTGTGATACATATATGAAATTAAATGAAAATTTATATGAAATTCAAATTTCAGTGCCCATAAATAGAGTTCTGTTGGAACATAGCCATGCCCATTCTACCTTCCTGATACGAAGGCAGAGTTGAGTAGTTGTGATGGAGAACATATGGCCTGCAAAGCCTAAAATATTTACTATTTGGCCCTTCACAGAAAAGGTTTGCAGACCCCTGCCTCAGAGCCCTAGGGTTACTCTGGCAGTGCCTCAAGGGGAGGGCATGGGCAAGGTCAGGCAAGAGTTTGAGTTCTCCCACCTTTGATTCATCCAGAGCACCTGGAGTCTTGCTTTATCTGTTGGGTTGTTGCTTAAGATTTTGGAAAAGGGTTTTATTTGCCCTGCATTTCCCCTACCTCCCACACAAAATGTTTGAATACCACTCACTTTATAGGTTGTGAAAACTGAGTCTCAGAGAGAGTGAGTGCTTGACCCAAGACCACACAGCTACTCAGTAACTGAGAAAAGAATCCACACATCCCAATTCCCAGTTACATGTGCCTTCTGCAACCTTCATGAAGTAAATTTAGTAGGGGCCAAGGGAAGGGAAGCTTGCCTGTTATGTGCCAGTTATGCTAAATGTTATCTCAATCGGTCCTCACATTAGCCCCTACAAAATAGGTTTTAATATCAACATTTGTTAGTTTATAAGTTCATGCAACAAATATTCGCTGAGTACCTACTATGTGCCATGTACTCTTCTAGCCACTGGGGATACAGCAGGGAATGAAACAGAAAAATATCTCTTCCTTCCCAGAGTTCATAGTCCAGCTTGGAAACAGGGATAGAGAGTTTAAGGGTCTTGCACAGGGTTAAATAAATGGCAGCATCAGACTTCAAATTCAGATCTATCTGATTACAAAAGCCTTACTCTTTCCACAACCTACCCACCCACCTATGATCCATCCATTCATTCCCAATCTCTCTATCCACGCCCCCATCTACTCACTGATCTAGTCAGCCATCCATACATTCATTTATCCATTCATCCATTTTACCATTTATCCAATGTATTTATTGATTACTTATAAACTGCTAAGTGCTAGTGATACAGCAGGCAGAATCCCCTAGCTTTTTTTCACTCTGCCTTGGTATCAGCAACACAGTATAATGGTTGGGAGCACAGACCCTGGGCCCAGATACCCTGTGTTCAGATACTTGCTCTGGCCACTTATTGACTGTGTGGTCTTGTGCAGCCCACTTAACCCTTCAGGAGCCTCATTTTTAAAGTTGGGAAGATAGTAGTACATAGCAATTTCATAGTGTTGTTGTGAGGATTAAATGAGTGAATATGTGTAAAGTACCTTGAACAGTGCCTGGCACAGAGTAAAAGCTATATAAAAATTTATTGTTCTTATATTTATATTTCCTTCAGAGCCAGAGCCCATCCCACTTGGCTCAGAACCACAGCTTCCTTTGTGTATGATCACTGACTAATCATGTTATATTTCTCAGAGTCCTTTCTAGCTAATCTGAAAAATAAATTTCTGTCAATATTTAATAGCAACTCAACATTTCCATTCCCCATGTAATAGATGCATAAGAAAACTGTTTACTTATCCTGAATAGATAATACGTGCACATGGAACAAAATTGAAAAAGTAGGAAAGGGAATGTGTTAAAAATTGTCTTCATACATCTCCCTCCTTCCCTTGGTCGTCAGTCACGTGGTCCAGAGGCACCCACTGTAATCAGTTTCTTAGGTGTTTGTATGGAGATATTCTATGCCTTTACAAGCATTTACTTATGTATGCACACACACTTACACACATATTTTCTTTTCTTCATACAGATAGTAGCATATTCCACAGTTCTGCACTTGCTTTTTTTTCAACTAACGATATCCTTTGAAGATTATTCTATATCAGTATATGCAGAAATGCCTCCTTTTGTATGGCTACATAGGATTCTTTTTTAAAAATTAAAAAAAATAATTTTTTTATTGCAGTAACATTGGTTTATAACATTATATAAATTTCAGGTGTACATCAGGACAGACAGGATACACACTTGGGCAGCAGAATATGCTCTATTCTACTCCCCTTAATTTAGACCTCAGAAGACCAGACCTAACTTTCCTCTTCTGTGAGTGCTATGAGATCCAATAGGAATTTCATTCACAAAGAACAATCCCTCCCACCCTAGCCTAAGGCTTCCTGAATTCTCTTCTTGAGAAGAGACTGAGAAAGGCCTCCAAAGAGCCCCACGACATTATGAGAGGAGCTTCCTCTTAGGATCCCATTGCTTTGAGAGGTTTTCTTGTGGTGCTGTTTTTGGCATGTGTGTGTTAGAACATGACTAGTTCTGCAAGTGATTAAGCTGTTCAGTAATGGAAACCAGGCAGTAGGGGAAAATAAATGCATTCAACTAGCTCTAAGAAGTCCTATTGCCATGAGAAGAAATTTTGTCAAAGGGCCTGCCTGGCATACCAGGGAAGTGACATTTGAGTGCTGTGTAGAAATTTGGGGAAAGATCCTAACTCATTTGGATTACAACAAAAAATGAAGAGACAGTGAGGTTTGTGGGGAGTTTGGAGGAGGCAGCAGTAATAGCATGTGCAAAGGCCTTGAGGTTGAAATAGTTTGGTATGCTTGAGGGATAGAAAGAAGGCCAGTATGATTGGAGCACAGGGAGAGAAGAAGCAAGTGGCATGATAGGAAGGCAGAGTCAGGCAGGAACCAGCTCACACAAGACCTTAAAGGCCTAAGGAGCTTGTAGGCCCAGGGAGGTTGTGTATCAGCTCAAAGGCAGTATGGTTTAGTGGTTAATGGCACAGACTCTGGAACAAGACTGCCTACATTCAAATTCTGACTCTGCCACTTCTTAGTTTTGTGACCTTGAGCATGTTACCTAACTTTTCTGTGCCTCAGTTATGCCCTCTGAAAAACAGGATAATAATGGCACTATCCCTAGTATTATTGTGAGGATGAAGTGAGTTAACATGCTCACAGTGTGCATTACAGTGCTGAGCATTGGCAAGTGCTATTTATTTTAAGTATAATAGGAAGCATTTGAAGCAGTGAAATGATGGGGTCTGCTTTTTGAGCTGAGAAGTTGGCTTTTGCAGACTCTATAAAGAATAAATTGAGGAGGGTGAAAGTGGAGATGGCAAGCCCAGTTGAGATGCTGCTACAAAAATAAAGTCAGTGGACTTGGGAAGAGGAGGGCAGATTTAACATTGATTTTGAAGATAGGATCAATGGGAATTGCTGCTGGATTGATTGAGAGAGGTGTACATCAGGTAGTAAACAAAGAAGATGACCCCTAGGTTTCTGGCTCTGCCACTGACTAGCTGTGTGATTTGGGGCAAGGGATTTAGCCATTCTATGCTTCAGTTTCCTTATGTATTAGTCAGGGTTCTCCAGAGAAACAGTATCAACAAGGTATGTCTGTGTGTGTGTGTGTGTGTGTGTGTGTGTGTGTGGAGAGAGAGAGAGATTTTAAGGAATTGGCTCACATGATTGTGGAAGTGCAAGTCCAAAATCTGCAGGGTAGGCCAACAAGCTTGGACAAGTTTCAGTCCGAGTCCAAAGGCAGTCTGCTGGCAGAATTCCTTCTTGCTCAGGGGAGATCAGCCTTTGTTCTGTTAAGACGTTCAACCAATTAGATGAGGCTCACTGACATTATGGAGTATCATGTGCTATACTCAAAGTCTACTGATTTAAATGTTAATCTCATTCAAAAAAATACCTTCACAGAAATATACAGAATAATGTTTGGGCAAATATCTGGGCACCGTGGCCCCAGACAGGTTGATACATAAAATTAACCATCGCACCTTATCTATGAAACTGGAATAATAGTAGTACCAGGTCTGGAGTAACTAGAATAATTAGTACTATTGTGAAGATGAAATAATTTAATCTATGTAAAGCACTTGGTACAGTGTCTTTCACATAGCAAGGGCTCAATTAATTATAGCCTTTATTATCTTAGTATAATAATAATCCCTCACATTTCTTTGTTATTTTGCATTTTCAATGCACCTTCACAAACATGAATTCATGTAAGTCTCACAACACTTTTGTACTTTAAGGTTGGGGAAACTAAGGCTAGGAGAGATGAAATATCTTCTCCACACACCTATCTCCAAACAGAGCCAGGATGAGAAATAGGTCTGTAACTTCATAGTAGCTCCTGGAGCATTAATCTCTCCGCTTGCCAGGAGTGGATGTTTGCCTGGCCTCCTTCATTCCAGAGGTGAGGGGCACCAGTAATAAGATCATGAATGCAGTAAGGCTTAAGAATAACAGCTAACATTTACAAAGCCAGCATTTATTTTGTGCCAGGAACTGTTAAAAGTGTTTTGCGTGTGTGTCTAATTTAATCATCCCAATAATCCTATGAGGTAGGCACAGTTCTTCAGTGGAGGAAACTGCCAGGTAAGTTGTGGAAGAGGGAGGGACACTCAGGTCACGTGCTGAGAACTCAAATGACTTTGCTTCTTCTTCCTTCACCACTATACATTCCAGAGGTGAAAACTCAGGGAAGCTCTTTGGGTGCGAGACACATGTATTTGGGTATGTAAAGGGCAATGAGGCCTGGCAGAGTGCCATTTGTGCACACAGCAGGCACTCTGTGAATATTTGTGGAGTGGATGAGTGAGCTGATGAAGGAGGTGAACCCCAGGCTAGCTATAGCCATCATGCCTGGAGCTGACCCCAGAAAGGGCAGAAACATTTGCAGTAAATGTTCCCTTTGCCCCAGGTAAGATGCCCCTGAACTATCCAGGCAGTTAGGTGTGGGGGATATGCTGAAATGGGAAGCTCATTCTCTCTCTCTCTCTCCATACACACACACACTCATTCATTCGTTCGCTTATTCAATAATATTTATTAAGTATCTGCTATGTACCAGGCACTGTTCTAGGCACTGGACAGTGAACAAAACAGACAAAAATCCTGTCCTCGTGGAATAAATTTTCTAGTAGAGAACATGCATGCTAAGCAAATGATTAAATAAAACATATAGTATGTTAGTTCTGAGTTCTAAGGAGAAAAAATACAGCAGGGAAGAGGAATAAGAAGTATGTGTGTGGGTGGTTCAAGTTTTAGATTCCTATTTCCTGCAGCACTTTCCTCACAAGGTTGCCATGAGGTTGAAATGAAATAAAAGGTCACAGTATTTAGCAATCTGTGAAGTTCTATTTAAATATAAGCTGCAGTTATTCTTGGGGGGCTAATTTTCTCTTGGCCCTTATTTGCTGTTCTCTTCTCCATCATCAGTGCAGCAAGAGTTCTTGTCTTAAGGACAAGAGACTCAGGTTCTAGGCCTGGCCCGGGCATGACAGTTTCTTAAAATCCCGAATGTATAGGACTTTATAGATTCTCAAGTACATTTCCCAGAACTGGGTCTTCTGGCTCTTAATCCTTTCTTCTTTCCGTTCTCCAATGAAGTGGTGAGAGCTTGGGTACATCACTTTCCTTCTGAGAAGCAAAGTGTTCCTTTTCTGTAAAATGGGAATGATTACTCCTCACCCATTGCCAGCCTTTTTGGGCTGTTGTGAGATGCAAGCCAGGTAATGGGGATGAAAGGGCTTTATATGTCATAAAATGAACCTGTAAGGGCTAGTTGCTGGGATTTGGAGAATTGGTACTTCTGCTTAAGCGAATTGTTTTGTACTTTATAAACTGGTTGCGTGGAGCCAGGGGAGTGAGACTTCGATGCTGGACGCCACTTGCTTTCCTTTCTCAGAAGCTGCTAAGGATAGTAGGGGCATCACTAAGCCTCAGCACCTTCTAGAAATAGGAACAGTTACATGGAAACGCTTGGCACCTCAGGATGGAGTGGCAACCAGTGGTGTGCAGCCCCTTTTGGACACTCTATTTTAGAGAGGTGGGAAGCAGGACTCATCTCCTGACATTTAATACTCAAATGACTCATGACCTTTAAACATTTCCACTTGCCCCTTATATATGGCCTCATTTGGAATGCTGGAGATGAAAGTGCGGAGCCTTGAACAGATGGAATTTTCATTTAGTATCCCTCCACCTTTTCATATTTTAACAATTCTTCACATCCTAATCAAATTTTTCACTCTATAGAGCACCTTTGAATACATTATCTCATCATCTCTTGGGTAGTTATTGTTTGTTTTTTCTATTTATAGATGAGGAAACTGAGGCTGAGTATATGATTTCCCTAAAGTTAGGGGCAGAGATCGTATTCAAACCCTCAAATAATAGTAATTGTTAGCATTTACTGAGCATTACAATGTGCCAGGTGTTTTTCTAAGTGCTTTATGTGTATTCACTCATCAAACTCTCACCAGCAACCATATGAATCTCCCTGTTTTGTAGATGAGGAAACTAGGGTACTGAGAGTCTGGGGCTTGCTCAAAGTGAAGGGCAGAATGAGAAAGAGGGCATTATACCATTCTCCCATTTTAAAGATGAGAAACGTGAGGCTCAAAGACATTAAGTAACTTGCTCAAGGTCACACAAGCAGCAATTGGCAGAACCAAGGTTGAACCTCAGCAAGCTGGTTGTAGTGTCTCAGTTCTCAACTCCCAAGGTATACTGCTTCTAAGTCTAGGGCTTTTCCTACATTAGTTAATTGAAGGATAGAGAGAGAGAAGGAGGGAGAGGAAGACTGACTTACTAAGATCATACAACATATTTAACTTTTTTAAATTTAATTTTTCAATGGATAATATATTCACATGCTTAAAAAAAATCAAAGTATAAAAATGTATATAGTTAGTGTTCTCTATCTACCCAGGTTCTCCCATTAGAGGTCACCAGCTTTATTAGCTTTTAGTGTATCCTTCCAGACTTTCCTTATGCAGATATTAGGAGATACAAAAATATTTTCTTATGTCCCTTCTTTTTACCACACACTTTACATACTAATCTTCATCTTTATTTTTTGTACATAATGTATCTTTGAGATATCTCCCTATCAGTCCACAGAGAGCTTCAGCTGGGCCCTCACAAATCTGTACAAGCCTCTGTCCTGTACGCATCTGTTCTTTACCAGTCTTTGGTGGTATCCAACCCTCTCTTTACATCTTCACTCAGAGCCTCATTGCTAGTTGCTAGACTACCTTGGACTTCTCTAGAAAATACAATTCCTAAGTCAATTCCTTAGTCTCCCTCTTACACGTAATCCAGCATCTTACAAACTTCCCAGCTGAACCAACCTTCTTCTCTCCTATAGCCATCTCAACTTATTCCTATCATCTGCCTACCTACCTACCAATCTACCAGCTTATCTATGTAATTCTTGGCAAGCACCTATTATGAGCAAAACTCCGTGCTTAATTTGATGATGAGTGCTTAATATCCTGACTTCCCAGTTGTGTACAGTTTAAATGAAGCCTGCAAATCAATAAACCTGGACCCAGGAGTTAGAGGGGGTAGCTGGTTGAATGATTCATGAGGCCCAAGAATGGAATTCTTCAGGAGATTAGGCTCCAAAACTGAACACTGGGCCTGATACTGAAGGAAGTGTTCACTGCCCATCCTAGACTTGAATTTATGCATGATTGAGTTTGACTGCCCCAGAAATTTGATTCTGAGCCTGATAGGAAAGCATTGTATTTCCTCTGAAGGGGCTTTTAGACCCCTGCTGTTCTTTTACAACCAATCCTTTCTACCCTGAGGAGAGGCAGGTTGTCTGGCCCACCAGATTGCTTGAAATAGAACTGAAATAAGCTGCTTCCCCCTCCCCCCCAAAAAAGAAATAGGCCTGAAATTGATCCATGCAAAGGAACAGAAGGAAACTGCTGTTCCTAGATATTTATTCAGATATGTATTCAGTCTTTGGCCACAGGAGGGCGGTGTAGGCAGTGTTTCTTGAGGAAAGCGCTGGGTGGTGGTTTAAGAGTGGTGTCTGTGCCAATGGGAAACAAAAAAACCAAAAAGGGCCCGAAATTCTCAACCTGTTATCTGGAACTTTTAGTTCCTTTTGGAAGAGTTCTGACTAATGGGGGGGGGGGCAAAGGTTGGTATTCATAGGCTGCATCAGAGAATATTTTCCATGACACATTTCCTCTACATCCTATATTGTGAGTCAGCAGGGCTAGGCCTTGGTCTACATTCACTCATCATTCATTCATTCATTCATTTATTCATTTAGTTATTCAGTCATTAAAAAATATTTATTGGGGACTGGTCCAGTGTTGCAATGGTTAAGTTCACACATTCCACTTCGGCAACCCAGGGTTCACGAGTTCGGATCCCGGGTGTGGACCTATGCACTGCTTGGCAAGCCATGCTGTGGCAGGCGTCTCACATATAGAGTAGAGGAGGGTGGGCATGGATGTTAGCTCAGGGCCAGACTTCCTCAGCAAAAGGAGGATTGGCAGTAGTTAGCTCAGGGCTAATCTTCCTCAAAAAAAAAAAAAAAAAGAAAGAAAAAAGGCCTGGCAAAATAATGTTTATTGAATGCCACGCACTGTTCTAGGTGCTGGAGATACAGCAGCAAACAAAACAGTCTCTGCCTTCATGGCGTTTATAGTTTATAAAGGGAGACAATAAACCAACAAACAAATAATCATATAATATTTCAGGTAGTGATAAGGGCTAGAAGGAAAAGCAGAATAATGGGATAGATAGTGATGGGGTGGTGCAGTTTTAGAGAAAGTGGTCAAGGAAGGACTCTTTTTGAAGAGATGAAAGAGCTAAACTTGTAGATAACTAGGAGAAAAGTCTTCAGGCAGAACCAAATTTTTAACCTTATGTCTGATTTTCCTCATAAAATTCCATCCCCTGCAACCACACAATTATATGCAACTTTATTCTTTAACTTAAGTTAATCATCCCATCACCCTTTCCTAAGGGTACCCCACTTGAGACCAACTCTATGCCTTGTCAACACCTTTGGCAAGGCTGTTGAAGATTTAAAACAATCCATGCTTTATTTTAAGCTACAGCTAAAAACAAGTCATAGCTTTTTGAGTTTTAAGGAAGTTAAGAGACTTGCTTGAGGTCACACAGCTACCAAGAAACAGAGGCTGGGCTTATATCTGAAAGTTTTAACTTCTCATCCACTGCTCTTTCACTTTGCCATGAGCTTCTCAAGGCATTGTGGGGAAAAAGGAGCACATGGGAGCATCAGCCATTTTAGGTGAATGTGAGCTCACAGGTAGTTCAGCATAAGGTTCACTGTTCAGAATAAGGGAGGGGACAATCCCACTCTACTCCCTATTGTCACTCCTACCTGGGTATGTGTTCTGAGGGATATGGACAAACTGACGAGTAACCAGCCTGGGGAGGGGACTGCAAACCACGTCACAAATGGAAGAACTTGGTCATATTTATCTTGGAAAACAAGTGTGTGTGTGTGTGTTTGTATAAGTGTGTGTAGAGAAAGAGAGAGAGTGTTCAGAAGGAAACAGAGTTTGAACCCATGATAAATGTCTTCAAATACTTAAGAATACAAATTGCTTAGAAGGACTTGGCTTTTTTTGCATTTCCCAGAGAATAGCACTCTTAACAGATGGGCAGAAACCATAGAATAGTGAATTTCAGCTCAAAATGAATAATGGCTTTGGAAGCTTCAGAGTGAGCTTCCTGTTACTGAAAATATTCCAGCAGCTGCTGGACAAAACTCATCAAGGATAGTAGAGAAAAATGGTAAGCTTTGGAAACAGATCTCGGTTTAAATCCTGCTACTGCTACATCCTACCTGTATGGCTATGGGCAAATGATGTATACATTCTGAACCTTAATTTCTTACTCTTTAAAATAGCAATAGCAATTCCTTATTTTCAGCCTTGTGGGGAGGATTAAATAAAATGATATGTTGAAAGGCCTAGCATCATGCATACCCAAAGTAGGTGTTTCCTCCTCCCCCTCCTACTCCCCCTACCCATCACATATAATGTAGAAAGGATTTCTTCGTAGGAAGGTGGGGAGGAAATGACATTTTTTTCCCCATTTTGAATATGAAATTCTATGATTTGTTCTATAATCATCAACAACTTTATTCATTATCTGATTGTACTCGGGACACTTTACTGCATGACATTGAAATTATGTGTTTTTGTTACTATCTCCTCCACTAGACTGTAAGCTTCCTGAGAGCCTCTCTGTGCCCCTTAGCTGTCAGAGTAAGTGCTTACTGAATTTAACTGATTTTGGAGGAGTAATGATCTCTGTCCTGAATAATTGAACTAACCAGGAGGTCTTGTCCTCAGGGAACTGACTCTCTTAAATAGAGCTGATATGCATGCATGTGCAAGAGCATCTAGTCACATCGGTAGCCAAGACAATGAACAGACAGGTTTCAATATCTTTAGACTGCCTGTGGCAAGCAACAGGGATTATCAGGTGACTGGGGTGGGGATTGGATGACAAATAAGTGAGTAGCAGTGAGGGTCAGGAAAAAATGCGGAACTTCCCATGGGTGTGTTTCCTGGCAGAAGTAGGACTTTGGGAGTTGTTTGAACCATCAAAGGCAAAGGACAAGGAGGCATTGGCTTTTCCCTGAGAGAAGGCAAAGATTTAAGACTTAGGCATCTTGCACCTTGGAGGTAGGCCACTGGGACTCAGGTCAGGACATTGAAATAGTTTATTCCTGCGACCCAGGAGACATCATGTCAGATGCTATTGGAAGATGGGACATGTGTCACCTAGTGGCATTTATATAGCACAGTGTTTAAGAGCGTATGCTCTGGAGCCAGACTGTTTGAGTGTGCATCTGGACTCTACCACTGACTAGCCATATGACCTTGGGAAAGTTATTTAACCACTGTGCCTCAGTTTCCTCATCTGTAAAATAAGGGTAATAGTATCTACCTCACAGGGTTCTTGTGAGGAGTAAAAGAGTTAATGCATGTAAAGGGCTTAAAACAATACCTGGCAAAGAGTAAGCATTTTGTAAGTGTTAACTACTATTATTATTATCTAATGAGTGTCCTTTGGGTCCTGAGAAATATACTGGGTGCTTATAGTAATTTCAGTGTGAATTTAGGAGCAGTTATATCCCAGACCATCTCATGGAGTGATTAGCTCCTCAGCAGTGGCTGTGATAGAAGTGGTGATAACATCTGGCTCAAAGAGATGGAATAACTTTCTACCAGCTGAGATTGTCCCAAAGATGAATAGGCTGTCTCAAGAGAGAGGAACCTCCCGATCGTTGTGGGTGTTGGAGCTGAGACTCCATAACTACTTGGTGGGGATGTTGCAGAAGAGATTGAAGGATGGAATTGGGCTATACCAAGAGATTCTCTGATTCCTTGATATTTGTCAGCAGAAGGGCTGGGTCTGGGGTGGGGATACTGCTGTTAAATGTGGGGGACTCATCTAATATTTTTGAATTTAATTGTGAGCAGAGTTGAATGGTCATCTCAGTCAGAAGGATGACCACATATGGACGGGGCTGGGATCAAATGTCATGTTCCAAAGTCTGAAATTTCTCAGAAGTACTTTTTAGACAAGAGACAAGAATTTTGATTTCCGCTCTGCCAGCAATTAGCTGTGTAATCTTGGGCAGATTGCTTACATTACCTGGGTCTCAGTTTCCTAACTTGGAACATGAGGGTTTAGACTAGATTTTCTTTGAGGTCTTATCAAGTCTTGCCTTCTGTGGCTGGAAGATATGATTCTCTGAGTGGAAACAAGTAGATGAAGCAGACACTCATGTATTCAACAGATGTTTATGAAGCACCTGCTAAGTGTCAGGCACTGTTCTGGGCATGGGGGATAAAGCAGTGAACAAGACAGGCATGATTTCTACCCTCTTAGCTCTATAGTCTAGTGCAGGATACAAACAAGAAAAGAAAAGTATTGTAAACTGTATTGTAATACAGTTTAATAAGTGCTCCAAGGGGGTAAACACAGGGTCCTATGTTTATGGTCCAGCATGTTTTTGAGGGGAGAGCATCAGGGAAAGCCTTCTGGAGGAGGTGGCACCTGAGCTGAGCTTTGAGGTGGGGGCTGGGGAAGGATAACAATAGTACATAGGGCCTGAGGCAAGAGAATCTAGTGGGTTATGAGAACTACAGTAGGTTCTGTTTAGGTAGAGAATGAGAGGGCATTGGTGAGAGCTGAGGTTAGAAAGGCCAAAGGATACCAGATTGGCAAGGCATTGTATGCCATGCCACAGAATGTGATTTAAAAGCAGTGAAGAGCCATGGAAGGCCTTTGAGCAGAGGAGTTATGTAAGTCAGAGTTCAGCTGCAGAAATTAAATCACTCTAGTCATTTTCAGCAGAAAGAGTTTTAATACAGAATATCAGGTGCTTCCAAAATTGGTAGAAGGGCTGGAGAGGCAAGCCTTAGGCTGAGCCTCCAGGAATGACTCCCAGAACAATAACAAGGGAGCTATTTTCTCTGCTATAAGCAGGAAGGTGAGGCATCGGGGCTTTGGGAACAGTCCACCTTATCTGTGATCTAGAAATCAGTAATCTACCACTGCCTTAACTATTGACTAGAGTATCATCATGCCTTCCAGATCCTCAGTGGCAAAAAAAAAAAGTCCCATTCTCTGCTTCCCCAAGTGCACAAAGCCAGTGACCACACACTGGAGCCTATGGAAAAGTAACATGGCTGCAGAAAACCCTAAAACCTCCACCATTGTGCTTGCCAGCAGAAGCTGCAGGAATACGGCTTCTGCATTATCACTTCCTTCCAAATATTTTTGCATGTGCATATGATTGGCAGAAATAAATCATGCCTAGAACACTGGATGCAAAGGAGTCTGAGAAATGACAGGTGGTTGTTGTAGTTGTTTTGGTTTTTAGGTTTTCAGCAATATAGGAAGGCAGGCTAGAAGGAGGGTGGCATGGTTCCTGAGGAACCAATCTATAGTATCCACCATAGGACTGATAAAAGCAGAACCGCTTTTGAGAGAGAGAATTTGGGCAGGAGAGTAGAGGCTGAATTGGGGAGAGAGAGCAGCAGAAGAGACCTAGTAATGAATGGTAATAGATCAGAGATGAAGAGGAACTGATTAAAGGTACTGACAGCAGGGAGAGAGAGCAGGGACATATGAGAGAGAAATTAAGGAAGAAGAGAATCACCAGCACTTGGAGACTCGTTGGCTAGCAGCAAGATGAGGGAGAGGCAAGACTTACGGATACTTCCGTAGTTTTTGGCTAGTTCTGTGTGTGACACTCCTAAGTGACAGAGAACTCAAGGGAAGCAGGAAGCTGGCAGGGGAGGGAGAAGATGACTTCAGTTTGGGACTTACTAAGTTTGAGGTTCTTGTGTGATAGTCAGGAAGAGATATCCAGAAGGCATTTGGAGATACACCTCTAGAGTTCAGGAAAACTACTCGGGGGTCATCAGCAGAGAGTTGTAAGCTCCATGCAGGCAAGGGCCTATGTCTGTTTTGTTCCACACTGGTGTCCAGTAACTTTGTTGAAAGGAGGTGCATCAGTGTGTAATGTAGGTGGTAGTTCAAACCTTGGGAATGAATGGATCCACCATTCATTGCAGCTGTGGAATGAGTAAAAAAGGGGACTGAAATTAGAAGAACCCCGAGAAATCATGGCCTTAATAATTGGGTGAAGAAGAACCCAGGCAGGAAGTAAAGACAGTATAACTAGACAGGTCATGTGGATGCTGTCCTCTAGGCAAAGGAAGCATTTTAGGAAGGAAGAAGGCATCAATGGAGTCAAGTGGGAGAGAAGTCAGGGAAAATAAAAATGGAAAATTGGCCATGACATTTAGCAACAAGTCGGTCATTTGTTTATATTCACAAGAAGTTTCAGTTTCCTATGGGATAATGAGGTGAAAGCCAGGCTGCAGTAGGTTGAAGGGTCAATAGACAGTGAAGTAGAGACAGGATAAGATTGTACTTTCAATTGCAAGGAGAAAGATTCTAGTTGCTTACATTATGATACTGTCCTGATCACCAGTATCTGTCTCAATATAATCTAGAAGAGGGGCTTTAAAACTATTTTGAATCACTATCTGTTATAAGAAACACATTTTACATTATATTTATGTATAACTCAAACAAAAAATTCATTAAAGAGCATTTTCTCTAACTATATGGACAGCTCATATAAATGGAATTATACAAAAGCCTTTTGTGTCTGCCTTCTTTCATTTAGCATAATATTTTCAAAGTTCATTTATGTTGTAGCATGTAACAGTACTTCATTCCTTTTTATGGCTGAATAATATTCTATTGTATGGATATAGCACATTGTGTTTATCCATTCACCAGTTGATAGACTTTTGAGATGTTTCCATTTTTTGGCTATTGTGAACAATGTTGTTATGAATGTTTGTATACAAGTTTTTGTGTGGACATGTTTTCATTTCACTTAGGTATATACCTAGGAGTGGAAGTGTTGGGTCAAGTGGTAACTCTATGTTTAACTTTTTCAGGAACTGCCAGGCTGTTGTCATCATTTTACATTTCCACCAGCAGTGTTAATGAAGGTTCCAATTTTTTCACATCCTCCCCAACACTTGTTATTATCTAGCTTTTTTATTATAGCCATGCTAGTGGGTGTAAAGTGGTATCTCATAACAAATAATGCTGCAGTAAATATCTTTCATTTGCATTTCTTGCATTTGATTTGCATTTTCCTGATGGCTAATATGTTGAGCATCTTTTCATGTGCTTATTGACCATTTCTTTGAAGAAAAGTTATTCAGATCCTTTGCCAATTTTTAATTGGGTAATTTTTCTTTTTATAATTGAGGTGTAAGAACTCTTTATAATATTTTAAATACAAGTCCCTTGTCAGATATGTATTTGCAACTATTTTGTTCCATTGTGGGTTCTCTTTTTATACTCTTGATAGTGTCCTTTGAAGCACAAAGGTTTTTTAATGTTGATAAAGTCCACTTTATCTATTTTTTTTTCCTTTTGGTGCTTGTGCTTTTTATGTCATATCTAAGAAACCATTGCCAAATCCAAGGTCACAACGATTTACCCCTTTTCCCCCATTTTGTTAAACTTAGCCACAATATGATTATCACATCTAAACAACTAATAGTGATTGCTTAACATCATCAAATATTCTGTTCAAATTCCCAGTTGTTTCATAAATGTCACAAATGTGTGTGTGTGTGCGTGCGCCTGCACAAGTTCTGCCTGAATCAATCTTTCTTTTTTTTCCTATTTATTTATTAAAGAACTGGGTTGTTGATCTTGTAGTTTTTCACAGTCTCTATCGCCAGTTTAACATGTTTGTCTGTCCTCTGTGTGTTCTATACATTGAGAGTTGGATCTAGAAGCTTGATCTGATTCAGGGTTTTGTGTTGCTTGTTTTGGCATGATCATTCATAGGTGGTATTTTGAGCCTAAACTTTTGAAATGGGGACTTCTTTGGGGTTTTATTCTATCTTGTAGGGCCAGGGGCCATTTTGTTTATGACCTGCATTCATTCAGAATTTCCAGTCTAGTTAAGATGGGTGACTGTCCTAGCCTCAAAGATTTCTAGACAATAGAAAGCAATTCTCATTCCTCTTAAAGTCTCTAGTATGCTAGGAGTCCCAGAACTTAATTTGTTCTATACCAAGCTAAGCTAGTTTCTTGCTCCTCTCCATCAATATCTCTCTGTTCACTTTTCCAGTCCTAGAATGTAAGAGTAAGAATGGCCCTTGGAGATCTTCTGTTTAAGGGAGTCCTGGGTTTTTGATGGCCCAGGAGCTTGCTGAAATTGTATGTATTTTTCTGAGATAAGCGTTCAGAGGTTTCACTGAATTCTCAGGTCTAAGTCCTCATGTGACAGAAGGGAGATGGAGGCCCAGAGAGGGGAAAGAAATTGTCCAAAAGTAATACAGCAAGCTTGAGGTGGGGCTGGGAGTAAATCTGAAACCTTCTGGTCTCTAGTCCAGGGCTTTTTTCCTAATTCTAGATACAGCATCACAAACACAGGGGCAGTGATTACAATTTTTGTAGAGGCATTTCCACTGCAAAGCTGGCTTCTCTTCGTAGTGCTCAGCATGCTGGAAGAGTGCAAGCTGTTATAGAGAAACCAGTATGAAAGAAAACCTGATTTGCCATTGGAGGGACATAGAATTGGATTTTGGATAATTTGTAGTGTGTCCTTGTGGTTCTGTCCACAGCACTGGTTTGTTGATTTTGTATAGCTAATTGTAAGTTGCCTATAAATACTTAGGCAGTGACCGAAGGCACCTTTGCTTCCTCCTTGGCCCAGGCTCCAAACAAAGTGGCTGCCAAGGGCATGCTTCCTCCCCACCTACCTATCCCTTTTTTTCCATTCCTTTTCCCTCCTCCCCATCCTTTTTTCCTTCCTTTCCCCCACTCTTCTCTTTCTTTATCTTATTCCCTATCCTTTCTCCCTCCTATCATCCCTTCTCTTTTTCCCCTGCTTCCCGTGGTCTTCCCCTTGTTCCGTCCCCCCTCCTTGCCTTCCTGCCACGCCTCTCCGCCGCCTTCTGTCTGCTTCCTCCTTCTTTCCCAGTCATTTCCCTCCTCTCCTCCCTCCCTCCTCACAGACCCTTAATCCGCCCCCAACTAGTTCCCCACCCCCACGCCAGATTTGGAGGCCTGTGACTCCCACTAGACAGGATAGAGCTAGCCTGCTCAGGGAGTCTCGGGGTCTCCGATTGGCTGCCGCGGCTAGACGCCAGCTCAAGTCCCGCCCCTCTGAGAGTTAACGCGCCGCTGCGGCACCTGCTATTGGCTGGCGGGCCTGTCAGCAGCTCGGGCTGCGCCTCACGCAGGCGTCTGCAGTGGCTGGTTGATTAAAAACGCAGCCTCCGGGCTTGGGGGTGGGGAGAGGAGAGGCTGAGAGCCAGCGAGTAGGGCTCTAACGAGTGGTTGCCAGCCGGGAGCCCCCCGTGGAAAGAGCGAGAGAGCCAGCGGAGGAAAGCGAGCGAACTAGCGGGAGTAGGGGAGACCGAGACTGACCGGTAGCCAGGCAAGCGGACGGACGCACTCCGGGACAGACAGACTGAGCAGGCGCCGGAGAACCTCGCACTGGTTCCTCCCGCCTTTCCCTTTGAAAGCCAGGATTTTGCCTTTTCCGTGGCGCCCGAGAGAGAATGCTGGACTCTGCAGACTGCAGCGCAAGCTAAGATTTCTCAGCTAGGGAAGAAAGATCAGCTCAATCCTGAGAAGGGGGGAAGCAAGCTCCTCTGTCCCCATCCCCTCCCCCCATACCAAACTCGGGCGCCAAACCCAGCCCTTCCCTAACCACCCGACTTCCTCCTCTTCTTTCTAGCATGGTGGCTGTATGGACAGTCTGACAGAGCAGAGACTGACATCTCCCAATCTGCCGGCCCCCCACCTGGAACACTACAGTGTTCTGCATTGCACCATGACCCTGGATGTGCAAACTGTAGTCGTTTTTGCCGTGATTGTAGTCCTCCTGCTTGTCAATGTCATACTCATGTTTTTCCTGGGAACGCGCTGAATGGAGTTCAGCCATCTGAGCTATTGCGAACTCTCGCTTTGATTTCATCCCGAGAACCACCGAGAAAAAAAACAATCAAGAGAGACAGAGACAGGGAAAGAGAGGGAGAGAAAGAGCAAGCTTTCTTACTCAGGGGGGAAAACGTTTTGAGCTTCAACATGGCCTCGCTGTGATATGTATGACGTTGGTATATTATCTCTCCCTAAATCTTTTGTCATGTCTTGTCTTTTAAGAATGCCTGTGAGTGTAGTTGCTTATTGCTTGAGTAAAATTGTTGATAAAGAAATGCTTTCTATTTACGTAAGCGTGTGTGTGTCTGTGTGTGTGCGCGCATTCTCCATTTATGTGACGTTCACGGACAAGCTCTGCGTCCTTAAACAGTGGCTTTGCTGTTTGTGGTGTTTTGTCAACTCATTTTTTTGAAAACTACTTTTAAATTTCATAAGGGAATTTTAGTCAAAATTTCTCTCTTGCTATCAGGAGTGCATTTGTGTTTGGGCGCAGGGGGGCTTGTGGGAAGAGCATGATTAATTTTTGGCATCTTAGGAAAGACTGTCTTGGACTGGATGTTTAGAAGGAAAAAATCGATACAAGGCATGAATTTCGAGCAAACGTTTCTTTGGTCTCTAATGAGAAGCGAGAATTTGAGAAGTGCTGTGATGAGGTGTGTTGAGCTGGCAGTTGATGACTGTGTTCTTTGAATCTCAATTTGCTATCCAGGGTTCAGTTTCCAATTTGGAAAGAAGCCACCTTTAAAACATTTCTTAAAGCATTAAATGTCAATTTCTTTGAAATCATGGAATGAGACATAAAAGCATTCTCTGATCTTTATAAATTGGCAAGAAAAGACATTGACAAGAGCTGTTAGGGTTTCTTTTCCCAAAGATTGTACCCCTGGATTTGAGATTGGGGATTTTCTCTTTGTGTCCTCCAAAAAAACAAAAGGCAGCTCTTTACCCGCCTTGGGAATAATAGTATTTGGATGTACCTCTTTGGGGTAATCTCATTTGCAGTAATGTTCTTGAACTACATTTTAAATAGAACTTGCTAGTGCTAATGAGAAAGTGGTTTTTGTTTGCTTCCTTGTTTGTTCTTTAAGACCAGAGGTCTCTAATTGAAAGGTTTCCGTGGCAAAACGAAATTATGTATCGTGCTAAGTTGAGAGTTTTGAACACCTCCCCCCAAAAAATAAAAGTCTGGATGGGATGAGAGCTAGGGAAAGCAAGAGCTAGAAGCAGCATTCCAATTTGACATATATTTGCATGTCTGTATCAGATGGTGGTGGTGGTGGTTGCTGTTATTATTGCTGCTATTATTATTTTAACGTTTCTGTTTCCTCTGAGAAAGCTCTTGGCAAAGCCAGGAAAAACATTGTCTCTGATGCCACTGTGCCTAATACTTGCCCCCTTCCCCCACCAGCTGATGTAGGCAGGTCTTCCTCATTCCACTGCTTACCTGACTTGAAATACTGCCATTTCTGGCTCATGTAGCCAGGAATTAGGGCGCATACACACGTTTCCCCTACACCCATGTGGGCAGCTGTTCATGTGTGATGTGCAAATCTGCTGACATTGTGCTGTCGAGTTCCATGTCCTGTTCGTTCACTTTGGAAATGATTATGAAAGGAGAGGGGCTGTGAAGAGGGCTTTTCAAATTTTCCTGACCTCAGGACCCAGTGAGTATTATTTAATGGCGTCAGAAGGAGTTTTGAGCCTCAAGGTGTGCTCTCCTTGGTTGAGTGTGGGTGAGAAGCTGATTTTTTATTTGGTTGATACTGTGGTGTAAGCATGATCTGGGAATTTTGCTGGCATTCCTTCTTCTTATTTACTCTTTGGTCCCTTTGTGGGGGCCACCTGGGTTAAACTGAGAGCTTGTTTATTTGCAAAGAGAATCTAGTGAGTTCCTCCCCCTCCCTTAGCTCCAAGAGTATTGTCTAAAGTAAGCTTATATTTTGGCTGGGAACTTTGTTTTTATACTGTGTTGGAGAGTGAGGAAAGGCTCCAGACTGGGCAACTACAGCCCTGGATTCTCTCTGTTCAGTGGCTGTTTGACCTTGGGCATTTTTTTTCCTCCCGAGTGTGTTTGGGATTCCCTCTAACATTGGCATTTGGGGATGGTTGGACTAGGTGACCTCCAAGTTCTTGCATTCTGTGATTTTGGGTGCCTGCAGACACTTAAAATCAGAGGGGGGCGAACTGGAAAGACAAGTGAAAATGAAAATCAAATGTTAATCAAGAGGTGATGGGAGTGGGAAATATCTGGTTTCTGGTTATCTGGAGAAACTTAAATGTTACTTAAGAGATTTTTTACCAAGCTATGTGGGAAGGAAACTGGACTACAATAGTGGAATGCTTTGTAATTTTTTTTTTTCTCTAAGGGATGAAGGGTTCTCTTAGCCTAGTCTTTGAGCCAGGTTTATGACAAAGTAGTGTCACAGAATGCCACAGCTTTTGCCACAACCTTCACCTCTTGGTGTCTAAGACCCTTGGCAGAAAGCCTTTGGAAATGTATGTGTGTAGCGTGTGTGACAGTATGTTCGTGGGTGTGTGTGCATGCCCTTCTGTGTGTGTGTGTCTGTGGGTGCACACTTCTGAATGTGGATGGGAGTTGGTTGTGCTAGGAATGAGGAAAAACAGCAGGGCATGCATTGAGTTCCACAGTTCTGAATAGCCTCCTTGTGACTGTAAGGATTTAACTGGTGCCAGGATGGGTGGGTGTTCCCCCTACCAGACCGCACCCCCCCCAACCCCCACAACCCATCAGGCTGAAGGGGTAGCTTGAATGAGAGCTTCCATCAGTAATTTAGCTGGCAGAATGGGTAAGCATTTTCCACATTAACTTATCTCTAGGCAAATAAAGAGATGTTGCTAGCCAGATGGCAGGCCACCCTAGAGCAGCTAAAAGGGAGTTTGGAAGTAGAGAACCAAAGTTGGCAATGTGACTTTTTACTTGTGTGAATCCTAAAGGTTTGGCATTTCTCCTTCAGACTTGTGAGGGTAGGCAAAAAGGAAAGTGGGAAGAGTGGGAGAAAATGAAAAATGCAGCCCAGAGGAGTGGAACTCTCTGTATTTTTACTTTGTTTTTCTTTTTTTCTTCCCTCTCCTGCCTCTCCTCTTCATCTTCTTCTCCCTTTCCTCCTCCCTGCCCCCTGCTGTAAGTGGGTAAGAAGGAAGAGAAGAGGGATTTTCCTCTCTGATTTATCCCAACTTTTCCCAACAGAGTTCCTCATTCCCTTTCTTCTTCTTTGACCCTTTTGGGTAAAGGATAAGGTTTTGCTACTAGGAAGGCAAAATTCCAGCTTAGAATTTTGGCTCCCAGCTTCTCACCAGGGTATTCAAGAAAATGCCCTCAACAGGTATCCTAGCAACTTATGAATCACTCAGCTCCTGAGCTCCAGAGCCCAGCCTTTAAAGGTCCAGACACCAAGGCCTCTGGAGAAAGGAGTCTACAGCCAAGCTGTACTTGGAGAGATGCTTTTGGGAAGAGGACAAAGAGCAAGGTCCTGATTGCCTGCAAATGCCTAGAAAACACATCCACAGAGGACAGAGAGAGCCTAGCTTCATCCCAGCCATGGAGACTGTTTATTGAAAGGCTCCTGGGTTCAAATCCCTCTTCAGTCACTGCCATCTCCTTAAGGTTAATTAATCCATTTCATAGTCCAGCTTTAGTGCAAGGAGGTCTGCAGGCCCTGTAAGCTATATACTTTTTTCATCCTGACTTGTCGCTGAGGCAGGGAGGAGGTGTAGGGATGTTGTGGTGGGAACAAACTGAGCAGTGCTTTTCTCCCATTGAGACAGCCTCTCTCTCTCTCAGAACCTGTAACATCTGCTTGTATGGTGTGCTCTGATTTTGTTTGTGGCTTAGGGAACCCTGTCCAGCCCAGCTGCAGTGTGGAATTTTGGGTTTTTTGTTTATAGATCCTTGTTCTCTTGAGTAGTTTCTGGCTGGGAAGGCTGGGCAAATTGGGAAGGCCAGTTTGATTGTGGGGCTGGTGAACAGGGCTTGGGCCCTGGCTCAGATTCTCTCATCCACTTGTGTGTGTGATTAAGTTGCTAAGGAACTAAGAGATCCCAGTGAGCCTGTGGGTGAGGTGCTCTTCTACCTTGTGATGAGGCTCAGATTCAGAGAGCTTGACTATGACCAGAGAGCAGGCTCTGCCAATTGCAGGGATGGTGCCAAAGTATCTCTTCCTTCTAACCCTTGTTTACCATCTTGGCCTCTGCTCTCTTTGGCTTGGCCTGTGGATTGCTTGCTCTGGACAGGGACATGAGTGGGAATTGAGCCTATTTTCTCAAAATAACTCCTTCCTCAGACGACCTCCCACAAAGCATCTGGATCCAGCCCCAGTGACTTTGCCCCAAGAAGTGAGATGCAGGTGGGGAATCTTAGACTCTCTAGCTCTTATTTCTAGCTCTGCAACTTGTTCTAGACCAGCTGAGTCTTTAGCTTTCCAAGAATCCTTGATCAAAGCTTAGCTCTTCCGATAGCTGCTCAGAGCGTCTCCTATCATTAGGTGAGTCTAGCTCTCAAAAGTATTTAGTTCAGTGTGCTTTGCCTTGGCGCTAAAGCACAAAGTGGAAAAACTTGAAGGAGAGACAACTTAGAGAGGAGAGAAGACTCAGGAAACATCCAGTAATGACAATACTAATAATCACTTGTCAGTGCATGGGCCTATAAAGTTTATAAAGCAATTTCACATCCTTTCTAATTTTGAGCATCACATCAGTGGGTGGGGGTGATTGTTATTCCTGGTTTTACAGATGAGGAAAGTAAAGGTCAGAGAAATTGGTGGGATGGGAATGGTTCTGCCTTTCAAACAGAGAGTGAGGAGAGTCAGAGTTGATCATTCCCAGCTAGTGTGAAGCTTAAAGGAGTCAGGTAGAGAGGCAGGTGTGTGAGTCACCCCTGAAGTCATACTAGCTTCCTCAGCTACTCATTTACATTTTTAGTGCTTTTTCTTACCTTTCATTTGTATAGCAATTTTGCACAGAATTGTTTATTCAATAAAATGCTGCCTTTTTATCTTGAATATGCATAAAAAAATTACCTTTAGTCTTATGAAAAGTCACTATTTGGGGCCTTCAAGGAGAAAGGCAGTGTGAATTGGTGAAGCCTAAAATATAGAATGTTTTGAAGGAACTGCAGTTTTCGTACAATTGTCCTTCCTTTTGAAGCACTCTTAATTTTTTTTTATATTTCTTTAAAAATGTGCTGCCCAGAGCTGATCATGTTACTCCAGGTGTCATCTGATCAGGATCCAGTACAAAGGGACTTTGATTTGTCTGTGAAATATCTAATAATGCAGTCTTCTACTGGTTCTCAACTCTCACTGAACATACACCTGCCAGGTCCCCACTCTGAGAGATTCTGATTTAATTGGCATGGGATAGCCCCCACCAGCTTTTTAAAAAAAATTTAAGGCTCCCCAAAGTGATTCAAATGTGCAGCAAGGGTTAAGAGCCACTGTATTAGCCTTTTGGGCTATAGGCTCAAATGCTCTACTGTCTAGTCCAGTCCTCTACTCTTTTGTAAAATTGACTTTTCAAACCAAACTTGAAGCCTTTTTGAAGCAAACTCAATAATTTTGTTTTGTTTGGTTAGTCTATTATTCTAGCTTTTTATGGGTTTTTAAAATTTTTCTTCATACCATGAAACAAATTAGCGGTCCCTTCCAGCACTGCATCAGTTAATCTTTATTTTCTTTGGTTAATCTGTTCTAGCCTTTTTGGGTTTTTAGGGTTTTTTCTTTCATGTCATGAAACGGATTAGTGGTCTCTTCTAGTATTGCATCATTTGAAAACTGAATAAGTATCATTCAAGTTGTTGATTCAAAGAAATGTTCAATATAATGGGGTTAATGCTAGTTCCTGTGGCATTTCACTTGAACCCTCTCTTGGAATTGGAACCCATTAATTTTTGTATGTGTCTGGTCAACCAGTGCAGAATCTATTAGGCTCTACCATCATCTCTCCCACCAACGGTTTAATGAGGATAACACAGCATGATAGATTTGTTGTATGCAATGTAGACGTCAAGATGTACCCTAGGCTCAGAACAATCATCTACTAAGTCAATGACCCCATCAGAAAGAGGAGTACGAGTCACATGGTATCTTACTCCTGGTAAATATTGTTGCAGACTCCAGGGTTCCCTGTTTTCTTTCAATACCTACAAACCGTATTTTCCTAACTGGGTCCAGAATTTGCCTGAGGGTCAGTGCCACAACTGTAAATTCTGTGTACCACTTTCTTTTCCCCTCTTGGAAAAGCAGGGCATCATAGATGTAGCCTTCAAACAGAACATGTTTGGCTTTCAATGAGTTCACGAAACTGTGCTGTTTCCCTTGGTTGGCAGAATTGTTTCCGTTAACCTGGTGATTCTCAGCCCTGGCTGCACATTGGAATCACCTGGAGAGTTAACAAGACTAACAACAATTCCTAGAATCTCTGGGAGAGATCTGATTGAGTTGGTCATGGTGAGGCCCTGGCATCAATATTTTTTAAAAGCTCCCTGAGGTGACAGGAATGTTTAGCCAGGGATGATAATGACTGCTGTGTTCAAAGGGACTGCCAGCTCAGCCTGAATCCAGCTTATTGCATATGTGAATAGGCAGGCTTTGCAGATGGTGAGATTTTATTCTAGGATTGTGGGAGCCTTGATGAATTTTAGGGGCTTGGGCACACTCTAAAAAGGAGGACTCAACTCTAGTGAGTGAGTAGTGTGGGGACCTATTCGGATTTAAAATTATCAGCTGTGAGATGATTTGAATCCTTCAGGAAAAAAAGTCACTTGCTACACATTTGCTATAATAGTGGGGGAAAGTCTGTTCATTTACTGGGTGACCTTGGATAAATTACTTTTCTCCTCTGAAATCCAGTTTCCTCATCTGCAAAATAAGGTTAGATGGATTAGATATCTTCAAAGATTTCTTTCAGCTCTAATGGTCTGTGTTTACTTTGTGATTAATACTAATAATCAAAATGATTGAGTATTATTATTCAAAACCAGCAGGTAATACAAAGATCGCTTTTAGCAGGTTTGGAATACATAGGGTGATTTTAGGGATAATAGACTTGCCTTCCTAATTATATTTAGCTTCTTCTAGAACAATTGAACTACAAGTTGTATCCATTGAGTGCACACTGGCTGCCAGCAGAGAAGGGAGCCCTACAGTGAGCTGAGTGGCAGGCGGATGCCAGTTTGGAATTTAGCATTTGTTAAAGAGAAATGTTGCATGGATAGTTGAGAACTGCCTCTTATAGATAAAATACCAGCCTCTTAGGTCTAGGAAGGCCTAGGAGGCAAGGGGGCTGGCTGCTTTTACACAGCCCAGTGCCCCTTCCTGTAGAATTTTAAGTAGCCATTCATTTAGTTACTACTACTACTACTACTACTACTGCTAATAAGAATTTCAGCAAATAAAGTTCCCTAATTCTTTCATTGCCTCCTCCCCCAAACATGGAAGTAGTTGAGGAAACTGAGGAACAGAGAGATTCAGTGACTTACTCAAGATCACAGTCAGGAAGTGGCAGTTCCTGGCCTAGAACTCAGTCCTCTTGACACCACATCCTGCACTTCTTCCAGTGTAGCCTGCATAGTGGACTCTGTGGTCAGAATGCTGTCAGGATTCTTTGAGAATTGAAGGGGTTCCTTTGACATAGAGCAAAACTCAGGAGGAAACTGGAGAGAGGAACAAAAGGGCAACCTGGAGGAAAATGAAAGGTTAAGGGAGGGATGTATCTGAGATCACTTCTGTGTTGTCCTTATCACCCTTCTGGACTAGTTTCAGGCCCCTGACAGTAATTGGGTATTTAGTCTTTGAACATCAAGGTTGTGAGTTGGTAGCAGAGAAGAGGGAAAGCTGTGTATGCATGGCAGAGGGACAGCATAGGGAAAGCAGACCTTCAGGAGAAAAAAAAACACTGGAAATGGCCTTGGGATCCTTGGGAGCAAGCTGTGGTTCTGTACCTACCTTGCTGTCAGAACTTGATCAAGGCTCTTCCCCACTAGGTCTTAAGTTTCCACGTCACTGAAGTGAGGAGTGGATTCAATAGAAGAACCATGTTCTCAAATGAAATTTGAGCCAGAACCGTCTATATAAAACAGGAAAAAAGTAGAACTAGTCTGGTTGAAATGGGCCTGGGACAGAGGTGGAGGACAGTGTCTAGATATCTAGGCAACCATCTTGTCAATGCAGACCGTAGTCATTGGAGGAATTGGAATTAAGAGTGAGGGTGGCTCGATGCAGCAGTTAAGCGTGCACATTCTGCTTCGGTGGTCTGGGGTTTGCTGGTTCGGATTCCCGGTGTGGACATGACACCGCTTGGCAAGCCATGCTGTGGTAGGTGTCCCATGTATAAAGTAGAGGAAGATGGGACGGATGTTAGCTCAGGGCCAGTCTTCCTCAGCAAAAAGTGGAGGATTGTCAGCAGTTAGCTCAGGGCTAATCTTCCTCTAAATAAAGAAAGAAGTAAGTAAGTTAAGTAAGTAAGTAAGAGTGGGGATGGCTCTTCCCAGCTCAGCCAGGCTGCTTCAAAGATAGGACAGCCTTGGATGGAGGAAGGGTCGGTCTTTCATTTAAGTGGCCAGGATTCACTGAGAATTACATAGGGGCAGAGATTGAGTACCTTGGAGATCTTCAGCAGGCCTCTCCCCATCCCTTTACAAGTGAGAAAACTAAGGCACTGAAGGGGAAAGGGACTTGTCCAAGGTTGCAGTGATGGGCTTGGGATCCTGACTCCTCAAATCAGGCCCTTGCCCCCTGTAACATGCTGCGTCTGCTATAGAGTTCTGGCCCTGTGCTCCTTTGGCTGGATCAGAGACCTGAATGCTCTCTGAGATTTGGTTGGAGAAAGTGAGCTGACAGGCTGGGATAATAAGAGTATTATGTAACCTCCTGGAGGGGAGCAGTCCTGTCAGCAGCCCTTGGGGTGTCAGGCAGTGAGATGGGGGTAGGGGGAGCTTAGAATCTTCCGCAAACTACATTAGTTCTCCTGAGGCAAGGGAGCCCTGGATGCAGCCCTTTCCTGCCTGGCCATCCACCCTCAGAGTCCAGTGGAGGCCAGCACCTCATTCCATAGCCAGCTCTGGGAATGGTTCCAGCAGATCTGATCTCACTGCCTGCTTGCTTTCATTAGAGGAGGGGAATCCATGCACCTCCATGTCCAGCTAGCTGCAGGAAGGATGTACTAAGAGCCCATCCCCCACCCCCTCAGAGTGTGGTGCCTAAAGGCAGTAACTACTTTTAGCTCTACCTCCCACAGCCTCTCCTCCACCCACTCTCTTCCTCTCTCTCTGAACCCTGCTGGTTGGCAGGAGGGCCGGGCAGTGGGTGCTTTGGCATTGGGAAAGAGGCATGGGGGAGCCAGGCATCCCTGGGAGAGGCTCTGGTAGGCCTGGAATGGTGGGAGGGCTCATAACAAAGGCAAAATGATGAGACTGCTTTGTGCTAGGCCCAAAAGAGTGGAGGGATTTATTAATTTCCTTTGGAGTTTGCAGTCAGCTGAGGTGCTTGTCTTGAGAATCCAGATTAAACTGCACTGGAGAGTTCAGGAAGATTTATTGGACAGAACATGCATAGGTACTTTCTCTACTTGGATTTAGAGAAAAGCAACTGGGGCTAGTGGACGCTTGCTTGATTCTTGACTCTCCCTCTTCAACCTTGTCTTACACTTTTCAGTGGGTTTTGCACATTGTCTCACTTGATCTTCTCTGTAGCCCTATGAAGTAGGTAGGGCAGAGATTACCTTTATTTTACAGATGAGAAAAATGAGACTCAAAGACTTATTGTCATACAACGCCTGATCTGGGCTCAAGCTCTGGAACTTATAGTGCCATTTAAAGTTATTCACGACAGCTATATCTTCTAGAAAAGGACTGTTACAAGCTGTCCTCAGTCTAATTTCCTCATTGTGGGAGCTAGGGAACTAGGCCCAGAAAGACTCCCCCAAGGAAAGACAGTATGTTTGTAGTAGTACTAGAGATAGAACATTGTCTTGTAAGGATGTAAGTTCCTGGACCTGTGAGACTTGCAAGCTATGCTTGTCTTTCAGGGGTGGTGAGGGAAACCTGTATGGTGTGATGGAAAGCGAATGGTCACTGAACTAGTAGTTTGTCATTTTTTAGCTCTGTGACCTTGGGCAAGTCACTTAGCCTTTCTGAGTCGGTTTTCTTTTCTGTTATTTGGGGTGTATAATCCCTGAGAACTCTCTGAGGCAGAAATCTCTAGGTGACTGCTACAATGGAGAGGCCTGGCATTCTGTAGGCCCTCTAAAGGTTTTGTTAGTGAAAAACATACACATGAATAAAGAGGGGCTGAAAATATGAACTCAGTTGCTGAGTACCTTAAACAAATCCTATTGTCTTTGTGCCTCATTTCTCTCAGCACGGAGGACTCTCTTTTACTTTCCTCCTTTGGAAGAAGGGAGGCCCCGTGAACTGGCCTGTTTCTTGGCTCCTTGGTGGGAAGCTGAGACTTGTTTATAAGAAGCTTTCTTTTATTTGCCCCCAGCTCCATCCTTCCCACCCAGCCACATACATGTTACTATGAATAGCAGACTAGCTTTCTCCCTATCTCCTGCAAAGCTAAAAGAAGAGCTTGGAAGAAAGCCAGACTTAATTGTGTTTTTGTTTAGTGTCTTCTCAAGTCCATCAAGCCAGAACCCCCTAGGTGCTTGGCAATTGAAAACCAATTCTTGGCCCCCAGGTCCATGGCTAGGGTTTATGAGGAGCATTACTGGGTTTTTATGATATGACTATGTTGCATTAGAAATTACAGGTTCTTGACAAATGACCTACTTAGAACAAATCTACACTCTTCATCTTTATCTGCATCATTTTGTTTGGAAAATTCTCATTGCTCCAGGGGCAAGGCAAGAAAATAAGGACTATCGTATAGTCTTCTGTTCCTGCCACATTGGTCTTTTCCCCACAATTCTATGAGGTGAGCAAGGCTAGGATTAGTCTCCTCATTTTATGGCTAAGGAAATTGAAACTCAGAGGATTGCTTTGATTGACTTAGATCAGTGCTACCTCTTAAAAGTGATGTGCTAGGAAGTGCATAACATATAGAGTTAGCTGTTTTAAGCTCACCCTTACCAAGTGGCCTTGGGCAAGCAGTTCGTTCTAAAGATGCCTTCTGCTCTTTGCTTCTATCTAGGTCTGGTTATAAAAATTAGTCAAGATAGCAGAGACAACTAGGCAGATGTCACTAGATAACTCTGGCTAGATTGGCACTGAACCACTAATTGGCAATTCAGATACATCTATTTGACCTACAGTAAGTCCACCCGGATAGCATATCATCCAGGGATGTGTGAGAGGTCTTGCCAAATGCAGAAGAGTGGCCCTAGATTCTATGGTCCTTCATGCCATATTTGGAGGTTTTCTTTTTGTAGATTTATCTGGTCATATTTAAGACTAGGCCTTGAGCCTAGTTCTCACAGTCATCCCAAAGGATGAAGAAGAATGCTTTGGATAAACCTCTTCTCATTTTGCCTGAACTGTGGTAAAGATTGTATGCCTCTGGAACTTTATCCGTTTTACTCCAAGTGGCTCAGACTACTGGGAAAAAGGGTGTGGAATAACAGATATAGGGAGACAACCAGTAGCTTGTCCAAGGCTAGAGAGGGACTAGCTAGGATGAGAAATCTGTAGGTGCTAATCCACATGCACATGTATGCGCACTGTCTTTTTGTTGTGATGGTGGTGGTGGGAAGGACCAGAGTTAGTTCATGGTGCTTAAACTGAGAAAGTCAGTGGATGAAAATGAGAACCAATAAGCATTGAGCCCACACCCTCAGAGTACTACTGGGGAAACTGAGGCCTGGGGAGAGGCAAGGACTTGCCCAAAGTCTGAGATTGGTCCTTGACCCTTGTCCTGTTTCTCTGTTCGGCTCTTGGCTGCTAGACCTCATAGATGTGAGGCCCCTTGGATAAATGGAGTGGTGGCTAAGCCTCTTGGGAAAACCACCTATGGCCACCACATTCAAGAAGTGACAGAGATGAAATTTGAACCTAGGTCCTTTGACTTGCTTAGGAGCAGATTGACCCAGGTGTCTTAGAGGAAAGCTATTAGAAACAAATTGTGGGAGGGGAAAATTGGTTAAGCCTTGCTGTCTCTGCCCATACCCACACATACACACACACTATAGGTCACATGTGATGCACGCTTACACTCAGACACATTGGTATATTTGGGATACACACAGGACAAACGTGTGGGGTACACTTTCAAATTGACACACTTGGAGCACACACTGTTGGTTAACCATGGGGCACACTCACGCTTGCACATACTCAGCACAGGTAGGGTACACACACACAGACGTACATGAGGCATGGTTATGCAGATTTATGTGTGTGGACACATGGAAGCATATAAAATACACTTGCACACCCACATAGGGCACCCTGAGATGCACGCTCAGATATGCTCCTATCCCCAGGACACACATGCCTATCCCTGAGGTACATACTCCTAAGGACTTACTTGGACAAACAACCTTTCACCCATGATACACATTTGAACACACCTATTTGACACACTCACATGCCTCACATACCCCTGTGGGATACACTCTAATGCAGAGCACGTCCTACCCCTAAGACCAGTCAGTTCTTTCTGTCTTCCAAGTGGGCATGACAGGGCACTGACCCCAAATGGTGGGCCTCTATCAGTTTCCTCTGGCTCCCCCTTCTTTATCCCTGAAAGTGGGCTTCAGAGGGCAGTGAGCTCAGGAATAAAATGGATACTCAAGGTTGCCTGTTAGTTATAGCAGGCTCCACAAGGCAAAAAAAAAAAAAAAAACTGAGCCACAAATGTTGAGTTAAGAAGCAGATGGAGAAGATAAATTGACATTGATCAATGCAGAAAACTTAAGCCTGTTTCTCCATCCTCCAGTCCACTTAAGAACCGTAATGGAATGATATGATTGTGAAGTCATGTTCTATACAACCTAAAGTAACTGAATATTAAAGTTTGTTTTTCTTGGGAATAAAGTAACAACTTGGACCAGAGCAGGTATATCTAAATTGTGGGTGGGAGGATGTGAGGGGAAGTAGTAGAATGCGTAAAGAGGGGCAGAGGCCTAGCCTCTCATGGGTCAGTGGTGGTTGGAAGGAGTTGCCACATCCTTGATGACCACAACCCTGCCCCTGGGCACAGCAGCTTGGGCCATCTGGCCTCACTAATGAGGGCCTGCTATTTTTAGATTTTCTCAAGCTGGAAACCAGGTCAGGGTGTCGTGGGGAGGCCTTTCAGGCCCTTGGTACCAAAGGCTGGAGGTGGAAGGAGGGCTCTGTAGACTGGGTCTGGATGAAGGGTGGGAAGCAGTGAGACAGGTAGCTAGAGTGTGTCAGGTTTGTCCTGGAGCAGCAGCCTCCGAGTCCCAGTGAGTTACTGTTGACTGTGACAGCCTCATGCCCATTTCTCATCTTTGGACTTGAGATCAAGAAACATGAATTCCAGTCACTACTCAGACACTTAGGGTGTGCCTCAGTCAGGTTGCCCTCCTCTGTCTGGGTCTTATTTGGTCTATAGGTAAAATATCCAGTATTGCCCTCAGAAGCTGGCAAGGCTCAGATAGGCTAAGAGTTGAGAAAATACTTTGCAGTTGTCTTATTCTTCACTCACAAAGCTGTACCTCTCCTATCCCTAAGCTGATCTCAATGCCTGCCAAGAACTGGGCCTGACTCGTATCAGAGTAGCCATAGAAAGAAAAGACCAAAGAGGGGGCCAAGGGAAGGTAACCTCATGGGGTCAGGTTGATCAGAGTCACGCTGGGGTCACCCACACTCATACAGATGCTTCTCAATACGAGGTCAATCCCTTCCCAGAAAACAGGTTTGCAACATTTCGGTAATCATATAGCTTCAACTCCTCAGGAATCCTATGTAGTGAGGGAAAGTAGGGGGCATCAGGAGCAAAGACTTCTTAAACTAAGAAAAGCAAGGTCGGGCTATCTGTACCTGCCAACTGCCAGAGGAAGCAGCCTAGAGTACCAGTTCTGACTCTGAGAGAGTGCCTTTTTCTAAGTTTTGTGCTCAGGGCCATTTCATCTGCTTTGTTGAGGGGTAGGTGAGGAACTCGACTATGGAACCTAAGTTCAGATTTTTCTTCACCCCATAATTGTGAGCAAAGTTCTTCTGAGCCTCAGTTTTCTGGTCTGTGAAATTAGCTTAACTGTAAAGTCTCAGGATTGTTGGGTATAAGAATTTATTGTGACAAAGAATGTGAAAAAGTGCCTTGTAAAATGTTGAACATGTTTTGTTGCTGTTTGGATTGTTGAGTCCATCCAGGTCATGATTACAGGTTGTTTGGAGGTAATCCAGGAGCTTGTCCTCACTTTATTACTCCACTCCTTCCCCGTACCTTCTTTTGAGCCAATATTGTCTCTATTTTACAGATGAGATACTGAGGCTCAGCGAAGGGAGGGACCAGCCTGAGGATACAGGATTAGGTAGTAGGGGATTCAAGGCTAGAAGCTATGCCTTCAGACTGTTAAGTGTTCTTTCCATGGCCCCAAGCTATCAACTAATGAATTCCAGCGCTAAAGGAAGCTGCTGGTGACAGCTTAAGTTAATATATGTTAAAAATTTATGTGTGTCTCTGACACATAGCAAGGAAAGAGGGCTCTCAGGGGCCCTGCCTTCCCCAGCAGTGCCATGCTTGCCCATGAGAGGCACACTGGCTGACCCTTCATCCCTTCCACGGCAACTCACGTCCCACTCGTCTCCTGCATGTTGGAAGCAGTGAAGCATTGGAGAAGATGCTAAGCTGTTGTGAGGGGAATTGTGCTGCCTGTTGAAGCCACTTCAAGAAGATCCCTAAAGGCACTTGATTCAACTTGCCCCCCGCATCTCCTCACAGTTTCCTGGGTACAGAAGGTCTGTGTAGCTGACCTGTCTAAGGGGTTAGGCTAAAAGGTATCTAAGAAGATAATGTTTGAGGGCTTTGATCTGTGGAGTATTTTGCCAACTCTTGAGGGACAAGATAGTGGAAAACCAAGAACCAAAACTGAGAGAGTCCCTTGAAACCATCTGGGCTGATTCTCACCTAACCTCCATGACTTTTTCTCCCTTAGTGTGCTGTTCCTTGTGGACCACAGACTCTCGAGCTAGGGCAGGTTTCCTAGAACCTTTCTAGCTTTTACCTTTTTGAACCCAGAAGAGGGTGACTAGGCACATTGAGACGGAGTGAAGAGATGGAAGAATCTGTGGAGCTCAGGCCTTGGGTGCTAAGCATTGGGGAAGGGTTTTTGTGTCGTTTCATTTGTCCTGCCTCTAATACATTATTTTCCTATAACCCACTGATTGGCTGTGGAAGTCTAACCCAATATGTGGCTATTTTCATTTGTGCTGCTAAAACCTGTAGAATGACTGTAGTACTGGCCTTTCTGGGGCATTGGACCAGCAATATTGGGGGGGGTAGGGAGACTGGAGGAAAAAAGGAGAGAGACGCCTTCCGTTCTTCACGTTTGAGAGCCCAGAGAGGTGGATAGGGAAGGGTTAGCTGACAAAGCCCTGCCAAGAAGCAGCCAGTTTCCTCAGTTCTGTTGATCCTAGACACCTCATTTTTTTATTATTTTATTTTTGAATAGGAAATACATTCACATTGTTAAAAATTCAAAAGGTACAGGAGGGTGCACAGTGAAAAGTCTTCCTCTCCCCCCTGCTCTTCAGCCACTTGGCTTCCTCTGCAGAGCCCACCAGTGAGTCCTTCCAGAGAAATCTTCTATGGCTATATAAGCATATATATTAATATATTTCTTTTTCTCTTTTTTATGGTAATACACTATCACGCTGTTGTATACCTTGTATTCCTTGGAGGTTCTTTGACCACATAGGGGCGTGAGGATGTGCTGTGGACAGTAGAGGTTAAGAGCACT
Organism: Equus quagga; assembly: GCF_021613505.1. NCBI lineage: Eukaryota > Metazoa > Chordata > Mammalia > Perissodactyla > Equidae > Equus > Equus quagga. The sequence goes on from NC_060276.1 coordinate 75,314,868, forward strand.
GGTTTTAGAGCAAACTACCTGGGTTTTGGTTCTGGCCTTGTGTGGCCTTCAGCAATCACTTCATCTCTCTGAACCTTGGTTTTCCCATTTTTAAAATGAGGATCTAATAAGATAGTATGTGTAAAAAGTTAGATTTGTCTCTGACACATAATAAGCATTCAGCAAATGTTAGCCATCTTTTCTTAGGAGAAAAACGTTGGACTTTGAGTCAGAAGGTCAGAGTTCTATTCTGGCCTCCACTCCTAGATAGCTGAGTGACTTTCTTTTTCCAAGCCTGTTTCCTTATCTTTAAAATGTAATGTCTTATTCCTACTCTGCTTATCTCCCAGAGTTACTGGGAGGATCCGGTGAGCTCATGAATGTGAAAGCAACTTAGAAACTATAATGTGCGAAGCACATGGAATTGGTACTGCTTAATCTTTTCATAGAAGCTACTTTGGATGGCTTGAGCCCAATGGCGTGACCAGGGTGAAGGCAGTGCCTTTTCTTCTGGCAGTGGAACCCAAAGGCCATCCCTGTACTAGAGTTCTATTCTGGGTGGAGGTAGCCCATCGCAAAAATTTGAAATAGTCAAGTTTTGTCTTCTGACCTTTCTTATCCCACCACATCCCTCTCCTGACTTCCTTGTTTCCATGTCTTCTTTGACTCCCTTTTGTTGCCTTTGCCTACCCTCTATCTCTTATCAAAACCTGCTTTTAGAAGCATCTGTCAAAGGTGACCCCAGCTTGCCATTTGAGATAACCTAGTCCAACTAGCTCAGAGAGGAGGCTAGATCAGCTCAAGTTCATACTGCAAGTCAGCAACCAAGCCTGGCCTGGAGTCCATTCTTCCCATCCCATTGTTTTTTTTCACTAGTATTTGCATTTTAGTGTGAACTAGTATTTGAGATTCCTTAGAGAGATTTGGTAGTGAGGGAGATTCTGGAAGTGTCTCTAATTAGCTCTCATATGGAGGTGTTCTTACCTCTTCATTTCCAAGGTCACGCTTGTTTGGGATCCTGAAGGGAAGGAGAGAGGCAGGTGCTGGTTGTAGCGCTAAAGGGATGATGTCTGTACGGCAGAGGGAGGAAAGAGCACAAGAAAATGTCTAAAACAATGATCTCTGGAATGAAGCTCAGGGAGAAAATGTTAGAAGTTCTTTATATATTAAATTGTTAATCTCATCATTGTTTAGTTGCTATTTTTGTGGAGATTTTTCTAAGACATAATTATTAGTAGTCTTTAGATACTGGGGTAGGTGTTCATATTTTTTAACCAATTGACAATTTTTAACCAGAAACAGTTGAGAACTCTCTGTCTAAAAGACTGTAGGCTTGGTTTCTAAACTTTGCTCTGCTGCTAACTAGCTTGACACATTAGGCAACTTCTCCTCACCGGACTGTTTTCTAATCTTTAAAATGTTGGACTGGACTAGGTGTGCTAGCTCTTGGGAGTTTCTAATCCCGACCTTCTCTGAGTGTAAGAACCCACTGTCTTTCAGGCTCTAGAACCTGAGACAGTGTCAAGAAGAGTAGGTTCAATCCCTAGCACTTTACTGGATGCTTTGTCCCTCAGTCAGCTGCCCTGGGTCTCTTCCCTTCTCTGTGCCCCCACCTCCTCTACCTAGCCCAGATAGGCAGAACATGCTTTTATGTAAGGCTGGCTGACCTACTTGAAGTTCTTTTGTTACAAGCACAGCCACTTTTCCTGCAGTCACAGACTTGATGCTGTCCCTCCTGGCCCTGAGGGTGGGTCTAATTTGGCTTCTCTTGTGTCCCCTCTGGCAGCCTAGGTCTAGGTATTGCATCCCTCTGTCTGAAGTCTTTAATGACACAATCTGAAGGGAAGCCAGCTCAGCCAGTTTGAGTCCCCTAGGACATGATCCAGTGGCTGCTCACTGAACACCCTTGCCATCTGCTCATTCACCATTTACCGTGTCTTCCAGGAACCCTGGATTGTGCTAGACTTTGTCAGGAGAAACGTGGCCCACCCCTAAACAGGAAATGCTGCTGACAGGGACCAGAGGCACTGCTAAATGCCTTGGCCAACCATCTTGTCTCTCACAGTGAGGCAACAGGCAGAGGGAAATCAGTAAGCCACTAGAAACCATCTTCTACTTTTTGATGGGCTGTTTAAATGCAGATTTCCTCTTTGAGCTGTAAGAACTCCCCAAGAGACAATTACATTCTCTTTGGAAATGCATGCTAAGGCTCCCAGCCTTTGTAAGCCTGTTCCCTGGGTGGGCAAGCTCAGTAGACTTCAAGGTGGTTTAAGTTGATTGAAATATATTTATTTTTTTTCTCCAGTATCTTCTCCAGATATAGGAGCAGGTCACAGTGCTCCTGACTAAATGCTGTTCCTATTCTCACCACCTTAGACCAGATGGTCACATTTAAAGACGAAGTTAGAACCATTAGTTCCAAACTATCTCCTCTTCTGCTCCTCCCCCCACCTACAGCCCTCCTTCCCCAAGATTTTAACACGACATCTGTCAAGTGGATAAAATGACTTTCCCTTCTCTCTGCTTTGCCCACCCACCCTCTGGCTGTGGTGTTGATGAGTATAGAACTATGCATGTGGGAGGCACAGAGGACAGATTCTTCATGTAGTTCTAGCCCGTTCCTCCTACCCTTCTGTAAACCTAGAGGAGCCCCACTCCCACCCCTTCCCAGGAAACTCCAAGGCAGGCCTTTAAGTCTTAGTCCAGGAAAAGTTAAGCTTTCAGGGCTGGTCCCAGTGGAACCACAAGAAGAAATTCAAGAACTCAGGTTCAAGGCCCAAGATGGGTCTAGGCCACCTTAGGATTTGGGACTCTTTGAGCCCTCTGCCTCTCCCCTAGCCTTGGCCTGGCCATCTCTCAAGGTATGAAGGCAACAAGAGATGCCAATGGGTGGCTGGAACTTAGTACCCACAGCAAGTCCAAGAAGAAGGGCACAATGTAGAAGGCAGGAATATTTTGGAGATAGGGCCCAAGCTGGCTCAAGAGACAGGTTACCTCCAGCTTGGGATGGCATGCTTCTCACTCAACTCATGGAGAGAGCATTGCTGAGTGAATTTTTGTTGTTATTGTTTTACTAATAATTTGTCTCTTAGAGTATTGGAGGCTGACGTGGGTAGAGTGAACACAGCTCTAGGAAATTGTTTCTAGATTGTGGCATAGAAAGATGCTGCAAGGATTTTTCCTTAGGGTCATTGGGGTCCTCAGTGCTGAAGGTCAGGGCAGGGGCAGGAGTGGGGGAGCAACAGAGCAGGTGCAGACAGCCTCTCAAGGCAGACTGGGAACATCCTCCTGGACAAGCTACTGTAATTCCTCAGCCTTCCAGGAACATGACACAAGAACGAGAAGCCAGGAGACAGAGTTTTAGAGATTCTGATTTCTTCCGAATGGTCCAGTGCAGTAAGAGCAAATTCTTATACTTCAAACTCTGGCTTTATAAAGTTTAAGACACTTGGTCTCAGTTTGATTTATGATTCATAATCACTTGGGCTGCTTGTTAAAAATGCTGGGGTGATTCTGAGCAGAGTTTGTGGACCACACATTGAGAAGCTGGCATAATGGATCAGAAGCACCTGGGTGGTGCCAAAACATTCCAGAAGAAGTTGACAGTAACTCCCATTTCCAAGATATATTGGAGATGCAAGCTGATGTTTATCATATTGGTAGCTGCTCTCATGTGGGAGACTTCGGCCAACAGCATCATGGTTGGTGGTCCAGAAACATGTCTTCTCTCTTATCTTTGCAATCCTTGGCTCATTTGGCTGCATTTTCTCTAAAGGACTTATTACTTCAACAAGACCAAACTTAACTCATGAACTTTTGGGCAGCAGCTGAGTCTCACTTCAGAAACTCCTGGGCTTATTAAGTTGAGCTAGTAGCTGAAGTTTCATACCGGAAGAGTCCACTGCTAAGGTCCAGGCTAAGCAAGCAACTCCCCTTCCTTCGTGTGTTTGGTCACTGTTATAGCTGAGATCACCTTGTGACTTCCTTCGGAGGAGGCACAGAAAGAGGTGCCATGCTTGATTATTAGTCTGTAACGAATGAGAAAATGTCCTGGATGGCTTCATACCTTAAGAGGTTTGTCTCGTTTTTCCATGCTTTTAGGTCTTGGCAGGTGTGAGTTGGCTTGTGACCAAAGTACATATTGGCCTGTGGATCAGGTGATCTGGCTTGCTCTTGCTGAGCCTACCCACGTTTAGGCTCACCTTTCCAGATCAAGCCCAGCCCAGCTGGGTTTCGTGACTGCCAGGTCTGGCTGAAGCCAACAGTAGATCTTTTCATTTTATTAAAGTGAAAAATGGATGATATGATGGGACATTGAAGGAAGCCAATGCCTAATGACTCACAAATCACACACCCAAACTAGGAAAAAGATGATCATGTCATGAAAAGAGATGATGTTTGCATACTTCCTTTCAGTACATTTAGAGCCATCATCACTTGAATGCATCAATTATTCTGCTCAGAAATGAAATTATTTAGTTATGGGTGATAGAAAACTCAGATTAAAGCTGAAACCATCTGGATGTGAACTATTAAGTCATAGAGAAAAGAAAAGGCAATTCTTGTGATTTTTTTTTTTTTTAATATTCATAGTGGGGTTTTTCTTACCTGGCATCTCTTCTCCTTTCCATGATGACCATCGAGCACTTGTGCAGATCTTCAGCAAAAACAAGCTCACCCCAGAAGCCACCTTGCCATAAATCCTACCAACAATGGATTGGCCTGTAGGCCACCTGGTATAGATCATGTAAATAATTTCCTTGGCCCCATAGGATGTTCTGCAGCCTGACAGAGGTGCTACCTCTGTTGCTGTGATCTGCCTCAGAGCTTGCCTGTTTTTAGGGCTTTGGGTCCTAGAACTTTAGATGGAGGATAAAAACAATGCTGTTTATTATGGATTAAGCATATATGTTAAATCTACTGTTCACAAGTGTACACTCTGGTTGTTTAGAGAATAACACTCTGATTGACAACTTGAATAACTCTGAGTTGTCTTGTTTTCTTTTTATCCTAGGTAGAAATTAGTGAAAGAGGTAAAAGTATAGAGGATACAGGCTACAGTCATCAGGGAAGGGATTAAGGAGCAGGCAGGCCAAGATCACGCAGCTAGAAAGAGGCAGCTGAGCTCCAGTGTCCCTACACTTAACCAAGGCTAAACGTATGGCTGAATCAGAGTCACAGAGGTAGAAGTGCATCTGCCTGCAAGAAACTCAGTTTGGTCAGAGTGGAAGGTCCCTGCCAGATTTGAGACAAGGGTTGGGTCCATAGGTGGGGTGAGATTAAGGAGAGCTTTGAGAGGTTGACAGTAGGGAGCTATTGAAACTTCTTGAGCATGGATAGTGACACCAGCAAAAAAGTTTTGAGAAATATATCATTAAGGAGTAGCTTGAGGAGGAGAGAGGCAGAAATGGGAAAAATTAGGAAGGAGGGGAATGGGGCATATGATGAGTTTTACATATGTTTTATTGGCGGTGATAGTAGGTCATTCAGTGAAATGTGGACCAGGCAGTTGGAAATTTGGGACTGGAGGTGAGTGAGAGCTGATGTCACGAGAAAGGTAATTTCTTTGAGGAGCTACATGGAAAGAACAAAGAGCAGAGGTCCCCATTGACTTTTGAATGGGGCAGTTAGGGTCTAAAGTGGAAAACTTGTTCCTCAGTTTTCCCAGCCAGTCTGACTGGCCTGTACTTTAATGTGTCACCAGCAATGCCTGAGTGAGTTATATTCAGGAAGAGGCTAGTCAGCTCCAAGTTCTCATTTTTCTGAGCAGAGAGCAGTAAAACCATCCTATTAAGCCCAAAGGAGGGTGAGAAGAAATAAGCTGCAATAATGAAATTCCTGTCCTTTGCGAAGCTGTAGTGTTAGCCTCAATAGAAAGCTAGAGCTAGAAGGGACTTGAAAGATCATCTGTCTGGTTCAAGTCTATAACTTGACTGTTAAAGAAACTAAGACAGCTAAAGGGACCTGTCTAAGATTATTCAGTGAGTTACTGGCAGAGCTTCTGCCAATAGCTAGTCTTTGTTGTACACCATAGTGCCTCCTAGGTGTCATTGAAACAGCCTAAGTCACAACTTTCCAGAAATGTGGAGGATTGTTGTCCTTGAACACTTTGGGCAAGATAGCCAGAGTCTGTTTACAAGGCTTTATTAAAAAGACATATGGTTTATCTGGAGAAAGCATAATTTAGATATGCTTAAAGGGAACAAAGGAAGGGATTTTGCTCTTGCCCATGCCTAGCTATTGAAGAAGGAGAACTTCTGAGAGGATGGGGCAGGCACCAACTGAGAAAACCTTATAGAGAGGCAAAAACCCCTTCATGTCCCTCCTTGTCCTCCTGTGAAACTTCTCAGAAGGCAGGCCCAGCTCAGCTACCTTCATGGCAATTGGCAAATTTGCTGTCTCTCTCTTTTTTTTTTTTAACCTTTTCCCCTTCTGCTTCTTGCCATTAAAACTCTAATATTTCTGGCAGCCACCCAAGCTAATTTGGGGAGTGGTACTGTTCAGCTAGAAGTCAAGAGCAAGAAGAGGAAGACAAATGGTGTGACTCTGGAAAACTGGGGGAAGGTTGTGATGCCAGAGTTTTTTCCTGTGTTGGCAAGGCCTGGAATTGAGACTGCTCCTTACATGACCCAAAATACCCTTTCTCAGACGTACTAACCATAGAGGAAGGCCTCGTAGACAGGCAGAGAGCCCAACCTATGGGGTGGCGTGGAGAGTCCTGGGAAGAATGAGGCATCAGGAGAGGTAAGGGTAAAGCCTAGACTAGGAAGGACCTCCTCTAGGGTAGTGGTTCACCCAGTGCGAACCCGCAATGTAGGCATCATCTGAGAACTTTTTTGAAATGTAAGTTCTCAAGCCCCACTTCAGACCTACTAAATCAGAGACTCCATGGGCCTAGCAATCTGCCTTTTAACAAGCCCTCCAGGGCATTGAGAACTACTGCTTTAAGGTCATTCACAGGGTGGGCTGGTCTCCCTGGAGAGAGAACCAGCTGGGAGCCTCTTCTGCCTTCGTGACAGGTAGTGTGGGGGATTGGCACAAGCAAAGCCATCGAGTAAGGCCTACTAGAGATTCAGATCTGCTCTACCACTGGGTGACTGTGGGCTACTTGGTTAACCTCACAGGTTATCTTCAGTGAAAATGGAGATGTTAATGCTTAACCTTGGAGAGTTAGAGAAATTGAGATCACAAAAGAAAGCCCCTTACCCAATGCCTGGCATATGTTTTCAACAAATACAAGTTTCTCTTCCTCCCTCCTTTTTCTTCCTCCCTGTTTTACTTTATTCCTACCTTCTTCCCTCTCTTCTTTCCTTCACCCTGAAAGGGCCCACTGGCCACTCCGAGTCAGCTGTAGACACTTTTCATTGTTGGTCAGAGACCAGACTTAGAGGTCAAACTCTCAATGCCTCCAGACTATGGTGATTATATTTCCAGGTTAAAAGTCAGGGCACATAGGTCTGATAACAGATGAATCTATTTGTAGGATCAATGGGATAGAATATTTGAAATTATGATTGTCTTGGGAAATCTAGATAAAAAGGAATGGGATCTCGTTCCTTCTTTAAGAATGATATTGTGACTCTTCCCCTTCCCTATCCTCTTATTCATATCCAAAAGTGTCTTTGATGTGGGAGTGCAGAACCCTTTGTGTTCCACTCACTGGCAAGTCTGAGCAAGAGCCAACCTATACTGTACTTGGTACTGTACCTGAAATGTCCTGGGGATTGGGAATTATTTTGTTAGAAGTCCCATTAGTGCTGTTCCAAGACCAAGAGCTATTTGGGTACCTTGCTGGAGTAACCCAGTACCACCTCCTGGTTTTATGGTGGGCTTTCAGGATGAAGAGGTGGGAACAGCTGGGAAATTAGGGATTTTTGGGGGGGAGGGGTATACAGTTTAAGAAATAAAGAATTTAACTCTGATATAGCCATTCCCAAATGGCCTTTTCTTGGCTTCCTTCCTCTTCTAACTCTGTACCATTTGATAATTTGATCAGTTCCTGCTGCTTGAAACTCTTGTTCTTGACTTTTGCGAGATTATACTTCTTGGTATCCTAATTATGTGCTGACAGCTCCATTTTGGTTTGTTTCTCTGACTCCTCTTCCTCACCTCCCATTGTTGCTGTTTCCATAGATTTCTGACCTTCTGTTCTTAGCGCTTTCTTCCAGGGCACTCTTCCTTGGTTTCCACAATTTCTTCTGGGCCATTGACTCCCAAACCTGTCTAACTATCTCCCCTGACCTCTCTTGAGCTTCACATCTACCTACATGTTCCTCTGGCCCTCCACATTCAACATATTAAAGAGAAAATTTGTCATCTCTTCTTCTCCAAAACTAGCATTTCCTTGTAACTTATCCCCATGCTTTAAGGATCACACTTAGCCTTGAACTCCCCTCTCCACCAAATTAACTTTGATCTCCTCCTTTTCCTCAAACTAGTTTTGAGAACCTTTAAACAGGACACCAGCCCACCTTTCCAGCTGTCCTCCCCACTACTCCCCTTCCACAGCCTTTTCCAAATTCCACTACCAGTTTGCCATCAAATTCCCTATAGTCTTCACCTCTGAGACTTTATTTAATCTCATTCTTCTGCTTCAAATGCCTTTCCCATTCCCTTCTCTATCTGTTACCAATCCTACCCATTCTTTAAGGTCTATCTTTAAGTGCCCCACAAAACTGTTCTAGAGCCAAATAGCCACATATGATACTTCCTTCCTCTGAAGTCTTGTACTAGGCCAGCATATACCAGGCACTGTACTAGGCAGTGTAGATCCAGTGCTCAGTTCACCCACTCTACAACCCTGCCTCTGAGGCAGGTGTTATTATCTCCATTTTGCATATGAAGAAACTGAGGCCCAAGATTGTATAGCTTACAACTCTTGCCCTTGGCTTTTGTGATACTGCACTCCTTGGTATCCAGCATGTAAGCTGGCAGTTCCATTTTGTTTTTTTTCTCTGACTCTTCTATTCCTCACCTCCCATTGTCACTGCTACTTTCTAAAGTAGCAAAGCCAAGAATTGAAGCTAAGTTTGCCTGCCCTTAACCACCTTTGCATACTGCTTGGAGGGCATTCACTGTTGGTACCCAAAGGGGCTTTGATCTTCAGGTAAGGACTATGGCTGAATGACAGTGAACAGATCTTTGCACACAGTGGCAACTCACTTAGTGTTAGATGGAAAATAGATGAGCAGAGAAAAGCTCATATTTATTAAAAAACTGTGGCAATTTAAAAGTCAATTCTGTACACAAAGGGGAGATTTGAAACCAATTTCCAGCCCAAAGTTGGTTTACTTTTAAAACAACTCAGAAGATAGGTGAGGAACGTCCTCTTATTCCTGCTTGTATTTGTGACTAGAGAACACAGGAGCCCCTTACGGCTGCCAGCCCCTTCTTGAATACCCTTCCTCTCATATTTACACACACATCTGTCAGCTCTTGCTTCAATGTATTATAGCTCATGAAGCAGGTTGGAGTGTAGAATTATCCCCATTTAGCAGGTGAAGAAACTTGGACCCAGAGGCAGCATAGTTTATAAGAGCAGAGTCTAGAGCTGGACTGTGCCTGCATTTGAATTATGACTTCAATACTTATTGGCTGTGTGAATTTGGGCTAATTATTTAACCTCTCTGAGCTTCAGTTTCCTCATCTGTAATATAGGAATAATAGTGTCTCCTCAAAAGGATGTTGTGAAGCTTAAATGAGTTAATGTGTGTAAAGTGCTTAGAATAGTGCCTGCCATATAGGAAGTACTTTATATTAGCTAATGTCATCATCGTTATCATGACACCGTTAGCAAGTAGTAGAGCAAAGTCTTAAATCCAGGTATTCTCTTTCTACTACCTTCTATATCTATGGTGTTATGTCGGCAGGGAAAAATGGTCCAGGTTGGCCGTCTGGTGACTGTAGGCAAGTCACTCCTGCTATATTATACCTGATCTATAAAGTGGGGCTTAATTGTGATGATCTTTTGAAGTGCTGTCCAGTTCTGACTGTCATTGATTCCAAGTAGGCCCTGACAACAGGCTTGCCAGTTGGTTTGTGGCCACTGGATCTTGGATTGGCTTGTCCAGGTTATAGCTGGGCTCTGTAACCTGAGGGTCCAGGCACATCAAATGGACTAAATGGGGACAAGAGTGAGCCAGTTGCTGCTGGGAGAAGCCAAGCATGGAGGCCATAAAAAGAAGACTGCACTGTAGAAAGAGTGCAGGCAGTGGAATCAGCCAGATCTGGGCCTAGGGGTCCTAAAACAGCATCAAAGATAGCATCCTCAGCAGAGGGTTGGTAATTGATGCCAAGATACTATTTTGACCCTTGTTAAAAAGCCAAGACTGGACAGCCCCAATGGCCTAACGGTTAAAGTTCAGCATGCTCTGCTTTGGTGGCCCAGATTTAGTTCCCTGGCATGGAACCATACCACTCATCTGTCAATGGCCATGCTGTGACAGCAGCTCACATAAAAAAAAGAAAAAAAAGAGGAAGATTGGCAATGGATGTTAGCTCAGGGCGAATCTTCCTCACCAATTAAAAAAAAAAGCGCCAAGGATATAGCTTTAAACCACAAGCACTCATAGTGCTCTGAGTTGGGGCTGTAATGTGCTTATTGAGCTCTAGCAAAACCCAGTTGGGACCCATCTTTAGCAGGAGAAAGGAGACCTCTCTAAAAAGATTTATTATATTGAGGCCAGTGACCAGCAATTCTTCTCCACTGAAGCCAGAACAAGAAGAAATGGACTTTTAGTGCAATTGGAAGAAAGCAAGTTAAACATGAAAATGAATCTCCTAGGCAGGGGCACCAGTGACTAAAGTGGCTGTCCAAATCTCCTTCTTTTGGGTTCTTTAAGAATAAGAGCCACCTGGTTTATCATATTATGGATGGGAATCTATGAGTTCAGTATAGCTAATGAGTAGACATTGGTAGTATCATATCATGGGTATTAGAGCATATATAGTCAGAAGACCAGGCTCCATAATTTATTACTTCTGTGATTGGCCAAAGGACCAGGTCACCTCTATGAGCCTCAGTTTCCTCATTTTTAAAATATGGGTAAAGGGCTGTCCCTGTGGACTAGTGGTGAAGTTAGCACGCTCTGCTTTGGTGGCCTGGGTTTGTGGGTCTGGCTCCTGGGCGTGGACCACTCTTCAACCATACTGTGGTGCCGACTCACGTATAAAATAGAGGAAAATTGGCACAGATGTTAGCTCAGGGCTAATCTTCCTCAAGCAAAATAAGAGGAAGATTGGCAACAGATGTTAGCACAGGGCTAATCTTCCTCAGCAAATAAAAAGAAAAAAAGAAAAAAATATATGGGTAATAGACCCAGCTCATTCAGTAAGGAGGAAATGATACAGTAGATGTGAAAACACTTTGTAAACAGTAAACCATGAGGTACTTGAAAGGTGGTATTATAAAAGATCCTTTTGGAAATCTCTTTTGCATCTATGCTGAGGAGTTCCACCTATACCTTACCTTCTGTGAAAGGCACGATGGCGAGAACCCTGAGTAACGGAGGATGCCTCAGGCAGGGGACTTACCAACAGAATGCCTTAACTAAGTCAAAAGATCAGTGTGTATATGTGTGTTTTCGTATGTATGTGATGTCTTATGCATTAATTTCATGATCATAGGGTTATTCTGCAGCTGATATGTTGGAAGACAGACCTGTGTGAGACAATGCATGTTCCATATTCTGTCTCTGTTGTCTTTGGTCTTGTTGATCCTTAATTGCCTTGGGGAATCAATCCTTCCTTAAAGCAGGCTGAGTGAAAAACTAATTTCTAGAGGACATATTCAGCAATTCAGTGCTAGAGAGAGAGTGGTTAAGTCCTTTGCCTGACAGGCTATATGTTCTCTATTATGGAATCTTTCTCCAAATATCAGGAAGATTCATGGCTCATACAGGCTGGTACCAGTTAGGGAAAAAAGAAGAAAAATAAGAAATAAGACAGTGGTCAGGATGGTAGCCAGAGAGAGGCAGACTATTCCCCCACCACCATCCTCATCACTGTGCTTAAATGAGTGTTGTGAACATGTGTGTATGTGTTCATGTGGCAGTGAGATACATGTCTTTCTGCTGCTGTGTGGAGCCCAGTCCTGCTCTCTATGATATCTAATAACCAGGGACAGGGTCTATACATAGCCCCTGCCTTGCTAGGTAATCCTGAGCTCACCCTTTAGCTTCCTTGTGGCTCAGTTTTACCATCTGTCAAATGCAGAATTCAACTTAGACCCACTGTGTATCTCACAGAGTGGTTGTACAAATCACTGAGTGAATCTGTGCCAAGGTTGATTTTCTTGGGAGCAAGCCATCACAGAAAGCTATATTCTTTCATACTCATGACCTCTCTGGATTGGCATCATGTGTGGGTGAGAACAGGAGGCTGCAGGACTGGGGTCCATTGTGTGTGAGGAATGCCATGGTCTGTGACCCCTGGAGGTGGGATTAAATAATGTACCACCAACTCTCAATTGGTCAGTTCCAAGGAGGATGAGGAAAGGGAGAGGAGCACAGAGAATTTAAAGCAAATATGCTCGAGTCTCATTTTAACCATTGATTTCAGCCTCTCCACCCATTTCAGATGGAGGGCTGCCTTGAAGCACCAATGAGAGATGGACTGGAGCTTTCTTCTCTCGAGGAGGGGCTCATGAGTAGGGATAAAAGCATGAGGCCTACGTAGTCCATATTCACATTCTGGATCATTCCACCCACTGGCTAATGGAGAGTTGACAATATTGTTTGTTTTGTGGTCTGGTGGAGCATGCACTCCCAGTGCCATCTCCCTCACCCTCACCATTCACCACTAGTGTGTGAGTTTTTCCATAAGGAGTAGAGCTCTGTGGGTGGGCGCGATGGGGCAAGATAGCTAGCTATGTGGACTGAACACATTCTCATTTTGTCTCCTAAGCTGATCACTGGAGATTCCATCGTTAGTGCTGAGGCAGTATGGGATCACGTCACCATGGCCAACCGGGAGTTGGCATTTAAGGCTGGCGACGTCATCAAAGTCTTGGATGCTTCCAACAAGGATTGGTGGTGGGGCCAGATCGACGATGAGGAGGGATGGTTTCCTGCCAGCTTTGTGAGGGTGAGTGTCAGCCTTCACTCTCCTCTCCTGTCTCCTTGGCTGCCTGTCCCTGGCTTCTCTCTCACCAGCCACTGTTCTCCTGCTCATTCCTCTCCTGGAGACTCCTCTCACCTTTTTCCCATTTTTTTGGTCTCCTACCCAGGACACAGGCTCCTTTTAATCTTTGCCCTTCTAATTTTGAGACATTATTTTCTTTTTCTCTTGTTTATTTTAAAAATTCCTCGCTCTCCTACCTGCTGTGACTTTGTACAAATGACTTCCCTTTTGGCTTTGGTGGTTTTTGAAGACTCTTTTAACTCTATATTGCTGTGAACTTTTACCTTTCTTACCTTCCTTCTTTTCTGCCGCCTTTGTTTTCCTCGCGTCTCCTCTTTTTTATCCTTTCGTTTTTTTATAGATCCCACCCCTCCCTTATCCTTTTTGCTTCCTTTGTCACTTTCCTCTCATTTACGGAGCTTTGAACACTCCTGTGTGCTGTCTCAGGATTGTCTTCAGCTATTAACGTAAGAGTGTGGGCTCCCTACCCTCTCAGGGGCTAGAGTTTACTAATTGAAAATCTTACTTTTTGTCAGAGTGTCAGGTGGCTGGGATCTAAGATGTTCTGAGGGTGAGAAGCAGGCAGCTTGATAGGGCTTGCAAGGCCTTGGCGCTTTTGCCATTGTACTATGAAGAACCTGGCCCTTAACAGAAGAGGCACTTCAGAGGGGGCTCCTTGGCAGTTTCTGCTTCCTCTGGGTCACGAACTAGCAGGATGCTATGGGGAAAGAGCATTGGCCTGGTGTCCCAGCTCTTGGCCTTCCTTAGAGTTATAAGCAGGAATTAGCTCTTTGGCAATTGTGAGCTCTGATTTTCCCCATCTTCAAAATGGTATTGGCAATTCTTTCATGCCAGGGGATGTCACAGTGAATGAGATGATATATGTGAAAACAGTTTTGTGGCAATACAAGTACCAGAGCCACATCAAGGTGTCTTATGATCATCCTCACCACAGCCTATCTCCTTTTGTTAGTTTCTTCTGTAAGATAAGGCTGAAGTCCTGACCCCAAACAAAAGATCAGAGTGCCTTGAGCCCTTAGAGGATGAAGAGCCTCAGGATTAGAATGATGGCAGTGTGACATGAGAGAAGGAACAGGGCATTTGGAATCAGACAACCTGAGATGCAGTCTCAGCTTTACTACTTCCCAGCTTTATGAATTTTGTCAAGATTTTTCACTTCCCTGAGCCTCGATTTCCTCATATGAAAAGTAAGGATAGCAGACTTTTTATGAGGATTAAATGAGATCACATATGCAAGTAAAGTATCTATCACAGTGCTTGGCACTTAGTGGGTATTTGGCAAATGATAACTTGCTTTATCATCACCATTATCCTCATTATCACCACCAACTCATTAGCTCCAAGAAGGTCTGTTTATCAAGGCTGGCCCTAGTGTTGAAAGAGGTCTCCTTCCTTGGAGGGCTACCAACCCAGGAAGCACTATTACCTGGTTGTAGTGATTTGGGTGATGGCACTTCTCAGAAGCAAGCAGGTGGACAAAATGACCTCTCACCCGCTTCTATCCTGAGAATCTTCTAATGAAATTTCCAATCTTTTTTCCTCTACGTATGTGGCATCATCTTTCAGAGTCTCCAAATGCCATCTGTGTCTCAGCTCAGCTTTGCAGGTTGATGAATGGGTCCCAGGGGTAGTCAGAAAGAGCACATCAATAACCATGGGCCTTTGGGACTAGCGTGAGGCCCTGTACACAGACAGCTTGTGCCTCTTGTGCTGACAGACCCCCTCTTTAAAAGAAAGATTAAACTGCACCCAGTGACAATGTCACCTAAACCCAATATATTTCTCTTTCAGTGAAATGTCATTTTTATAATAAACGGTAAATCAAGGGATGGGGCAAAATGATTTAGCAAGGGGGAATGGCTTGGGGAGGCAGATGGCAGAGCCAGGCTTTAGAATATCAGTGAACTGGCATTGATGCTCCTATGTCCAAGGCCAGTATGAGTGTTCCTTCAAGCATACTGCCCCAGCAGCCACTTGGGTGGGCTGAAGCTGACCTTTGAGAAGACTACTGGCTGACCCAGGCATGCGTGATATAGAGTCTAATCTAGTGGTTCTCAGTCCTAGCTGCACTGGACTGCACTGGCTGCACAATGAAATAAATCACTAAGGTAGCTTAAAAAAAAACCCAAACCTAAAACCCAGGCTCCAGGCTAGTTAAATCAGAATCTTTGATGTTGAGAACCATTGGCCTAGACCAACACAGTCCAATAGAAGTATAATGTGAGCCATAAATGCAAGCCACAAAAATAATTTAAATTTTTCTAGTAGCCACACTAAAAAACATTAAAAAGATACAGGTGAATTAATTTTAATATATTTTACGTAACCTGACATATCTAAAATATTATCATATATATTATCACTATAAAAATTATTAATGATGTGTTTTGTTGAGTCTTTGAAATCTGGTGTGTATTGTATACTTACAGCATATTTCTGTTCATACTAGTCATATTTCAAGTGTTCACTAGCCACATGTGGCTAGTTGCTACTATATCAGGTAACACAAGTCTGGACTGGGGACCATGATAATGGACCAGGAGCATTAATGGCAGAGCCTAAATCATAACTTAGAGCTCCAGTATTCTGTCTACCAATGTTTATTCTTTGAGAAACTGAGATAGCATTTCATGTTGTCTCAGATTGCATTCAGAATGAGCATTTGATCATTGTGAACCTTTTTGTTTGTTTTAATAATGGACAGATGGTCTTCAGATCTCTAAAGGGGAGTACCATGGAATCTTAGGGGCCAGCTATTGTGGTATCACCAGTAAAAGGAAATGGCGTTAGGTTGTTGCATGAATGACGTGAATATTGGCTCCAAGTAGACCTTTCAATTCTCATGAATGAGTATTTATGTGTAGGTTTACATTTCTGGTAAGACTGAATGATGGAGGTTATGGAGGCTCTTTTCTAGTAGACATTTAAAAGTAAAACTGCTGTCTCCATTCTTCTACATTGATTTTGGTTGAGGGTAGAATGGTATTTTGGAAACAGTGCTGACTCTATCAGGAAATGAGAGACCTGAATTCTAGTCATAGCTCTCCCAGCCATTTGGTATAACATCATAGGCTGTTATTTTCTCCTACATCTCTGAAGCACGCGCTAGGATGTATTCAAGCTCTGACATGTCTAGGTAGGACATAGAGATGGGTTACGTGAACTATTGAATCTTCATTAGTGCTGATGTAGTCAGTAGGTGGATGGACGATTTCTTCGGATGCTGTATCTCCACGTTGTATGAGAGTTGCCTGGTTTATTCAGACTCACCCTGAGCTGAGATTGAGTAGTTCCTTGAAACATCATCTGTAGGTTGTTTGGCATATAACATGAACGTATAATAGCAAACAAAAGACTTTCTCCCTAACTCCATACTAACCGGACACCTTTGTAGATCATTGGACCAAACTGGTCACTACATAGTGGGGTATCTTCATTCCCTACCTGGAAGTCTCATTGATGTGTGAATGTCCCAGACCTAGGATGGATAATCAAGGGTTCCTAGTGTGGTTCTATCCAAGCTAGCCCTACCTGTTGTTAATCAAATTAAAACCCAACATAAGGTCTGAGAAACTCAGATTCTTGCCTCAGTTCTGCTATTAGATGTGCATCTTGAGCAGCTTCCTGTGCATCTTTGAAGCTTAGTTTTCCTCCTTGTTAAATGGGGATGATTTAGTCTCGTGAAAATATTTTGTAACCTGTGGTATGTTGGATACCTGTAATTAGAAAGTGTGATTCCATTTTGGCTGCTGTACAAAAAATTGCTGGGTGTATGTATCTTCTACCCAGTCAAATATCTGCGTCCTCTGTTATTCAGAATTTCATTCTGTATGTGTGTACATGTATGTGTGTGTGTTCTCAGGTTCTCTCCCTCTGTACTGGGGACATGGCTTTACAAGAGAAATGCAGGAGTTGATGTACCTTCCCAGCAATTGGTCAGGTTAAGTGTATTACAGCTTACTGAACATCATTCCCCATATCTAGCTGTTGACATCTTTAGCTGCTTTCCTGCGCTGATTTCCCCCCGGTTGCTGACAGCAGACTGCTGGGATATGATTGTGTCTCTTAGTCGCAAATCCCACTCCTGTGGTAGGGCCTCCTTTTGCATGCTGGGCCCTAACTCCAAATCATTCAGACTCTTTTCCTTTGTAAAAAGGGGTCTTTTTCTGACTTTGGGCCACGGCCTGGGAAGAGGTTGCTGCCCACTTGAGGGCAGGCTGTGTACTGGACACATAACAACCTGTTATTGTTGGTGGTAGGTGAGGCCTGCATGACAAGCCATGGGATTGGTCAGAAAACAGAGAGCCTGCTCAAGTGTCATCATATATATTTTCCTTGTTTCTTCCAATTCTAGATTTCTCTGATTTCTCACCTGCCTGGAGGCAGGGCATGAAAGGATGAGCTAATCAGGTCATTGCTGTCATTCCCTGCAGTTGTGTATATCAGATGTCACAGAAGCTAAACCTCTTCTGTTCATAGGGTAGCCAACTATTCCATAGTTTTGCTTGGCTTTTGATTATATAGGATCTCTTTTTGACTGAACTTGGGGAAAACTTTTCACCTGTATGAAACCCTAAACTCACAGTAGATTTAGAGGTGGAAAGACCCATCTTGGCTAGGAGTGGCCAACTTAGATGTTTACAGGGGCCAGGCAGGTAACTTAGATGAGTAAAGCAGCCTGAGACTGGGGTAAGTGGGGGCCTGTGTCCAGTTGGGAAATCTATGCCCTATCTAAAGGGAGCAAAAGTGACTTGGATGGTTCTCATTGGTGGAGTAGGGTGTAGGAAGGAGGGAAGTCCAGTGAGCTAAGATCTTCCAGTTTTTTCAAGAAAAGCCAGGATTTGGATTTTATGTTACATCTCCATAAATATTGACCAGTAATTCACATTTTTAAAAGAAACACTGTAAGGGACAAATAGAACACATCTGTGGACTAAATTGTCCCTCCAGGTCCCAGCTTGTAACCACTGATTAGCCTGACCTCCTCTTTGTATATATCCTGAGGAAACATAGGTCCAGAGAATGGAAGCAACTTGCTTACTCATGTAGGGAATTAGTGACAAAGCCAGGACTTGAACCCAGGCCTCCTGAATCTTACTTAAGACAGTTGATTTAAAGTCTTTGTCTAGTAAGTCTTTGTCCTGAGGTATGGTTTCTGTCAATTTCTTTTTTTTCCTGTGAATGAGCCATAATTTCCTTTGTCTTTGTATGCCTTGTAATTTTTTGTTGAAAACCGGGCATTTTGAATATTATAGTGTGGTTACCCTGGAAATCAAATTCTCCCCCTTCTGGAGGGTTTGTTGTTGTTGATTGCAGTTGTCCATTTCTTTAGTGACTTTTCTAAACTAGTTTTGCAAAGTCTGTATTCCTTGTCATGTGTGGTCACTGAATTTTCTGTTATCTCATTGATCAGCCAGTGACCTGACAGAGATTTCTTTAGATACCTGGAGCCAAAAAAAAAAAAAAAACCTACTCCCCCGTCTTTGCAGCTTGGCTCTGAGCAGGGGCACTCCATCGACACTATTCCCTGCTGCCCAGAACTCTGTCTTAGTCTTATTTTCCTACTCTCCTGGCTTGCATGGAACCCACAGATCATCCAGAAGTGCAAGCCTAGAATCCTCTCAGGCTTTTTCTGAGTGTGCATCTGGTCCAGGATATGTGTGTGGCATTCCAACTTCCTCTCTATTCATGGTGGCCCTTCCAAGTTCTTATTCTCCCAAGAAATTTCTTCCTCAGTCTCTTCCTTCCTGTGCTATTGGATCTGTTTGCTGCTTTCCCCTTGTGTCATCCCTTGCCCTGTGTGGGCATGGGCAGTGTATGTCTTTAAATCTTTCAACAGAATCAGTCACAGCCTGGAAAATCACTTCAGCCCAAGGGGTGAGTTCAAAACAAAGGTCAGCCTCTGTGCCTGTCCCTCAGGGCCAAACAGGTCAAAACACACAGCCACAGTATTTTAAGAATGAGGTCATTAGCCCCCTGGCACCAGCAAGCTACATGAGGAATGTGGGCCACCCTCTTCTCAGCTACTGGGGTATAGGGAAGGGTAGGCAAATGAACGACAATACTTCAGTGTTCTCTTGCCAAATTTTAGCCACCCTTTTCTGCATCAAGCAGTCCCCTGGTTGCTCTAAGTTTTGGATTTGATTCCAGAATTGTGAAAAAGTTGGTTCTGTCAGTCTTTGCCAGATAAGGGTTGTTTCAGTGGAGAGACTGATGCTTTGTACATCCTAATCTGCCACTTTTAGTGATGTTACCCTCTCCTGAATCTTAATCCTGGGCTTTGTGGGCTATAGAACAATCAGGAAAGGGTATGCTTGGACTGTGAACAAAACTGTTAACACTTGAGGACCTTCCTTTCATTCTAGGCAAGATTGAATTGTTTTGCTTTCTTGGGATGAGTTCAGGTATGCCAGCCCTTGTTTATCCGCTCAAGCTTTGAGTGGACATAGGCTTCCAGCCTTAACTATCTATGTAGAAGGTCTTGTTTGTGGCCCTAGAGGTGACTCATTACAGGATCTGTGTGTTGATGTGTTGAGGCTGACATTAACAGGGAGGGCCTTCTCCCTGGACTACAGAGATTTCTCTCCTCCATACTAGAATTTCAAATGGCATTATTAGCACTCATTTGCATTCACATGAGCCATCTTAATGGCTTCTCCCTGTGAACATGCTTTGGATGACATTATTCAGTTCATCCTTTGGCTAATTGGATTTTTTTTTTAATATGGAGCCATCTCCAGCTCAGAGAGAACCCTAAGTCTGGCTGTTGCCTGACCCAGGCAGTTTCCTCCAAATTCAAGTAGGTCACCCTATAGGTGTTTCTTAGAATCCCCAAAGTGAAAGCAATCTTGAGCGTCATATAGTTTTTTCCCAGCCTCCAAGCAAGACTGTAACTAAATCACCCTGGACTTCTGAGAATCTGGCCAGCATCTGTCAGCAAAGCCTGGACTACTTCCTTGTTTAAAGCTGCTAGCCCTTATGCTGTAGTCTAAGCCAATTTATTGAAATGTTGCTTTTTGCACTAGGCAGATGATATTTAAGAGCTGGCATCAGTAGAAGACACACTGAATTGTTCTCTTGATGGTGGAACTTTCCTTCCAAGGCCCTGTTGTTTATCCGTAGTGTGAATTGGTGATTTGATTTGCTGCCTGGGTTGAAGGCTATGATCTGGCGCTGGGGGCCTGTTTTCTTTGTGTAGCCAACCCCTGGATTCATTTGGGGATCAGCTTGGGCCTCCCTAGTATCATGTCTACAATGCCTTGGTGATCTTGATGACTTAAGGAGAGGAAGACCATGACTGATTGAGTGCTTGGAGATGAGGTCTGTTTCTGAGGCTCTTAGAAGTATGAAATTTTGGAAAATCATAATAATTGTATATATATTTTTTCTTTTACCGTCAGTTTAGATATAGTCAGGGTAAACCTCTTTTTTCCTCAGTGATTCTTATTACTAGTGCTATTTATATATCCTTGCCAGTGTTTGCTAAGCCCTGAACAAAAGTGTCGAGCACTTGGCAACAGCTACCTCCTTAAGCTAGGTAGACAAGGGCTGAGGGTAGAGGCCTACCAAAAGATACGAATAAAGCAAAGTAGGCCAGGGCCTTAAGCAAGAAACCAGACCTAACCACTGAGGGTGGTACTCCCTGAGCGTGATGGGCTGAACTGATCAGTTGAGCATGCGAGTACTTAGAGGACCTAACTATCCTCCCCTTTCCTTGACTAGGATGGGAACTCATATCTAGTGAGATCTGAGTTACAAGCTGGATTTTGCTGAGTCTTTTGCCTTAAAGGAACCGAGGGGCAGGTTGATGATGCTAAGAGGGCAGAAGATACATTTGAATAGGGTGCTTTTGGCAGAAATTTTTCCAGCCTTTTGAGGTTGAATTGAAATTTTTCTAGCCTTCTCTACTGGAAACGTTGCATGTAGGCATATCAAAGATCAGGTTTGTGTGTGTTGAGCAGGGGGCATTCTCTGTGGAGGAATAGGGAATGGTGGGGCTCCTGGAGATGGAGAGATGAAATATCTCACAGATTATCACTCAGGAAGAGCATCATGAAAGTAGCAGGAGCATTGGGCTTAGAAGTCAGAGACCTGAGTTGAAGGGCCAGCTGTGCTGCTGATTCTCTGGGGGGCCGTCAGGCAGGGACCTTCCTTTTTCTGGG
The DNA here is from genome assembly GCF_021613505.1 of Equus quagga. Classification (NCBI taxonomy): domain Eukaryota; kingdom Metazoa; phylum Chordata; class Mammalia; order Perissodactyla; family Equidae; genus Equus; species Equus quagga. The sequence continues at coordinate 75,336,149 of NC_060276.1, forward strand.
CCTCAGTGTCTTGACTGACAATTCAAGGGGGTTAGACCAGGTGGTTTCTAAAGGCCCTGTCTGTACCAGTCTGAGGTTCTTCCATCATTCTAGAACCAGGATCACCTGTGTTTGCCAGCCTGCATCCACTCACCATAGTACATCAAATTGGGTTGATGGAGCTGCCCAGTGGAGTGGGAAGGATTTAGCTTGGCACTACAGGTGTTGATAGGGGGTGGCAGGACCATTGACACACTAACAGGTAACACCTCATCCCCAGGTGGTGAGGCTCGTTCTGTGAGGCACCAGCCAGTGAGTACTATCAGGGAAGATGACACAAGGTGGTGTGAAGAAGCAGTTCAGCTCAGAAGCTGTTCCCTCCTGTCCTTTGAGCAGCTAGACTCTACGTTAAGAGATATTTCGCTCTTGATTTCTGCCAAAGCTACTCATATCCATTGAGTAGGAAGCTTCCAGAAGCATAAGTATCTAGGCCCCAGGCTCACGTTCTTATATGTGCCTCTCTCACTGTCTCTCTGAAGCCAGGGTGCTCTATATTAGGAGTCAGAGCCTTTCATTTTGCATTTACAACTTTGCTTTAGGATCCAGACCCTTTGAGAGAAAAGAAGGGAATATTAACTTTAGTGTATTCATACTGAAGTGTAAGTTATTGATATCAAACCTTTGCCTGAGAGTGATTTGGAGGGCAGAAGGGACCATGAGGGAAGAAAGTAAAGGAAGTAAGGAAAGAAAAAAGAAAAAAAGGTGGATAGAAACAAAGGTGGCTAGAAACACCATGGGAAGGAAGGGCTGCAAGCACACTTTTCTAGCAGTCCCATTTCCTTGGGGCCAGCTGGCTCTCCACAGGGACTGTCTCCTAAGGTCCATGACCCTTAGGAATTACTTTGAATTATAGGGGACTGGCCTGAGAGTCCAATAGAACTGACTTAATATCTTATATCCAGTGCTTGTGAGTGGTGTGATCTTTAACATATTTCTTCACATCTTTCAACCTTTTATATTTCTTGTCTGTAAAATGGGGGCAACGAGCCCTGTTTTTTTCTCAAATATTGGACCTTGACATTTGACTAGCATGCTACCGTTTGATATGGCCTTCCAAGACATGGTCACAATTTGCCCTCTCATATAGAGAATTCTAAGGCTAGCAGAGCAAGGCAGAGATTTTCTGTTTAAAGCTGAAAACCAGAGCATAGAAAGATTAGCTTCTCCAGAGACCCAGGTCACTTAGAATAGTACCTGAAGCCTGAGCTTCTTGGGGCTTATAATCCAGTGCCTTCCCCATTCCACGTGACCATTGTGGGGCTCAAAAGAGCTCATGGTGTGAAAGGAGGTTAGCAACTCTGAAGTCTATGCCCCCATGATATTAGACTTCCTCTTCCTCTGAGAGGGAAGCTTGAAGATTGGATTGGCTTTCTTGAAGGGGAGAGAACTCAGGTAAAGCAGGGTATCAGGTCAGTGCAGAAGGCAGCCACCCAGCAAAGGAGTGCCCTTGGTACTGTCAGGGCCACCAGCTCATGATAGCTTGCCCCTGGCAGTTCTCTTTTGGCTCCTCCTTGTCCTCCAGTTCCAGTTCCAAGATGACAGGATTCTTAGCTCTCGCGTACTGATAGCATGTTTTGGGCCTGGCCTGAGGCCAGAGGTAGCCCTGGCAAAGCTATACAAGAGCCAGGCTTGTCAGTAACATTGCCTAGGCTACTAATCCCCAGGCCTCTTCATGACGGCAAGGGCTGGCCTCTCCCTTTCTTGATTCCCTCAGAGGGATCTAGTCACACCTTAGAGTAGATTCAGGCTGTGAAATCTCCAGGTCTACCAAGTTTGGCTTTAGAGTGTACCTACTTTTCTCTTATCCTCCCTTCCCATCCTTGGTCTTACCACTCCCTAGACATTAAGATAACTTGGTCCCCAGAGCAGTGGATCTGGTCAAGTGAGCTACTGTCTCAAGTGGGTACCAAACTCTGGTGTGGGCTGAGTTTGGACCACAATATGCCAGAACTAAGGGTAAGCACTGAGTCTCTGTGACTCTCGAAGAGCTAGAATTCTTATTCCTGGACAGCACTTACTGATTCAATGTGGGGTGCCTCCCTGACGTCCTTGCATTGCCTGACTGAACCCAGAACACTCAATAGTCATGAGATGCCATCCAAAGGAGGTATATAATAAAGGGACACCTGAGCAAACCATCCTCTTCCCTTTAGCCTTTATTACTTTTCCAAGAGCTTTACTTCTAGTCTATGCTTGCTTCATTTCTCTTTCTTGATTTGGGCAGATTGGGGACTATTTCTTACCTGCCCCCACCCTCCATCACAAAATACGACCCTTCAGCTGTGGAACAGAAACAAATACAGCTGACAGGTAGATTTACTCAGCTTAATTTCTGATTTCTTATCTAAGACATTAGATTGACGTGGCTGTCTTTGGATGATGTATCAAGGCAGTGAGAGGGAAGTTGGGGATAGGGTTTTATATAACTGAACATCTGAAGTGGCACCAGGCCCAGGAGGTTTCCCCTTCATCCTTCTATAGGGATGGTGCTGTAAAAGGCAAAACAAAAGGCTACCGAAAGTGCAGGTAGTTTCCTTAAAGGGGGAAGGAAGGCCTTTCCTACGTCATAAATGGCCATTTCTCTATTTCACTTTGCTTTTTCCCCTCTCTACTGGGAGAATAGGCAGCTATACAAGGAGAAATCCATTTGAGGTGGTTGGGACCTGGAGTTCTTTGTTAAAAAGTAGTTGAAGAATCCATTTGGGGGATCTAACTTTCCTGCTTCTCCTTGACCCCCCCACTTCTCAACCACCCACCCCACCACTCACCCACTGCCCCCCATCCAGCAGCAGAAGACCTAGAAGGTGAAATTGCCCCTAAACAGAGTACAATAATTTCATCGGCTTTCTTGGCCTTGCTAAATACAGGATAGAAACTAAACAGATGACGGGGCAGAGGGTGGGAGATAAGGGAGCACAGTGAGCCCAAGAGAAGGAAGGGGAGGAAAGGGATGAGACAGGTTGGGAAGGGAAGGGGAGAGAAAGCCTGGAAAGATTTTCATCACTCTCACCATTACTGCCATCACTACCAAGTGTTTATCGAGCCCCCCTTTTTTTTTTTTTACCACCAGACCCTCCATGGTTCTAGCAAGCTCAATTAAAAGGAGTATTTCCCCAGCCTGGAATCCTATCTTCTCATTACTTTTACTAGCTAAACAGATGTCATAATGGAGAAACCTGTTTTGTTATGATAATTCCTCTCATTACTCAGAGACTGTCTTTAAACTTTTATGGATCACTTGACATGTCCTTTCTCACAAAAGCCTCTCATCATTAGCCCTTCTCATCCCCATTGCAGATAGAGGATGAGGGAACGAGGCCCCAAGATGGGACATGACCTGTGGTGGGTTCTGTAGCAAGTTAGAATTGCAGAGCAGAACCAAATCTCTAATTAGCCCTTCTGGTTGTTAGCTCAGTGTTATTTCTGAGACACCACATTGCCTACTAAGAGTTTTTGCTCTGTTTGAAGATCCTTGGAAACAGGATTTTCTTTTAAAATAGCATAAATGTCCTCCCTGTAATCTCACTGGTATTAATAATATGTCTTGTGAACCTTTTACTAGCCCACACAGATCATCAAAGAGAATCCTTCAGCACTGGTATGTTGTTAGTATGTTGTTTGTATTAATGTTTTAAGAGTCATTCTCTGTGACTGCCCATGGGCCCTGCTTAAGGAAGGACATTCTGGCCTAAGTTTATGTTTCATTGGAGTTGGTTGAATTGGACCCAGCCAGAAGGCCTGGATTTGTTGATCCTTCTAAAATGGTCTGTGAGCAATGGTTGTTGACTCACACAGCCAGAGAATTTTAGGGCTTGGGGAGATTTTACAAGTCATTTAGTTCAGCTTCCTTGCTCATGTTTGAACCCCTCTAAAATATTCCTGCCTCCCAAGTAGTATTTTACACCTCCACTAACAGGTGGCTCCCTACTTCATAGGACCACTAGTTGTACCTAAGAACAGCTCTGAGAGAGTTTGTCTTTATGTTGAACTGAAATCTGTCTTTCTGAAGCTTCTACTCATGAGAATGCTGTAAGTGGCTAAGAGCACTATTTCTGCAGGTAATCCTTCTGGATTAGAATTACAGCCTTCCCATTTATTAGCAATGTAGACATAGGCAGGTCACTTGTACTTTCTGTGCTTCAGTGACCTCATCTGTAATTTGATGATATAATAGTGTCTACCTCATTAAGTTGTTGTGAGAACTAAACAGAATTATGCAAGAAAAGTACTGATAGTAGGTTCTGACACATAGGAAGCACTCAGTAATAATGATGATACTAGCAGCAAACTTTCAATGTCAATAGTAGAAGTAGTATCCTTATCCTCCCTTTCCCCCCCAGGAATGCACTGACCCTCTACTCCATCTGTATCCCTTCAGTGGTCTAAAGCCTGATACAAGGTCTGCTAAGCCTCTCCCATTCTTCAGACCTCTGGGCCTTTATCTTGTCCCTCTGTATCAGCTTTCTGATGCTTCTACATGTATATGGCTAGACTGAGGTCATATGGGGACTAAAAGCTTCTGTTCCATCCCATTCACCCACTTCTATGAGGACATGGGCTACATGGAAGCCTGGATATATTGCTACTGCCAGGGTCTCAATTAATAGGAATGGTGTTGCAACTAATGAGCCTGCTGGATATGTAATGGGACAATATACTTTCTTGGCTGCACTGTCTTCTACCAACTGACATACTAACATTATTGGAGCTGTACATCAGCAGTTAGCCCTCATTTATAAGCGAAAAAATGGTGGGACACTGTGTTACACATAGGAGCCCAAGAATGAATTGAAAAACATCTTCTGTAAGATATATTGGGGGAAAAAGCCATAATAATAGGCCTGTAAATTCTGCCCATTGGTCCAGCTCTTTAGTTGTTTTGATAAGTTTATTAAGGTAGTGAGGTTTTTGACATTGCCACTCAGTGGGGTTTGGGCCTGAGGGCCACATGTAGGGTGGACTCATGCCCACATTCAGTTACATATTAGGTAAGCATAGCATGCTATTAAGGGCACATTTATTAATGGTGTTACATATAAGACAGGGCCAGCAGTAGCTCTGAAATTACAGTATGGTCAGATAAACTTGAATTGAGGCCAGGTCCTAGAAGTTTACTTTCCCATGTGGGTTGGGATAGGCTGGGGGTGTGAGACAAGTGAGGAACCTTCCAACTGTACATGTTGGGGGAAAGTCCAGAATAGTAGGGAGAGTGCAGTGTCAGTAGGCAGCAGACAGAGGGTGGCTTTGATGCCATGGCAAGTGGTTGTTAATAGTGGGTCCAGCATAAAGTTATTGGCTGTGCTCCAGTAAGCAGATGATCAGGAATACAGAGGCAGGCAGTGTGCAGTGAGCCAATAATGGTTTCCTCATCTGTAGAATTGAAGGGCGTAGTTATAAATTCATTCATCTAAGAGATGATCATCAACGGGCTACTGAGGAGGTACAGAAGTATTTTAGACCTGTAGCCCATTCTACAAGAGTCTGGTAGTAGATATGAAAACTTATACAGAAGGGAAATGACTTGCCTAAGCTCTGTGACCATAGTCAGAACCTTTCTCTTTGCCATGTCTCAGTTTTCTTCCCTAGAAGATGGAGAGGTTGGACCAGATAAATGACAAGCACCTTTCTAGCCCATACTCTCTATTTTTTTTTAATTGAGGTAAAATTCACATAAGATACATCTTACCATTTCAGCTATTTTAAAGTGTACAACTCAGTGCATTTACGATGTTGTACAACCATCACCACTATCTAGGTCCAGAACTTTTTCATCACCCCAAAAGAAATATATACCCATTAGTAGTCATTCCCCACTTCTCCCTCACCTCCGTCCCCGGACTCCATAACATTTTGTACACAGGTCAGCAGGTGGAAGTCAGAGGATAATTAGGGAAGGGATGTGGTTCAGTAGGAGCTGAGGTTAAGAAGAGGCATATGTCTTGAGTATCCACAGGAGAATACCTCAGCCTGGATAGGGACTAGAAGGGGTTAGAACTGCAAGTCAGATGTTGCAGGAGAACCCCAAACAAGGAACAGGCCAGATTTGGGGCACTGGTAGAGTTCTGCAGGATCAGGTAGTGAGACCCTGCCAGTATATTAATAAATGGCACAGCCTAGGCAAGATAACAGGTCACCACCCTGAAGTTGTTTTTCTGAATGTCTATCAAGTATTGAGAGCTTTCTGGGAGATAAGTAACTCAGGTCAGCCTGATTTCAGCATCCTCCGTTAGTGTGGCTTTTATCATGAAATCAGAGAGGGCAGAGCTTTTTACATCCATATCTGGATAGCTTAACAGAAGCCTTCTCTTTTCTTTTAGCCCAAACAGAAAGCAAATCAAAGGAAATGCAGAAAAAATGAACTTCGAAAGGTCATAGCAGAGTCAATATCTGTACACATGTTATTTGTATGTCACCCCCCCACACCCACCCAAGAGCACAGTGCCCTGCACACAATACTTATGAAGCGAATCCTGGGTAATGTGTTTTAATTTGATCCAAATATTCCTATTGTGGCTATTTGACTAATATAAACCTAAACTCTCTCAAGGTTCCAAGCAGGTGATAGGCCCATGAAAACTAATAAAAGGAGGAGACTTAGGGGTAGAGTAAGCTATAGTTGGTCTCAGAGGCATCTAATGTTTTTTTGTAATATTTATACTATTAAATATAGATTTTATACATATTGAATATGTATACTATTTAAAGTATTTGAAACATTTAAGAGTATCTACTTAATTTGACTTGAAATACTTTTCAACATTTTTTAAAAATTATTTATTTTTTGACAAATAAAAATTGTATATATTTAAGGTGTACGACATGATGTTTTGATATATGTATACATTGTAAAATGATTATCACAATCAAACTAATTAATATATCCATCACCTCTTATAGTAAACATTTTTTTTTGTTGAGAATACTTGAAATCTACTCTCAGCAAATTTCAAGTATACAATACATTATTACCTATAGTCACCATGTTGTACACTATATCTCCAAAATTTATTCATCTTATAACTGGAATTTTATACCCTTTGATCAATATCTTATCTCTCCTTTTCCCTGGTAGTCATCATTCTACTTTGTGTTACTATGAGTTTGACTTTTTTGTTAGATTCCACATGTAAATGAGACCATGTGATAATTATCTTCTGTGTCTGCCTTTTTCACTTAGCTTAATCTCCTCCAGGTTCATCCATGTTGTTCCAAAAGGTAGTATTTCCTTTCTGTTAAGGCTGAATAATATTCCATTGTCTGTGTGTGTGTGTGTGTTTGTGTGTGTGTGTGTATGTGTGTGTGAGATAAAATGTGATTATAATCACATTTTATTTATCCATTCATCTATCAACTGACATTTATATTGTTTCTATATCTTGGTTACTGTGAATAAAGCTATAATGAACATGGGAGTGCAGATTTCTCTTTGAGATAGTGATTTTGTATTCTTTGGATATATACCCAGAAGTTGGATTGCTGGATCGTAGAGTAATTCTGTTTTTAATTTTTTGAGCTACTTTCCAACTATCTTCCATAACAGTACCAATTTACATTCCCACCAGCAGTGCATAAGGGCTTCCTTTTCTCCACATCCTTGCCAACACTTGTTCTCTTTTGACTTTTTTGTAATATCCATCCTAATATATGTGAGGTGATATCTCATTATGATTTGTTTTCATTTTCCTAATGATTAGTGATGTTGAGCATCTTTTCTTCTAACTGTTAGCCATTTATATGTCTTCTTTGGAAAAATGTTTATTCAGGTCCTGTGCCCATTTTTTAATCAGATTATTTGTTATTTTGCGTTGTATGAATTCCTTATATATTTTGGGTACTGACCCCTTCTCAGATATGCAATTTGAACATATTTTCTCCCATTCTTTTGATTTTATTGGTTGTTCCCTTTGCTGTACAGAAACGTTTTAGTTTGATATAGTCTCACTTGTTTATGTTTGCTTTTGTTGCCTGTGGTTTTGGTGTCAATTCCAAATATCATTGCCAAGACCAATGTCAAGGAGATTTTCCCCTATGTTTTCATCTAGGAGTTTTACAGTTTAGGTCTCATGTTTAAGTCCATAATCTATTTTGAGTTGATTTTTGTGTCTGGTGTAAGATTTCAGTTTTTTACATTGGATACCCAGTTTTCCCAGGACTATTTATTGAAGAGACTGTCTTTTCACCATTGTATATTCTTGCTGCCTTTGTTGAAATTAGTTAACTGTATATACGTGGATTTATTTTGGGACTGTATATTCTGTTCTATTGGTCTGTGTATCTCTTTATGCCAGTACCATATTGTTTTGATTACTATAGCTTTGTAATATAGTTTGAAGTCAGGGAATGTGATGCCTCCAGCTTTGTTCTTCCTACTCAAGATTACTTTAGCTATTTGGGGTCTTTTGTGGTTACATACAAATTTTAGCGTTGTTTTTTTCTATTTTTGTAAAAAATGCCGTTGGAATTTTCGTAGGGATTGCATTGAACCTGCAGATATCTTTGAGTAGAAAGAACATTTTAACAATGTTAATTCTTGCAATCCATGAGCATGAAATACCTTTCCATTTATTTGTGTCGTCTTTGATTTCTGTAATCAATGTTTTATAGTTTTCAGTGTATAAATCTTTCACTTCTTTGGTTAAATTTATTCCTAAGTGTTTTATCTTTTTTTTGCTATTGTAAATGGGATTGTTCTATAAATGTCTTTCTCAGCTAGTTTGCTGTTAGTGTATAGAAATGCAACTGATTTTTGTCTGTTGGTTTTGTATCCTGCAACTTTACTGAATTCATTTATTAGTTTTAACAGTTTTTTTGATAATGTCTTTAGGGTTTTTTATATATAAGATCATGTTATCTGCAAACAGTTACAGTCTTACTTCTTCCTTTCTGATTCTTTTATTTCTTTTTCTTGCCCAGTTGCTCTGGCCAGGCCTTCCGGTACAATATTGAATAAAAGAGGTTAGAGTGGGCACCCTTCTCTTGTTCCTGATCTCAGAATAAAAGCTTTCAGCTTTTCACCATTGAGTGTGATGTTAAGCTGTGGACTTGTCGAATATGACTTTTATTTATCAAATCCTTTTGCTGCATCTATTAAAATAATCATATGATTTTTATCCTTCATTTTGTTAATGTGATGTATCACATTTATTGATTTGGGTATGTTGAACCATTCTTACATCCCGGAGATAAATATGACTTGTTCATAATGTATAATCCATTTAATGTGCTGTTGAATTCGACTTTTTAGTATTTTGTTGAGATTTTTGCATCTCTTTTCATTAGGGATATTGGCCTGTAATTTTCATTTGTTATAGTGTCCTTGTCTGGTTTTGGTATCAGAATAATTCTGGCTTTGTAAAATGTGTTTGGAAGTTTTCCCTCCTCTTAACTTTTTTGGAAGATTTTCAGAAGGATTGGTAGTAATTCTTCTTTAAATGTTTGGTAGAATTCACCAGTGAAGCCATCTGGTCCTTGACTTTCCTTTGTTGGGAGATTTTTCTGTTACTGATTCAGTTTTCTTAGTCATTATTGGTTTGTTCAAATATTCTTTCTTCATGATTCAATCTTGGTAGGTTTTATGTTTCTAGGAATTTATGCATTTTCTCTAGGTTGTCAAAGTTGTTGATTTATAATTGTTCACAGTACTCTTAATGATCTTTTGTATTTCTGTGGTATCTGTTGTAATGCCTCCTGTTTCATTTCTGATTTTATCTGTGCCTTCTCTTTTTTTTCTTAGCCTACCTAAAGGTTTGTCAATTTTGTTTATCTTTTCTGAAAACCAACTTTTACTTTCATTGATCTTTTTTATTTTCTTTCTAGTCTCTTATTTCATTTGTTTCTGCTCTGATATTTGCTGTTTCCTTCCTTTTACTAACTTTGGGCTAAGATCGTTCTTCTTTTTCTAGTTCCTTTTGGTGTAAAGTTAGATTGTTTATTTAAGATCTTTCTTAACGTAGGCATTTCTGTCTATAAACTTCCCTCTTAGAACTGATTTTGGCTGCATCTCATAAGTTTTGGTATCTTGTTTATCAATTTTTATTTTAAGATATATTTTGATTTCTCTTTTGATTTCTTCTTGCCCCATCGGTTATTCAGAAGTATGATGTTCAATCTCCACATATTTGTGAATTTTCCAGGTTTCCTCCTGTTATTGATTTTGTGTCATACAATTGTGGTTGGAAAAGAAACTTGTTATGATCTCAGTCTTCTTAAATTGTTTAAGACTTGTTTTGTGGCTTAACATATGATGTATCCTGAAGAATATTCCATGAGCACTTGAAAGGAATGTGTATTCTGCTGCTGTTGGATGGAATGTGTACTATATACATTGGTCTACAGTGTAGTTCAGGTCCAATATTACGTTTTTGATTTTCTGTCTGGATGATCTATAAATTGTTGAAAGTGGGATATTCAAGTCCTCTACTATTATTCTATTGCTGTTTCTCCCTTCAGAATTGTTAGTACTTGCTTCATATATTTAAGTGCTCTGATGTTGGGTGCATATATATTTTCTATTGTTATTCCTCTTGATGAAATTGACCCCTTTATGATTACATAATGACCTTCTTTGCCTCTTATTAGTTTTTGACTTAAAATCAATTTTGTCTGATATAGGTATAGATACCCCTTCTTTCTTTTGGTTTCTATTTGCATGGAATATCTTTTCCATATTTTCACTTTTAGCCTCTGTGTATCCTTAAAGCTGAAGTGACTCTCTTGTAGGCAGCATAGTCACGTCTTCTATTTTATTATTCAGCCTCTCTGTGTCTTTTGATTGGAGATTTTAGTCCATTTCCACTTAAAGTAATTATTGATAGGTAAGTACTTATTATTGCCATTTTGTTAATTGTTTTCTGGGTGTTTTATGATCCCTTGTTCCTTTCTTCCTCTCTTCATTTATAATTTGATTTTCTGTAATGGTGTGCTTTTAATCCTTTCTCTTTATCTTTTGTGTATCTACTATAGGTTTTTGCTTTGTGGTTACCATAAAAAATGTGGTTACATAAAATATCTGTTTTAGGCTGATAACAACTTAAGTTTGTCCACATACGGAAGGCCAACACTCTTAACCCCCTCATTTTATGTTTTTGATGTCATGCTTTAGGTATTTTTATTATTGTGTATCCATTAACAAAATATTGTATCCATAGTTATTTACAATTCTTTTGTCATTTAGCCTTTACACTAGAGTTAAGTCATTTACATACCACCATATTACAGTATTAGAGTATTCTTAATTTGGCTATGTATTTACCTCTACCTGCAAATTTTATACTTTCATATGATTTCACGTTGCTAGTCAACGTGCTTTCTTTTCAGCTAAAAGAACTCCCTTTGGCAGTTTTGTAAGATAGGTCTAGTGGTGATGGACTCCTTCAACTTTTGTTTGTCTGGGAATGTTTTTATCTCTCCCTTCAATTGTTTTGGATAGTTTTGCCAGGTGAAGTATTCTTGGTTGGTGGTATTTTTCTGTCAGTAATTTGAATATATCATCCCACTCTCCTGGTCTGCAAGATTTCTGCCGAGAAATCCACTGATGCCCTTATGGGAGTTCCCTTGTATGTGATGAGCTTCTTTTCTCTTGCTACTTTCAAGATTCTCTCTTTGTACTTGATTTTTTGGACATTTTTATTATGATGTGTCTCAGTGAAGTCTTCTTTGGGTTGAACCTGATTTGGGACTTCTGAGCTTCATGTACCTGGATGTCCATATCTTTGTCCAAATTTGGGAAGTTGTCAGCCATTATTCTTTAAATAAGCTTTCTGTCAGAGGCATCTAGTTTTCCCTTTTTTTCCCTACAGCTTGGACATTTTATTGTCAAATTTTTAACATATGCCAATCTGGTGGCTATTAAATATTATCTCATTGTGGTATTACTTTACACTTTTCATATTTCTAAACAGATTAAGCATATTATATATGTTTATTAGCCATTCATAATTCCTCATCAGTGAAATGTGTCTCAAGTTTTTCCCTTTTTTTTCTAATGGGTTGTTGGTCTTTCCTTATTTTTAAAGACCTTATTCACACATTTTGAAGACTAATCATTTGTGCAAGCATCTCTCAGTTTATGGCTTATCTTTTTACTTTATTTATGATATCTTTCTTTTGAGAGAAGCTCTTAAAGTGGTCAAATTTATTTTCTTTCTGGTTTATGCGTTTTTTGTTTATTGTTTAAGAAATCTTCTCTACTTTGAGACCATAAAGTCATTCTTATGAATTATTTTCTGAAAGTTTTTATAGTTCTACTTTTAATTATAAGTATTTAATCCCTTGGGAATTTATTATATATGGTGTGAGGAAGGGATCTGGTTTTATTTTCTTCCATTTATTAAACACCCCTTACTTTCTCAATAATTTTCTATGCTATATCTTTCATGAAGGTATATATATACATATATATATTTTTTTTAGTCTAGTACTTTCTAGTTGGTTCCATTAGCTTACCTTCATTACTATAGTTTTATTATATCTTTGTAAGTCACCTCATCTTGATTTTTTTCTTCAAGCATGTCATGTCTATTCTTGTTCCTTTATTTATATACATTTTATAATGAGTTTATCAAGTGTTCCAGAATTTCTCTTGAGATTTTGGTTAGTCACTAGATTTAGTCACTAGATCAAGTTAAGGGGAATTGACATTTTTACAATATTGAGACTATCCAAAGATGTGGTTTCACTCTCTATTTATTTCAGTCATAATATCTTTCAAAAAAACTTATTTTCTTCATAAAGGGCTTATGCATTTTTTTAGATTTACTTTCAAAATTTATATATTGTTTTATTATAAATAATATCTTTGCAAAATCATCTGTTTTTCCTAGATGATATTTCCTAATTTACAGAGATGCAGTTGACTTTTTCTTTTTGTTGATTTGGCATCAGTCAGCTTTGCCAAAGGCATCTAGTTTTTTTGACTGGGAAAGAAACTACATCATCTATGAAGGATTTCCCTGTACCACATCCCACCCCCATTGTGGCTTCAGCTCTCACCTTAGGAAGTCATAGGCAAAGGACATCAACATCTTCAACCCAGACTGAGTCTTCCTTTTGTGGGGGCTTTTTAGAATTTGCCTGTCAAGGAAGTGGCATTTGGAATGTGAGAGATTTGTGCAAATTATGAGGGAAATTACAAAATTACCTCCAAAATCCATTTTCCAGCTAGAGAGAGCAGGTTTTCTTAGATGCCATGTTGCCTCATGGTTCTAGGGGCAGGTGGTGCCAACTTAGACGATAACAATAATAATAGCTAATGCTTGACTCTGCATCAGGACTTGTTCTAAGAGTTTTACATACATTACCTTATTTAATATTCACAACAGCCCCATGAGCTAGATTGATATTATTCTCTGTATTTTATAGATGAGGAAATGAGTATCAGAGAGATTAAGTAACTTATTCTACATTACTCAGCAAGGCAGTTGTAGAGCTGGGATTTGAACCTAGTTTCTTAAGTCTTTACCCTTCAACACTGTTGATTGTCTGTCCTAAATGTGGCCTAAGAGTCTTGAGACCTTGCTTCAATCCTGACTGCCACTTGTTCACTGTGAGGCATCCCCTTCTATGACTTTGGATTTCTCATCTAGGAGAAAATAGGTTGTTTTGTCTGCCTTGCAGTGTTGTTTTGAAGCCTAAGCAAGAGAGTTTGTGGAAAGGCACTGTTCTCGAACTAGACTTTCGGGGAGGCCATGGACAACAGAAGAATGATAGAAAAGAATATGGAAGGCCTTCTTGGACAGAGGGTGGAGGGAAGCCATTGGAAGGGTATAGTGGTAGAGATAAGAATAAGTAGAATGTGTTGGGATGACTGGAAAGAGTGACCTGGCTGATATCATGGGTCTTTGTTGGGGAGGAATGGAACTCAATGGGCCAGGACATTCTAACATGTTGATAGACAGACATGAATGCCAAGACAGTATTTATACAGGTCTTCTCTTCTCTTTTCTTTTATCTTTTCCTTTCTGTCCTGTCCTTTACTTTCCTTCCTATTTTTTTTTTGTCTGATATGTAAACAAATTTTCTTTGCTCTGGTTGAACCTCACTATTACTCATTGTGTCTATGCTGGAAAAGGAAAACAATTTGTTAGTAGCATTTTTATACTAATCTTTCATGTAATTAGTGACAGTTATTAAATCCCTTTCCCTTGAGGGTCAAAGAAATAGTTTCTGTGCCTGACTTACGTGCCATTTTCATTGGCTTTGTGCCAGATAAGAATACTAAATGCTTCCTGGCATGCATGCTCAGGAATCTCTAAGCATACACGATTCTCCTGGAAGGTGGAACTGAGGCTCCAAAACAGAGGTGAGTTGTGTGTGCAAGAAGTAGGAGCTGTGCCTGCAGCATATCAGGTTCATTTCAGTTCCCCATATCCACCTTTGGAGCCACATTTTGCCATTGCTTAAGTGTAGTGGCAGAGAAGGGCGTTTTGGTGACCTTTGTTATAGGAGAGTTCATTTCCTACAATGCCACTCCCTTGTCTGTGTTTTGCCCTTTTGCAGTATTTGCTGAGGGTTTTAGCTGGTGCCTTCATAAAACAGAGGCAGATTAGAGGGCTCTGCTCATGATTAGAGTTATCTGAAAAAGGAAAGGGCTACCTTGGGAGATAGTGATCTCATCACTGGTTGTGTTCAAGCAGGTGGGCTGGGCAATTGCTGGCAGCGGATGTTGTCAAGGGAGTTTATATATTGATTAGGAGGCAGAGGGTGGTATGGACTGGCTGATCTTCCATTTCCTTTCTAATTCTGATTTGACAGCTCTGAGATTCTATTAATGTGACTGGCAGTAGCCCATCACTTTCTCAGTCAGAGGATGGCTCACTTTTCATTCCTTCTGGCTGGCTAGATTTGGCCTTTGAAAATATTGAGGTGACATTTAGACAATATTGCTTATCCATTCTCTTCTCAGAAACATCACACTGCTGGACCCAGTGGTAGGCTGGATTTCTATGACACTGCTCGAGCCTTTATTGAACTCTTCACAGTGCTAAGGCATCATGCAAAGATGTCAGTTTAACATATGGAATAATGTTAAGTCCATTGGAGTATGTATATACATATATAAATGTATGGAAAAAGATCAGCAAGGATTATACACAAAATCCATAACCATGGTTTCCTCAGGAAAGGTGGAAAATAACTAGGATAGTGAGTAGTCAAAGGGGAAATTTCACCTTGTCTAGACTGTTTTAACTCTTTATTTTTTATAGAGATATAATAATGCATATGCCAAAAATTCACTATTTTAAAGTGTACCATTTAGTGGTTTTTAGTATATTCATTGTGCAACCATCACCACTATCTAATTTCGGGACATTTTTATCACTCCCCAAAGATAACCCTGCAGCCATTAGCAGTCATTCCCCATTCCCCCTTTCCCCCAGACCCTGGAAACCACTAATCTGCTTTCTGTGTTTAAGGATTTGTATGTTTTGGACATTTCATATAAATGGTATACAGTATGTGTGGTCTTTTGTGTGTCTGTCTTCTTTTACTTAGCATATTGTTTTTGAGGTTCATGTTGTAACACGTATTAGTATTTTATTCCTTTGTGTTGCTAAATAGCATTCTATTGTATGTATATATACCACATTTTTGTTTATCCATTTATCAGTTGATGAACATTTGGATTCTTTTCATCTTTTCGCTATTATGAATAACGCTACTGTGAACATTTCTAAGCAAGTTTTTGTGTGAACACGTCTTCAGTTCTCTTGAGTATATACCTAGGAGTGGAATTGCTGGGTTATATGGTAACTATATGTTTAACTTTTTGAGGAACTGCCAAAATACTTTCCACAGTGGCTGCACTATTTTGCATTCCTACCAGCAGTGTATGAGAGTTCCAATTTCTCAACATCCTCATGAACACATATTATTGTCCTTTCTTTTTATTATAGCCATCATAGTGGGTGTGAAGTGGTATCTCATTGTGATTTTGATTTGTATTTGATTGTATTAGCCTGATGGCTAATGATGTTGAGCATCTTTTCATATGTTTGTTGGCTATTTATGTATCTTCCTTGGAGAAATGTCTATTCACATGCTTTTCCCATTTTTAAGTGGATTATTTGCCTTTTTATTGTTGAGTTCTGTATCTGGATACTAGATACTTATCAGATACATAATATGCAAATATTTTCTCCCATTCTCTGGGTCTTTTCACTTTCTTGATAGTATCATTTGCAATGCAAAAGTTTTTAATTTTGATGAAGTCTATTTACTTTTTTCCTTTGGTTGCTTGTGCTTTAGGTGTCATATTTAAGAAACTGTTTCCTAAACCAAGGTGTTTTCTTTGAAGTGTTTTATAATTTTAATGCTTACATTCAGGTCTTTAATCCATTTTGAATTAATTTTTATATATAGTGTGAGGTATGGATCCAAGTCCATTCTTTCGCATGTGGATATCCAGTTGTCCCAACACGATTTGTTGAAAAGACTATACTCTCCTCCTTGAATTGTCTTGACACCTTTGAAAAATATCAATTCAGCATAAGTGTAGGATGTATTTCTGGACTCTCATCTATTCCATTGATCTTTATTCTTGGATTAGTACTACATTCTTGGTTACTAAAGGTTTGTAATAAATTTTGAAATCAGGAAGTGTGAGTCCTCCAACGTTGTTCTTGCTTTTCAAAATTGTTTTGGTTATTCTGAGTCTTGAATTTCCATATGAAATTTAGAATGAGCTTGTCAATTTCTGCAAAGAAGCAAGCTGAGAGTTTTGATAAGGATTGTGTTGAATCTGAATCGACTTGTAGAAATTACCATCTTAATAATATTAAATCTTCCAATCCATGAACATGAGATATCATTCTATTTACTTAAGTCTGTTGACCTTAAACAAATAGACAGCCGGGTATTTCTCCAGCAAAAATGGGTTAATTGGGGATCAGCAAAGAATTACAATTTGAGGTCTGCAACCATTGTGAGCCACGTGCAAAGTCCCCCAGCAGTAAGGGAGGAGAAACTCTTTTGTAAAGAGGAGGAGGAACTTGGGAGGGCTATTGTAAACAAAGAGTTCGAAGTGTGGTGGCTTTTAATGGACTGAGTCATGACAGTCTCTCATTGGCTGAGCTTCCTGCTGGTCAAGAACAGGAAGTCTCCCTAGAGGAAGTCTTTCTTCTTCCTCTTAGGCTCTGCTATCGACATAGGGTATGAGAGCTCCCCCTTTTGCCCTCCCAACTGCCATTTAATGAAGTTTCCTTTTATTAATTTGTCAGATCTTCTTTACTTTTTTTCAACAATGTTTTGCAGTTTTCAGTGTACAAGTTTTGCACTTCTTTAGTTAAATGTATCCTAAGTATTTTATTCTTTTTTTTTTTTTTTAAAGATTGGCACCTGGGCTAACAACTGTTGCGGATCTTTTTTTTTTTCTGCTTTATCTCCCCAAACCCCCCCTGTACACAGTTGTATATCTTAGTTGCAGGTCCTTTTAGTTGTGGGATGTGGGACATCACCTCAACGTGGCCTGACGAGTGGTGCCATGTCTGCGCCCAGGATCCGAACCCTGGGCTGCTGCAGCGGAGTGCTCAAACTTAACCACTCGGCCATGGAGCCGGCCCCTATTCTTTTTGATGCTACTTAAATGGGATTGTTTTGTTAGTTTCATTTTCAGATTGTTCATTACTAGTGTATAGAAATATAATTGATTTTTTATGTTAATCTTATATCCTGCAACATTGCTAAACTTATTTTTCGTTATAACAGGGTTTTTTTTTGTGTGGATTCCTTAGAATTTTGTATATATGATCCTGTCATATGTGAATAGTTTTACTCTGTCTTTCTAATCTGAATGCCTTTTCTTTCTTTCTTTCTTTTCCCAATTGCTCTGGCCAGAACCTTCAGTACAAATGTTACATGGAAATGATGTTTGTTCTTGGTCATAGAATGAAAGCATTTAGTCTTTTACCATTAAGTATGATACTAACTATGGGTTTTTCATAAATTTCCATCATCAATTTGAGAAAATTCCTTTTTATACTTGTTGAGTGTTTTTTTTTTTTAAATTACGAAAGGGTGTTGGATTTTATCAAATGCTTTTTCTGTGTCTGTTGAGATGATCATGTCATTTTTTTGAACCTTTATTCCATTAATATGGTGTATCACATTGATTGATTTTCGTATCTTGAACCAGTCTTGCATTCCTGAGATTAATTGCATTTGGTAAGGTGAGTTTTTTAAATAAGTTCCTGGATTTGGTTTACAAATATTTTTCTGAGAATTTCTGCCTTTCTATTTTTTGGAAGAGTTTGTGAAAGATTGATGTTAATTCTTCTTTAAATGTTTTTTAGGATTCACTAGTGATGCTGTTTGGTTCTGGGTTTTTTCTCATGTGGGAGGCTTTTGATTACTAATCCAATCTCTTCACTTATCATAGTTCTATTGAGATTTTCTATTTCTTAAGTTATTTCTGTAGTTTCTGTCTTTCTACAGATTTGTGCATTTCATTGGATTACTTAATTTGTTGGCATACAATTGTTTATAGTATTTCATTTATTTTTTTAAATTTATGTTAGATTGGCAGTAATATTTCCTCTTTTATTCCTGATTTTAGTAATTTGTCTTCTCCCTTTTTAAAATTTTAACTTTTTATAAAACAAATATATTCCTGAATCAGTTGTGTAGTTTGAAAAACAGAAAAACAAGGGAAGAAGCATATAAAATAAAAAGGCCTATGAAAATGGGGATCTGGGTATGTTGCTAATTCCCTGGCAGTCATTTCTCCTCTATGGGCCTCAGTTTTTTCATCAGGAAGTTGAGATGTTGGTTCATTGTTGCTCAGGTGATTGAAAACCTTTGGACTATATTATTTCCCTTTTCAAACATGAGATTAAAGACCATAGTTGGGAATATTTGTGAACAGAAAATAGTTTGGGAGAAGCCCAGTATTCCTAAAGGGCATAGTAGGAGATAAGGATGGAAATGCAGATTGAAGGCAGATTATGGTAATGTTTGAACTCTAGTGTGAGAGATTTAGGCTTGGTAATGGGGAACTATTGTGGATTTTGGCATGTGGAGTAGCCAATCAAAGTGATAGTCAAGGAAATTGGTCTGATAGTGATGTGTGTAATGGATTGAAGCTGGAAGATCATGCAGGAAAATTACCCAGGGATTGGAGGTTATGACAGTGAGAATGGAAAAGGAAGAGTTGAGAACCAGAGATCCCTGATTTTGAAAATACTCCCTGGAACTGAGGGAGGAGGGAGGAGTCAGTTGTCTTGCTCACCTGTGTTTCTGTCATACTTACTGGTTAGGCACAGGATAGGTCCAAAACAGGTATTTGTTAGATTGAATTGCCTTGACCCAGCTTTGCTTAGAGTTCAATCAAGGCTGAAGAAATCAGTCTTCAAGTACTCTGAGAGGGCTTCCAGGAAAGCCTTCCAACTTGCTAGACTCTGGACATTGTCTGTCTTCTTACTTGTCACCCAGGAGCCCATGCATGTTTACTGCAGTGTCAATGAAAAACACTTGTGAACAGGTGTACATTAGCCTGCGGAGGTTGCTGGGCAGGGTGTTGATATGGTACTCTGGGCTGACGTTACATCCAGGGAAGATGATGAGGTAATGGGCTGACCTGTGTCAATGCACTGTGACATGCACCTAGACAAAGGCCTTCATCTGCACAGAAGAGGGAAGCTCTCAAGAGTAGAGGACTTCAAGGTTAGACCAGAAAGTCATAGTCTTGGGCCCAGGGGTTCTTTTGTGGGACCATCGACCTAGGTGGGGTGCAATAACTGGGCATTAAATGGCACCTTTTGCCAGGCTAAGAAACATCTTCCCTCGAATATCAGCTCCACAAAGGGCAGAGATTTTTGTCTGTTTTGTTGCTGCTGTGCCTCCAGTATCTGGTATATAGTAAGCACTTAACGTTAGATTTACTGAATGAATGAATCTGCCAGTCATTATTTTGGATTAAGGAAACATCTTTTTTATACCAAGTAGTGGGGTTCTGGGTTGTTGCAGTGTAGTAGATAAAGGTGTCTTCTCAGAACCTCCTTATGAAGGGTCCTACCACCCAATCCTTTAGTTCTAGCCAGAAGGGGCTCCTCCACCAAATTCTGTGTAAGGAATTTATATCCACTTGGTTGGAGTTGCCTTCCTTCCTTCTCATTGTTATTTGGAGTATGGCTTGAACTTAAATCTGGTTCTGTATGCCCTGGCTTTTCCTTCTCCCATGCCCCCTGCCAATATACTGTGCTCCTTCCCTTTGGAACTATTCCAAGAGTCATCGTATCAGCCATCAAAAAACCAACATTTTGATTTGACTTGTCTTAAATTCCTGAGAAGAAAAGAATTGATTCTTACCTCTTTAAAGGCCTGCCTATGGTACCCTTTATGCAGTAGAGCTTAGCTTGTTTTGTGGGAAGCTGGGTAAAGCTAAGGTATTATTAGGGAATGAGGTTTTTATTTTTACAAACAGATGTGTGCATATGATGTGTTTGCTTGAATGCCTTAGACTCACCTTTTTATTTTGCTTCTTTGAAGTATTTTGTTATTTTTGGGGATTTTTTTTGTCATATAGGAATAGAAATTCTTTTTTTTCAAACTATTTTATTGAGGTCATATTGGTTTATAACCTTGTGAAATTTCAGGTGTACATTATTATTATTCAGTTTCTGTATAGAGTGCATCATGCTCACCACCAATAGTCTAATTTTTTTTTTTAAAGATTGGCTCCTGAGCTAACGTCTGTTGCCCATCTTTTTTTCTTCCTCTCCCTGAAGCCCACAGGTACATAGTTGTATATTCTAGTTGTACATCCTTCTAGTTGTGCTATGTGGGATGCCACCTGAGCATGGCTTGATGAGCAGTGCCATGTCCACGCCCAGGATCCAAACCTGCAAAACCCTGGGCCACTGAAGCAGAGCATGTGAACTTAACTATTTGGCCATGGGTCTGGCCACAACAGGCTAGTTTTTATCCGTCAGCATACATATGTGCCCCTTTATGCCTTTTGCCCACCCCTCCACCCACTTCCCCTCTGGTAACCACTAATCTGTTGTCTTTATCCATCTGTTTATCTTCCAGATATGAGTGAAATCACATGGTGTTTATCTTTCTGTGTCTGACTTATTTTCCTTAACATAATACCTTCAAAGTCCATCCATGTTGCTGCAAATGAAACTATTTTGTCTTTTTTATGGCTGAGTAGTAGTCCATTGTGTGTGTGTATGTGTGTGTGTATATATATATATATATATACACACACACTGCATCTTCTTTATGCATTCATCAGTTGATGAGCACTTGGGTTGTTTCCATATCTTGCCTGTAGTGAATAATGCTGCAATGAACATAAAGGTGGATAAATCTCTTTGTTCATTTCATGTGCTTTGGATAGATACCCAGGAGTGGGACAGCAGGATGGTATGGTATTTCTATTTTTTGAGAAATCTCCATACTGTTTTCCATAGTGGCTACACCAGTTTTTTTTTTTCCTACCAGCAGTGTGTGAGAGTTCCCTTTTCTCCACATCCTCTCCAACTTTTGTTATTTTATTTCCTGTTAATTATAGCCTTCTGATAGGTATAAGGTGATATCTCATTGTAGTTTTGATTTGGATTTCCCTAATAATTAGTGATGTTGAACATCTTTTCATGTGCCTGTTGGTCATCTATGTATCTTCTTTGGAAAAATGTCTATTCATATCCTCTGCCCATTTTTTGATTGGGTTGTTTGTTTTTTTATTGTTGAGTTGTATGAGTTCTTTATATATATTTTGGAAATTAACCATTTGTTGGATATGTGATTTGCAAATATTTTCTCCCAGGTGGTGTGTTGTCTTTTCGTTTTGTTGATGGTTTCCTTTGCCATATAGAAACTTTTTAGTCTGATGTAGTCCCACTTGTTTATTTTTTCTTTTGTTTCCCTTGCCTGAGTAGACATGGTATTTGAAAAGATGCTGCTAAGACCAATGTCAAGAGTGTACTGCCTATATTCTAGGAGTTTTATGGTTTCAGGTGTTAGATTCAAGTGTTTAGTCTATTTTGAGTTAGCTTTTGTGTATGATATAAGATAATGGTCTGCTTTCATTCTTTTGCATCTGGCTATCCAATTTTTCCAACACCATTTGCTGATGAAACTTTCCTTTCTACATGTATGTTCTTTTCTCCTTTGTCAAAGATTAGCTGTCCATAGATGTGTAGTTTTATTTCTAGGTTTTCAGTTCTGTTGCATTGATCTGTTTGTCTGCTTTTGTGCCAGTACCATGCTGTTTTGGTTACCATAGCTTTGTAATATATTTTGACATCAGGGATTATGATGTCTCCAGCTTTGTTCATTTATCTCGGGATTGCTTTAGCTATTCAGAACATTTTGTGGTTCCATAAAAATTTTAGGACTCTTTGTTCTACTTCTGTGAAGAATGTCATTGGGATTCTGATTGGCATAGCATTGAATCTGTAAATAGCTTTAGGTGATATAGACATCTTACCTTTGTTTATTCTTCCAATCCATGAGCATGGGATATCTTTCCATTCTTTATGTCTTCCTCAATTTCTTTCAATAATGTCTTGTAGTTTTCAGTATATAAGTCTTTAACCTCCTTGGTTAAATTTATTCCTTGACATTTTATTCTTTTTCTTGCAATTCTAAATGAGATTACATTCTTGACTTAATTTCTCCTTGTTTGTTATTAGTCTATAGAAATGCAACTGACTTTTGTAAGTTGATTTTGTACCCTGAAACTTTGCTGAAGTTATTGATTATTTCTAATAGTTTTCTGGTTAGTTCTTTAGGATTTTCTGTACGTAGAATCATGTCATCCACAAACAGTGAGAGTTTTACTTCTTCTTTTCCAATTTGGATACCATTTATTTCTTTTTCTTGCCTAGTTCTTCTGGCCAAAACCTCCAGTACTGTGTCGAATAGGAGTGGTGAGACTAGGCAACCTTGTGTTGTTCCTGTTCTCAAAGGGATGGCCCTCAGTTTTTCACTATTGTGTATGATGTTGGTTGTGGGTTTGTCATATATGGTCTTTATTATTTTGAGGTACTTTCCTTCTATACCAATTTTTTTGAGACATTTTATTATAAATGTATGTTGGATCTTGTCAAATGCTTTCTCTGTATCTATTTAGATGATCATGTCAATTTTATTCCTCATTTTGTTAATGTGGTGTATCACATTGATTGATTTGCGGATGTTGAACTATCCCTGCATCCCTAGTATAAATGCCACTTGATTGTGATGTATGATCCTTTCAATGTATTGCTGTATTCGATTTTCCAATATTTTGTTGAAGAGTTTTACATCTATGTTCATCAGTGATATGGGCATGTAATTTTCCTTCTTTGTGTTGTCCTTGTCTGGTTTGTGTACCAGGGTAATGTTGGCCTCATAGAATGAGTTAAGAAGTGTTCTGTCTTTTTAAATTTTTGGAATTGTTTGAGAAAGATAGGTATTAAATCTTCTTTGAATGTTTGGTAGAATTCTCCAGAGAAGTCATCTGGTCCTGAAGTTTTGTTTTCTGGGACGATGAGATTACCATAACAATCTCTTTACTTTTGATTGCTCTCTTCAGATTCTCTAAATCTTCCCAGTTCACTTTTTGGAGGTTGTATGAGTCTAAGAATTTATCCATTTCTTCGAGGTTATCCAATTTGTTGGCATATCGTTTTTCATAGTATTCTCTTATAATCCTTTGTATTTCTGTGGTATCCATTGTAATTTCTTCTCTTTCATTTCTGGTTTTATTTAGTTGAGCCTTCTCTCTTTATTTCTTAGTGAATTTGGCTAGGAGTTTGTCAGTTTTGTTTATCTTCTCAAAGAACCAGGCTTTAGTGTCATTGATCCTTTCTACTGTTTTTTTTTAGTCTCTATTTTATTAATTTCTGCTCTAATTTTTATTATTTCCCTCCTTTTTCTGACTTTGGGCTTTTATTGCTCTTCTTTTTCTAGTTGTGTTAGATGGAGTTTAAGTTTACTTATTTGAGGCTTTTCTTGTTTGTTGAGATGGGCCTATATTGCTATAAATTTCCCTCTTAGTACTGCTTTTGCTGCATCGAGTAAGAGTTGGTATGTTATGTTTTCATTTACATTTGTCTCCAGATATTTTTTGATTTCTCCTTTGATTTCTTCATTGATCCAATGAGTGTTAAGTAGCATGTTGTTTAGTCTCCATATATTTGTGATTGTCCCAGGTTTTTGCTTGTTGTCAACTTCCAGTTTCATAGCATTGCAGTCAGAAAAGATGCTTGAGGGGCCAGCCCCATGGCCGAGTGGTTAAGTTCATGTGCTACCCTTCAGCAGCCCAGGGTTTCACCAGTTCAGATCCTGGGTGTGGACATGGCACCGCTCATCAGGCCTTGTTGAGGTGGCATCCCACATGACACAACTAGAAAGACCCACAACTAAAATGTGCAGTGCAGCTAAGTACTGGGGGTATTTAGGGAGAAAAAGCAAAAAAAAAAAAGGATGCTTGATATGATTTCAATCTTCTTAAATTTATTGAGGCTTGCCTTGTTTCCCAACATATCTATCTTTGACAATGTTCCATGTCCATTTGAGAAGAATGTTTATTCTGCTGTTTTTGGATGGAAAGTTCTCTCTATATACGTTAAGTCCATCTGGTTAGTATTTCATTTAGGGGCAATGTTTCCTTGTTGAACTTCTGTCTAGATGATCTATCTGTTGATGAAAGTGGGATGTTGAGATCCCCTATTAGTGTGTTGCTGTCAATTTCTCCCTTTAGGTCTGTTAATAGTTGCTTTATATACTTTGGTGCTCCTGTGTTAGGCACATATATATTCACATCTGTTATGTCCTCTTGGTGGAATGTCCCATTTATCATTATATACTGCACCTCTTTGTCTCTCATTGTCTTCTTTTCCTGAAGTCTACTTTGTCTGAGATAAATATGGCAACTCTTGCTTTTTTTTGCTTTCCATTAGCTTAGAGTATCATATTCCATCCCTTCACTCTGAGCCTTGTTTATCTTTAGAGCTGAGGTGTCTTTCTTGGAGGCAGCAGATTGTTGGGTCTTGTTTTTTAATCCATCCAGCCACTTTGTGTGTTTTGATTGGAGAATTCAATCCACTTACATTTTGAGTGATTATAGATATTTGAGGGCTTAATACTGCCGTTTTATCTCTTGTTTTCTGGTTGTCCTATATTTCCATTATTTCTTTTCCCTTGTATTTCTGACTGCTATTTCAGTTTGGTGATTTTCTGTGATGGTCTTCTCTTTATTTATGATTTGTATCTCTGCTCTGATTTTTTGTCTAGTGGTTACCATGAGGTTTGTATAAAAGATCTTTTAGGTGAGATAGTCCATTTTCTGATAGCCTCTTTATCTCCATTAGCTTAAGCAGGTTCCATCCATTTCCTCTTCCCCTTCTATGTTATTGTTATTACAAATTGTTCTTTGTTGTGTTGTGAGTTTGTGACTAAATTGAGGTGTTTATGGTTATTTCTGATGCTTTCTTTCCCTTTATCTTTTATATTATAATTAAGTGTTTACTAACCTATTTTTATGTAGAGCTCCAATTTTCTGATTGTATCTGTCTGTCTATCTCCTTGCTCAATGTTTTTATTGTTGTTGTTGTTTTACTGAGGAAGATTAGCCCTGAACTAACATCTGTTGCCAATCTTCCTTTTTTTTTTCTTTTGCTTGAGGAAGATTAGCCCTGAGCTAACATCTGTACCAATCTTCCTCCACTTTATATGTGGGTCACCACCACAGCATGGCTGATGAGTGGTGTATGTCTATGCTTGGGATCCAAATCCATGAACCCAGGCCACTGAAATGGAGCATGCCAAACTTAACTACTATACCACTGAGCTGGCCCCTCAGTATTTTTTAAATCTTTGCTTTTTATTTTCATATGGGAGGTCAGCTTTCAACATTTCTTGTAAGACAGGCTTGGTGGTGTTGAACTCCCTCAACTTTTGTTCATCTGGGAAAGTTTTTATTTCTCCATCATATCTGAAGGATAGTTTCACTGGATAGAGTATGCTTGGCTAAAAGTTTTTGTATTTCAGTATTTTGAATATATCATTCCATTCTCTCCTCGCCTGTAAGGTTGCTGCTGAGAAATCTGCTAAAAGCCTGATAGGAGTTCCTTTGTAGGTTATTTTCTTCCACCTTGCTGCCCTTAATCTTTTTTCTTTGTCATTGACTTTGGCCAGTTTTAACATTATATGCCTTAGAAAATGGCTTTTTGCATTGATGTAATTAAGAGTTCTTTTAGCTTCATATACTTGTATGCCCAGTTCCTTCCCAAGGTTTGGGAAGTTCTCAGCTATTATTTCTTTGAACAAACTCTCTGCTCCTTTCTGCCCCCCTTCTCCCTCTGGAATACCTATAATCCTTGTGTTGCTTTTCCTCATTGAGTCTGATATTTCTCAAGGAACCTCTTCTTCTTTTTTTAAGTTTTAATTCTCTCTTCTCCACCTGAAGCATTTCTGTAATTTTATCCTCTAAATCACCAACTCTATCCATCATAACGTCAGCTCTATTTTTTATGGTTTCTACATTATTATCATTATTATTATTATTATTATTATTATTTGTGTGTGTGAGGAAGATTTGCCCTGCGCTAACATCCATTGCTAATCCTCTTCTTTTTATGCTTGAAGAAGACTAGCCCTGAGCTAACATCTGTGCCAATGTCCCTGTACTTTGTATGTGGATGCTTGTATGGCATGGCTGATGAATGGAGTAGGTTTGCACCTGCAATCCAAACCCATGAAGCCTGGGCCAGCAAAATGGAGCATGTGGAACTTGAACAACTCGGCTATGGGGCCAGCCCCTAGATTATTTTTAACTCATTAATTGTGTTCTTCATATCCAGAATTTCTGTTTGGTTTTTCTTTTTGAGCTTCAATCTCTTTGGTAAAGTAGTCCTTCTGCTCATTAATGTTATTCCTGAGCTCATTGAACTATCTTTCTGAGTTTGCTTATAACTTGTTGAGTTTCTTTATGGCAACTATTTTGAATTCTCTGTCATTTGGATTGTAAATTTCTGTGACTTCAGGATTGGTTTCCAGACCCTTGTCATTTTCCATCTGCTCTGAAGTTTTACTGTAGTTCTTCATGGTGTTTGATGGATTGGTCCTTTGCAGGCACATTTGTGGTAGTGTCAGGTCAGTTTCCACCTGCCACTGCTAGTGGGTTACAGGAATCATGTTTTCTAATCCCGCCCCATCTGCTGGAAGTTGTGCCCGTAGGGCTGCTCTGTGTTTGCATGGGCTGGCCACAGCTGCTCGGAAGGTCATGCGTGCATGCGTGCACGCACACACACACACACACACACACACACACACACATGTGGGGCCTCTGTGCTCTGCCAGTAGGTTGCTCTTGTGCAGGCAGGGCCACTGCACTCAGCATGGGACCAGCTGAGCTGTGCACTAGGCAGGAAGGACACTTTCTTTTTTGTTGTTTTTCTTTTGTTTGTGTGCTCAAGCACTGGATTAAATATCATATTATCTTCTTTATTTTTTTCAGTTATTTTATTGAGGTCATAATGGTTTATAACATTGTCTAATTTCAGGTGTACATTATTATTTATCAGTTTCTGTATAGACTGCATCATGCTCACCACCAATAGTATAATTTTTATCCATCACCATAGATATGTGCTTCTTTACCCCTTTTACCCACCCCCAACTCCTTCCCCTCTGGTAATTATTAATCTGTTCTCTTTATCCATGTGTCTGTTTATCTTACACGTATGAGTGAAATCATGTGGTGTTTCTCTTTGTCTAGCTTATTTTGCTTAATACAATACCCACAAGGTCCATCCATGTTGTTTCATATGAGACAATTTTGTCTTTTTTATGGGTGAGTAGTATTCCATTTTATTTACATACCACATCTTTATCCATTCATCAGTCGATGGAGACTTGGGTTGCTTCCACATCTTGGCTATTGTGGATAATGCTGCATGAACATAGGGGTGCATAAGTCTCTTTGAATTGTTGATTTCAAGTTCTTCGGATAAAGACCCAGTAGTGGGATAGCTGGATCATATGGTATTTCTATTTTTAAACTTTTGAGAAATCTCCATACTGTTTTCCATAGTGGCTGCACCAGTTTGCATTCCCACCAGCAGTATATGAGGGTTCCCTTTTCTCCACATTAGGTGGGAGGGATGCTTTCTTTCACATACAGGCCAGTTATGTTCTTACGGGCTGTTTGGCTGAGCTGCTGCACTTTGTGGGCAGGGCTCCTTTGTGGGGGCTGACCTGCCACCACTTGGTGGGGAGCATTCCCATGAGTAGTGCTGCTGCAGCATGGTGGGCTCTCCTGCAAGCCAGGTACCACTCTGAAAGCATTTGTGTGTAGGCTGGGCTGCCTCTGCCTCCTCTTACAGTCATGTAGGCCACTATGTGAGGTCAGGTGTCCTGGGTCAGTGCCACCAGGGAAGGAGATGGATCCGCTCACCTAGTTCCACTGTTTCCCAGGGATGCAGTCCATCCACCTTCAAATGTATGGCTGCATGGATCTCTCAGGTGTCCTATCATGCTATGTAGGAAATTCTCTGTTGATTAATGATTGTCCATTTAGTTGTAACTTAGAGGGGAGAGACAAAGGGGACAACTTACTCTGCCATGATGCTGACCTCACCTCCTAGAATCACCTTTTTGAAAATATCTGTTCCTTGAATAATCATCCCTCATCATTGCCTGTTGATTGTAGTAAAGGGCAGCTATTAGCATATTGAAAACACAACACTGACCTTTGGAAGCTGGAAAGATATTTTCAATAGAGCATTTGCA
The DNA here is from genome assembly GCF_021613505.1 of Equus quagga. Taxonomy (NCBI): domain Eukaryota; kingdom Metazoa; phylum Chordata; class Mammalia; order Perissodactyla; family Equidae; genus Equus; species Equus quagga. Next base: position 75,364,907 of record NC_060276.1, read on the forward strand.
GAGGTTTTCACATTTGGCTTGTATGCAAAATGCATTAAAATAGAGTGAGCCCTACTTGCTTTGGCCTGTGGCAAATAAGTAGAATATATACTGGTTACATCTCTAGGTTCACTGGGTGGTAACCATGCTCCCCACCTTCTCTGAGGCAAAGGTAGAGAGTAGAACACACAGAGTTGTGAAGTAACTATTGTTCCTTCTAGCTCCATCCTGAAGCCTCTGTCCCCCTAAGGCCACCCACCATCAGACTTATCTGGTGGCAGAAATCAGGATGTACTTAAATTGCTTGATCTCAGCTTCTTGAGGCAGGAATATGGAAAAAACTAGGGGTTATGGAAGGAAAAAGATGGATTGTTGCTTAAAGCTGTTGAGACAACTGGCAAGCTCTTTGGCTAATTCTCCTGGCAGATTTTACCACTCTTCTTAAGGTCCCACGCTTCTTTTTCTCCCCTCCCTCTGGTTTTCCTCCCTCCTAGGACTGCGGTGAAATGAGCCGTCTCCCTGATTTAAGCTATGTCATCCCAGATCCAGAAACATCTCACCCAGCCTCCCTAAAGGAGATTTTTTTCTACATCCCTTTGCCTTCATGGTTTGGAATGGATAGTTTCACCCTCTACTAACTGTGCCCATTTTTGATGATTCTGATAATTCTCAGCTTACATAAGCCCAAGCGCTTCCATACTGTTTTCCTGTTTCCCTTAGAACCAGAGGCACAAATGTGCTAGCACAGTGGTTAAAATCACAGGCTCTGGAATCAGACAGGCTCCTATCCCAGTTCCTCTGCTTCCTAACTGTGTGACTTGGACAAGTTTCTTAACTTTTCTGAGCCTCAGTCTCCTCTTCTATGAAATTGTGGTAAAAATGGCACCTGTCTAGCAAGACTGAATAATACAGTTCATTGACAGCTCTTATCATAGTGGCTAGTGTATAGTAAGTGCCCAATCAACAGCTGTTGCTATTATGTGGTATGGGAACATTCTGCCATCTTCACTCCAAATTTGAGGAATTAGAGATCTTTGCATATCTAAGGAATTTTACAGTCAAATTTTAATGATTAATTGTATATCCTTTGATGGAAATCAACACTGAAGGCCCTGGTTTTGAGATGCTCACTCCAGTATCCAACTTTGGTCTCCATGCTCGTAGGTATTGATAATCCCATAATCCAGCTGTGGCACCCAAGATATATAGCTTAATCATTTTTTTTGATCCAGCTGTGCTGCCTAGATAGGCACCAGCATGAATGACTTCTGCTTGCTGTAACTCTTCTCTCATCTGAAACCTTTTTAGCTAAGTCTCTTAGAGATGATTTAGTCCTACCTTTCCCCATCCTCCATTTTACAGATAGGTCACCAGAGGCCTAGAGAGGATTATACTCATGCATAGGACCAGCAAGTCTCTAAAGCTAGGCCTGAGATTCAGTTTCCAGGGGCCTCTGGTTGAAGGCTCTCTGAATACCTGAAGAGTTTAGCTTATTCTTTTTCTACTTGGCTGGAAACTTTTCAGAGAAAAAAGATAATTCATTATTATTCTTCGGTCTACTTCCACAGCTCTGGGTGAACCAGGAGGATGGAGTGGAGGAAGGGCCCAGTGATGTGCAGAATGGGCACCTGGACCCCAACTCAGACTGCCTTTGTCTGGGCCGGCCACTACAGAACCGGGACCAGATGCGGGCCAATGTCATCAATGAGATCATGAGCACCGAACGTCATTACATCAAGCACCTCAAGGACATTTGTGAGGTAGGCCCAGCTATGATAGTGCATGTGGGGATACTCAGGGTGGAGTAGAGGGCACTTCCATGAAGACCTGACAACTCCCCTGGGCCCTAATTGTAATAGTCCCAAGATGTTGGAAAGAGCAGCTGGACTGGTCTCCTTTATGCTTTTCAGTGGTTGAAACTGCTCCCTTGGGGCTTCTCAGTCTCTCTGTCTCTCTCCTTTTCTCTGTCTACTTGCCTGTATAACTTTTATATTCTGTCTGTCTCTCTCTCTCTCTGCATCTCTCCCTCCCCTGAATATCTATGCCTATCCTCTTGGCTTCTGACCCAGTTGTTACCACCCAGTGTAAGGACCTGACCTCATTCATTAAAGCAAAAACACATCTCCCTCCAAGCTAGTGGTTCACAAACTTGAATATGCACCAGAGTCCCTGGGGGAGCTTGCTAAACATGCAGATTCCAGCCCCCTTCTACCATCCCCAAAGTTGTGAATTCTCAGTCTGGGGTAAAGCACAAGCATCGCTATGTATAACAAGCATCCCTGGTGATGCTGATGCTGCTGGTCTTTCTCCCTCACTTGAAGAATACTGGTTTTGGCTTTGAGCAGAAAATAGTTTAGGGAGAGGTATCTGTAGGAGATAAAGGCTGGGTGGACAAGTCTCAGCTCCTTCACTATGTGACTTTGGCATCCAGAGGCTGTGATTCCACATTCATTAACTCCATCCTTTCCATCTTTTTGACCTGAGTGAGGATGAGAACTCTTTTCCTCATACTCCCTTGAGCTCAGCAGAGACAAGTTGGCATTTTCAAAGGACATTTTACTAAACGGTTTGGGAGAACCAATGGGAAATGGAGAAAAGAATGCTTTTAAAGGATTTCTCTCTCTGTCTCTCTCTCTCTCTCTGTTTCTCTCTCTCTCTCTCTCTCTCTCTGTCTCTCTCTCTCTGTCTCTCTCTCTCTCTGTCTCTCTCTCTCTCTCTCTCACACACACACACACTATAGCATTCTCCTTGACCCAGGGAAAACTCAACTTTGAATATTTTATCCCTTTCCTTCCAGCTGAGGGATGAGGTCCTACTTTCTGTCCCCCAGCCCTTTTCGGTGGGGCCAGGGCCTACTCTGGAGTTAATAGTAGAGCTCTAACATTTTTTTATCTTCTTGTTTCTTTAGAACAGTGCTGCCCAATGGAACTTCCTGCAGTAATAAAAATGTTCTGTATCTGCTCTCCACAATACAGTAGCCACTAGCCAGCCATATGTGGCTATTGAGCACTTGAGACATGGCTAGTGTGACTGAGAAATGGAATTTTAAATTTTATTTACTTTTAGTTTAAATAGCCACATGTGACTAATGGCAACCACACTGGATAGCGCAGCTATGGAAATGTCATAGCCAAAGACTGTGGGCCTTAACTTTCTTCACCTCAACTCATTTTCTCACCCCTCCCAGGAAGATTGAAGGTTATCTCCCCTTTCTGTGAGGCAGTAAGGTAGAGTGGAAAGAACAAGGGCTCTGGGGACATGGGGTGCTCACTTTCACATCCTAACTTAGTCACTAATTAACCCTGTGGCCTTGAAGTTGCCCCTTAACTTCTCTGACCTTCGATTTTTTTGATTTGTCTAGTCGGCTTCATTGTACTTACCTCTTAAGTTTATTGAGGAAATTAAACATAATATTGCAAGTATTTTGAAAAAGGTAGTTTTCCTTTCTTTCCCCTCCCCTTTCTTCTGTTCACCCATCCATCTATGTCTCTCTTTTTTTCTCTTCCCTCTATCTTCACACAAATGGCTGATACTTAAAAAAATTACCTTCTGGAATGTGCTATGTGGCATTGGGTATCAAACCACTGCTATGTCATTCATTCAGCAAACATTTAGTGGAGTTCTGTTCCATGCCAGTCCCTGGACATAGTTCCTACCCTCAAAGTATTCTGTCCTGGATCAGCAACATCTGAATCACCAGGGAGCTTGTTAGACATGAAGAATCTTTAGCTTCACTCCAGACCTACTGACTTCAAATCTGCATTTTAACAATGTTGCCATTTGACTTACAATACATATTAAAGTTTGAGGAGCACTGCTGTAAAATGATAGCTGTCAGGGCCGGCCCGGTGGCACAGTGGTTAAGTTCACACATTCCGCTTCTCAGTGGCCCAGGGTTCACCAGTTTGGATCCCGGGTGCAGACATGGCACTGCTTCGCAAGCCATGCTGTGGTAGGCGTCCCACATATAAAAAAGTAGAGGAAGATGGGCACGGACGTTAGCTCAGGGCCAGGCTTCCTCAGCAAAAAGAGGAGGACTGGCAGTAGTTAGCTCAGGGCTAATCTTCCTCAAAAAATAAGTAAATAAATAAATAAATAAAATGATAGCTGTCTTACAATGTCATAGGATCTGTAATACTAGTAAGTACAGTCTGTTCTTTACCTGACAGCTGAGGGATGCTGTCAAGACCTAAGTCAGGTCATATCACTCCTCTGCTTGAAACCCTCCAATGGCTCACCATTTCTCCTTGAGTAAAAGCCAAAGTTGTCATTATTACTTCCAAAGCCTTGTGTGATCAACCCTTTCTTACCCCAGTGACTTCATCTCTTGCTCCTTTCCCACATGCTCTCACTACTCCAGCCACACTGGCCTATTTCTATTCCTTAAAAATTCTTGGCATGCTCCCCGCTCCCAGCCTTTGCATTGACTTTTCCCTCTGCCTAGAACTCTCCTCCCCCAGATGTCTACATGGCTCCCTTCATCACCTCCTTCAAGTCTTTACCCCAATATCACCTTTGACTTGAGACCTTTCCTGACCATTCTATTTAAAATTGTAACTTTGTGCTATCTCTCCCCCTTTCCTGCTTTATTTTCCTCTATTGCACTTATTGCTATCTGACGTATTATATATTTCCCTCATATCTTTTGTTTATTGTCCATCTCCCCTACTAGAAAGTAAATTCCACGAGGGATATGTGTTTTCACCTGTTGATTTACTGATACATCCAAAACACCTAGCACAGTGCCTGGCAAATGGTTGATGCTCAATAAATATTGTTGACAGAATTAAATATAAGTTCTCACATGCAGGTACTACTTCAGCAAAGTACATTCACATCTTATGCCATTTGATTTTCAGACAGTTCAAAAGTTATGATTGTTATTCCTATTTTCTAGATCAATAGACTGAGTCTCTAAGAGGCAAAATTACTTTCCTGTTGTTCTCAGGCACTGGCCCAGTGGGAGTTCTTTAGTCTTAGAAGGACTCTTCTGTTCCCAGCTCCCAAATATGTTGGCCTCTTCCTGCAGGGCACAGGCTCAAGACAGCAATGGAAGTATTTATCTTTCCAGAAGAGGAAGTGCTATGTCCCTGCTTTGAGGACTTATCCAATCCAGCCAACCCAAGCAAAGCTCTTGCTGGCAATCTGCTGGTTCTGTATTTCTCAATTATTCTTGGTGTTGAAGTTAAGGGTTTAAATGGGAAATGTCTCTTTGTCCTACCCTGAAACCACAGGTGTCAAAGGAAGGTTTAGCTAGAGCAAAAGAGAAGTGGAGGAAGCTGAGCCAGAAGACAGTATTTTAGCCCAGGGTTGTATCACTTCTAAACCAAAAGCTGTAAGGAGCAATATGGTTTATTAGAAAGAACACCAGACTCAAAATCGTGAGTCTCAGGTTCAGGTCCCACCTTGGTTACTGACTGACTGAGAAACCCCAGGTGAGTCTTTTCCATTTTGGGCCTTGTTCCTCAACTCTAAAGAGTTGATCTTGAAGGGCTGTCTGGATCTTACTTTTTCTGATTCTGTACTATCTAGATATGCTCTCACTAGAGAAAGCTGTGGTAGAGATCCAGGATACATCTGCATTTTCTGCCGTTTCGTCCTTGGTACTCATGGAGGCACATCTTAGGCATGAATGTGTTAACATGGCATAATCTACTCTTTCTATAGGTTAAAGAAGATCTCTGAATACTTCCCACTCTTGTGCTGTTGAAGGATAAATGGGGGACACTGTATTCAGTATAGAAAAAAGTCACTGTCTGTTAGAGAATATATATAATTTTTTACTCCTAGGAGCAGAAAGTGCTTTACAAACATTTAAGTTACTATACCCTCATTTTAAAAACGAAGAAATAGAAATAAAGTGATTATTATCAAAATCATTGAGGCCAGTAAGAGAAAAGATCATTTTTTTTTAAAGATTGGCACCTGAACTAACATCTGTTGCCAATCTTTTTTTCTTCTTCTTCTTCTCCCCAAAGCCCCCCAGTACATAGTTGTATATTCTAGTTGTAGGTCCTTCTAGTTGTGGCATGTGAGACACCACCTCAGCGTGGCCTGATGAGCAGTGCCATGTCCACGTGCAGGATTCGAACTGGTGAAACCCTGGGTCACTGAAGTGGAGCATGAAAACTTAACCACTCGGCCATGGGGCCGGCCCTGATAAAAGATCTTTTTAAATGAGTTTTCTGCAAAAGATGACATTCTTCTTTCCAAATCCAGACAGTAGAATAAAAGAGCCTTAGCTCAGTTCTAGGTCACCTTGACAAATGGTTGGTGGTATTACCTCTTGTAACCTTAGAACTCATATTATACTCAGGGAAACTGAAACACAGGACAAGCAAAGCTAAAGATGTCTTATAAAGTTGCTTTGTCAGACTCTCTTGAGGAAGATAATCTGTCATCCCATACCTTTGAAATAAATTCTGTCTTCCACTGCCTCCAGAGAAGATGGACTAGCTTTCCTCAGTCATTTGTATTAGTGTCTCATACCCTTCACCACCAAGAAATTCTTGCTAGGGCCTAATTGAGTCTATTATGCTATAGCTTCAAGTCATTTCCATTTGATATGTTTAAGCCTGGGGTCTTCCAACTTATTAGCCATTTGGGTTTTCCTTTCTGTAAATTGACTATACTGATGTTTCCCAATTGTCTTTAAATCTTGGCATACACATAGAATATAACACATTTTATAAAACAGTAATTTTGTATAGCATACTAAGCTAAAGGGATGAGACAGCTCATCAGCCTGAAGTGACAAGCCCAGGGGTTTCTGGCTGCCCTAGGCCCTACCCATCCATACCACGTGGACACTCCAGGCTCTGTTCCTATCGTTTGTCCATTTTCCTGGAGTTTCTCATATTTTTTTGGCTGGTTTACAGGAGTTCCTTATATATTCCAAATATTAATCCCTTGTCAGTTTTCTATTTTGCAAATATCTTCTTTCTGTCATTCTCTTGTTTTTTTAATGATTTTATTTCATTTGAAAAAAGAATTTCCTGGCCCAAAAAGGGAAAGAAGAAAAGAAAAGAAAACCACCAAGTTAAACATTCTGCTTCTAACTTACCTTTTTTCATCATTATCATGAAAAGAGCTAGTCATTTTGCATTTCTTCAACATATATTTATTGAACAGCAACTATATGCCAGGTACTGTATTAAACTCTGGAGGTACAGCTGTGCGCAGGACAACTATGGTCATCATTACCTGATTTTCTTAAAATTATTTTCAAGATGTTTATCAGGTCTCCTATCAGGCATCAGGCTTCCAGGAAAAACAATATATGAAATCTCTAGAAAGTCAGAGCTGAAAGGGGCCCTGGAAATCTTTTACGATATATGAATTTTAGAGGTGGAGACACTGAGGCCCATATGAGGGCCTTTCCCTAAAGGGTTACTCAAAACCTCAGTGATCCAGAGGTGCTTCGATCCATCTTATTTCCCTGTGCTCTTTGGAGATCTTCCCTGGAGAACATGGCTTATGGTTTGTATCCCATATCAAGGCACCAATTCTAGCCTAATGAACTATATCTAGACTTCTAGATCAACCATGTGGATTTAAGAACACAGTGAAATAGATAGACAACCTTTCTTGACTGTTACCATGGCAATTCCAAGGCTAATTTGTGGCAATGGTGATTGATTTGATAAGTCCCACAGTATTTTTAACTACTTCTTACTACTTACTACTGTTACGTCTTACTACTGTTAAGAATTGTTGCCTCCCTTCCCACCCGTGCCCACTTAACTCCTAGGAGGCGGAGGTGAGGCTCTCAGAAACTGCCTCTTTTAAATCAGTTTACACCTACTGCCTTATCACCCCATTCTCTCTTACCATTCAGATTGGGTTAGAAGGTGTTTGAAGCATGCTTGACAGTAAGAACCACAGACACCTTCTGCTCCCTCTGCTCGGTGACAGGCCTTCAGAGGCCCCCTGAATCTTCTCTTCTCCAGGACAAACAGTGCTGGCTCCTTCCACCATTCTTCATTGTGTTGCTTTTCAGGCCCCTCTCTATCCTGCATTCTCTCCTCTGGCTTTGTATTTTTTCTTCCATGTTCCTCTGAAAACAGGGTTCAGAATTGAGTGCTGCTCTCCTGCAGTGATGTGACTACCTTCGTATTACTTCTTTCATTGCACCCTCTCAATCTGTTCCTTCTTCTTCCCTAACTTAAAATGGCATTAGGTTTTTTAGCATTCATTCCACTGCCACCTCATCTTAAACTTATGTACCCTCAAAAATGAGTGAATGAGAAGAAACAAATATTGATTGATCCCTAAGCCAAGACTCTTTTAATTGTTACTGTGGAAAATTTGGTATAATTACCAGGTCAGCCAAAGGAAGGGGATGAAAAATAAAAGCAAATCTCCAGGGAACTAGTCATCTCACCTGGCCTTTCTTCCCTCAGAAGCCTAGGCTGTTGTGTGGTGTGGGGGCTAATGGTGATATCTTGGGGTTCTCTGACTACTCCCATATTCTTATGTCCTATCTCTTATTTCCTTGATAAGGGCAGTTTCTATCTATTATTTGTAATCCCTTCAGCAAGTCATGTGTCTTAAACACTAGGACTGGAGATTTTGAGAAGACATTGGATTCTCCCCCTTTTCTTGATAATATTGTGCTCAAGGCAGCCTTCTTGAGGCTATATTTTCTTTACACTGTCTGGCAAAGACCTTTTTCACATTTTTTATCATAAAGACAATTATAAAACAGCATTAGAGGAAGTTTGAAAATAGGAAAAAAATCAGCCAGAATCCACCAAATATAACAGAACTGTTTTCACTTTTGCATAATTCCATCAACTCTGTCCATATGTATGTTTATTTATAGAGTCATAATCATAGTGACATACCATTTTGTGTTCTGCTTTTTAATGTTGTATAATGAATACTTGTCTATGTTTCTAGAACGTCTTCTTAATCATTATTTTTAATGGCTATGTAATATTACATCAAGCTAAATGTGCCAGAATATGTTTATAATCTGGCATTAGCTTTAAAGAAAAATAGTTGACAAAACACTCTAGGGTTCCACCATCCTGTGGGCAGTTACATTTCTCATAATATATAGCTTAATGTTCCCTTGCTACAACACACATAATGCAATAAAAAGAAAATGATGTCCTTGACAATAGCAATGAATAGCATTTTTGAGAAGTTAGGAAGCTGCACTGACATCTCTATCTGTTCTTTCTTTTCCCGAGCCCACTTTTTTCTTCTTTTTCATTTTATCATATTCCGTACTGATGTTGAGATCTAGCATCCTTGCTGCACTTTGGGGATTTGATGGTAATTTGTTCCTTCCCTGAGACCTTTCAAATGGGAGCAGTGAACGAAACTATTAAGTGTTTCCTGAACTGGCTTCTCAGGGCATGAATGAGCTGTCCAGGCTGGCTTCTTCTGTCTCCCAGTGTGGTCATTCACCAATACCTATTACTTACCCTGAAATGACATGCTAATGTGACATTGTTGCCAATTTTTTCCAGCTGTGCTCACAGGCCTACCTTAGGGGATAAAAAGTGGGAGCAGGAGTGAGGAAGTCTCTACCCCCTTGTCTAATGTCAAGATGAAAAGTTCCTGCCAGATGATATGCTCACTGCTTTCCCTGCTCCACTGTAGCTAAGACACTTCCAAAGGTGATAGGGTGAGAAAGAAAAAGCAAGAAGGAGGAAGTGAAGGGAGAGAGACAGAAAAGCAAATCCTGGAATATATTAGGCATGGAGGGACCTACAGCAGTTGATTGCCTCTCTCCCGATTAGTCAAGGAAATCTTTCTAGGAAGGCACAATTTTGGGAGCTACTTCAGTAAAAGGAGCAGAACTACAAGGGTATTCTGGGAATAGAGGGTGTCTTCCTGGTCAGGAATTGGATATGAATGAATGCGGGACATCTTGAGCATGTCAGTCAATGAAGGCAGCAGCCATTAGTTAAGTAAATATCAACACAGGCACAGACTATTAATTTGCAAACTGTTGAAAGACACTTACTAATTAATGGCTGAATTGGAGGGTAAGGAGAGATAAGGGAAATGAACTGATTTTGGTAGGAGGTGGTAAAGGGCATTGAAGCCAGGTATGAGTATCTTTCTGGAGTTTGCCTAGACAACCTCATTGGAAGCTATGTTATGGGAGAGAAAATGGAGGTAGAGACAGGGCCAGAAGTGGTAAGTCAGTCACTGCAATGCACCGCATTAGGGGCTCAACACTTAAGAAAGGTATTATGAAAATTGCATTTAGCTTTTAGACGAAAGCAGATGACCATAATTCATTCTCACCAAGAACATTTTCACGTGCTAATGATTTTTAATGAGGACAGTGGCCATTAGTTAATTATTTATACAAGTAGGTTCAGAATGGAAGACGATGACTGTTTTTTTTTCGCCCTGACTTATAATGTGCCTTGAGTCTGGTTGTTATCTCAGTGCTCTCTTATCAGACTAAAAATCTCTTTCATTGATTCTTCCCTTTCTTCGATGGCTAGCTGTAGTAATTCATCCATTTATTCACAAATGTATCGTAAACACTTACCCTGTTAAAAACACCATGCCTGGGCACTTGTAAGCATGTTGGCTGAGCTCATTTAAACAGTCTCTCCTGGACAGCTACCTAAAATGGCTAAGGCATTCTCTTTAAGGAATGGTTTGGTTTTGTCAAATCCTGTTCCCTTTTGAGAAGATTTCCTGCCTGGGCCTCTGTTGCCAAAGTATTAGCAATGTTATTAAGAACTTTTGGATTGATCCTATAAGAAATAGAACTTGAGAGATGTGAATGGATCCAGCTAAACCAATAAGTATTAAAACGAGTGAAAATGTTTGTGCTTAATCTGCTTCTGAGAAAGGGCCCTATGACTTTTAGGGTCCTTGTCATAGAGCATGGTGGGCAAAGCTCTATCCTCTGGAGTCTTTGCACTCTGAAGACCTTTGCTTGAGATCCAGCTTTCTTAATTATTCACTAGTGGAGTGACTTCCTTCTCTAAACCTCAATTTCCTCATATGAAAAATAGAAATGATTATTCCCTATCTATTTAATGGAACTGAAATGAGGCTCCCAAGTACTTAGGAAGTGGTAAAGCCCTTGAGAAGTTGGAGACATTCTCAGCCTGGGCTTTTTCTTTGTCTGCAGGGCTACCTGAAGCAATGTCGGAAGAGAAGGGACATGTTCAGCGATGAGCAACTGAAGGTGATCTTTGGGAACATTGAAGACATCTACAGGTTTCAGATGGGCTTCGTGAGAGACCTGGAGAAACAGTACAACAATGATGACCCCCACCTCAGCGAGATAGGACCCTGCTTTCTGGAGCACGTAAGCATCTTCCACTTTGGGGAGGGTTTTGAGAGGGGTTAGGAAGTGATAGAAGGAGTGTCTGAGCTGTCAGGTCCTGCTCAGCTGCTTTGTCCTGTGATGGGGGTTGGATTCCTCTCTGACCCTGATGTTGACCCCCTTGCCAGTGTATGAGGAACTTAGGAAGGTACTGTGATTTGCCCTAGGACTCTCTTTACCCTTCCCCTCCCTTTTCTTTCTTCTTCCAGACAGTTACCAGTAGGATTTTTCTTCAGCTTCTCTTTTCTGTTCCTGTTGGGTTCAGTTTCCATGGGACCCAGTGTTTTGGGAGAGACTCTGTACCTATTCACTGAATGAAGAACCCAGGAATCTAAGAAATAGGAAAGACGATGGTCAGCATGAAATTAGACAAAGTAGCAAGGCATTTAGGGGGAGCGCTAGGGTAGGGGAAGTGACAAGTGTGGGAAAAGGGGTCATGTGACTTAGAGGAAGGAGTACTAGGAAACAGGAGAGTGAGGATTTGAGTCCTGTGTCTGTAATCACTTCTGGATAACTTTGGTTAAGTCTCTTACTTTCTTTGGGCTTCCTCATCTGGAGTATATGATTTCACTGTAAACTTCTGTGGTTCTCTAACATCTTTTGGGTCTCATTCACAAGTGATCTAATTGTTTTGACAACTCTTCTTACCCTTTTTATAAAGTGTTTATTTCTAAAGAGGTAATATGTGCACATGATACAAAAATCCAAATGGCACATAAATGTGTGCAGCTAAAAGTAGGTCTTCTTGTAGATTCTCTTGCTTTGCTTATTGGAATGTGTGTTGGGGGAATATCCCTAAGACCACCCCTATGTGTGGTGATTTGCTAGAAGGACTCACAGACCTCAGCATATAGTCATACTCCTGGCTATGATTTATTACAGCTAAAGGATACAAAGCAAAATGAGCCAAAAGAAAAGGCACATGGGGCAGAATCTAAAGGAAACCAGTTGCAAGCTTCCAAGAGTCTTCTCCTAGTGGAGTCACACAGGATGGACTTAATTCCCCTTGCAATGAGTTGTGACAACACATATGAAATGTTGTCTACCAGGGAAACTCATTAGGAACTCAGTGCCTAAGATTTTTATGAGGGGCTGGTCATGTAGGCATCTTCTGCCTCGCCTGTATCAAAATTCCAGACTCCCAGAAGGAAATCAGGTATTCAGTTATAAGCCACATTGTTTATATATACAGTTTAGGCATGATGAGCCACTCTTGTCAGGGAATGGTGAGAACCCTCTTAAGAGTCAATTTCCAAGATGCCAGCCAAGGGCCAACCTTTCACGCAGGCCTTCCTAAGGATAACAGTATCAGGCCTAATATGTTAACTCTTTTCTGCACACTGTTTAAACTGGTTCAGCCATTCTGGAAAGCACTTGGACACTATTTATCAAAGTTAAGTATGTATATGACCTAGTGGTTCCATTCCTGAATATCCCAGAGAAATTCTCACAGAGATCCATGAGGCAGCACTTACAAGGCTGTTGATTGCCTGGCAGAGTTGTGTGTGGTAGAATGCAGTTAGAAGCAACTTAGGGATTTATCACTGAGGGATGGATGAGAAACATGGGGGATGCTTACTGTGGGGTATTATATAGTAAGAAACAACAGACTAGATGTATGTACCTTATAGCAATGCGTGTAGAAATCGTAAACATAGTGTTGAGTGGGGAAAGTAAAATATAGAATGGTGGTTCTTAATTGGAGCCTGCCCTGTGCATTGTAGGGTGTTTAACAGCATTCCCATTCCTGTTCTCTATCGACTGGATGCCAGTAGTACCCACCACCCAGTTGTGACAACCAGAAATCTCTCCAGACATTGTCACATGTCCCCTGGGGGACAAAAAGAACCATTGATCTGTTGAAATAATCATATGCTTTTACCCTTTAATCTGTTAATGTGGTGAATTTGGATTGAGCAATTTTCATATGTTAAATGAACGTTGTATTCCTAGGATAAACCCTACCTAATCATAGCGTATTATCCTTTTTTATGTATTAGTTTGCCCTTTTAAAAAAATTGGATTGTTTACCCTTTTATTATGCAGTTCTATGATTTCTTGTTTGTTTGTTTGTTTTTGCTGAGGAAAGTTAGCCCCTAGCTAACATCTGTTGCCAATCTTCCTCTTTTTTTGCTTGAGGAAGATTAGCCTAGAGCTAACATCTGTGCCAGTCTTCCGCTACTTTATATGTGTGTCGCCACCACAGCATGGCTGACAAGCAGTGTAGGTCTGAACCCAGGGACAGACCACGGAAGCCTGGGCTGCTGAAGCAGAGTATGCTGAACTTAACCACTACACCACGGAGCTGGCCCCTCTATGATTTCGTTTTTTATCAGCTTTGTTTAGGTATAATTTACATATAATGAGATTCACCAATTTTAAGTGTGTAATTTCATGAGTTTTAACAAATGTATATAGTTGTGTAACTATCATCATAACCAAGATATAGAACATTTATATCACTTCATCATGTTCTCTCTTTCTCCCTTTGTAGTCAGTCTCTACTCCAACCCCAGGTCCTTGGCTAACACTAATCTGCTTTCTGTTATTGTAATTTTACTTTTTCTAGAATAAATGGAATCATACAGTAGTAATCTTTTGAGTTTAGATTCTTAACATAGTGCCTTTGATATCCATCCATGCTGGTGCACATATCAGTAGTTAGTTCTTTTTTATTTCTTAGTAATCCATTGTCTGGATATACCACCCATTCACCAGTTCATTCCAGGACATCTGAGTTGTATACTAGGTTGTTTATATCTGTGGAATTACTAGGTTGCATGGTAGATGTTTGTTTAACAGTAAGATACTGCCAAAGTGTTTTCCAAAGTTGCTGTACCATTTTGCTTCCTCACTTGTAATATATTATGAGAGTTCTAGTCACTCCACATGGTTGTCAGCACTTGGTATTATCAGTATTTTTTATTTTAGCCATTCTAATAGGTGTGTATTGGGTATTTTATTGTGGTTTTAGTTTGTATTTCCATAATGGCTAATGATGTTGAACATTATTTATTTATATTTTTTGTGGAAGATTAGCCCCAAGCTAACATCTGCTGCCAATCCTCCTCTTTTTGCTGGGGAAGACTGGCCCTGAGCTAACATCCATACCCATCTTCCTCTACTTTATATGTGGGATGCCTGCCACAGCATGGCTTGCCAAGTGGTGCTTAGGTCCACACCCACGATCTGAACTGGCAAACCCCAGGCCACCAAAGCAGAAGGTGCAAACTTAACCACTGCGCCACTGGGCTGACCCCCAATGTTGAACATTTTTTCATGTACTTATTTGCAATCTATATACAAATCTTTGGTGAAGTGTCTGTTCATGTCTTTTGCTCATTTTTAAGTGGGTGGTTTCTTATTGTTTAGTTTCAAGAGTTCTTTTTGTATTCTGTTTACATATCCTTACTCAGAAATGTGATTTGCAAAGATTTTCTCCCAGTCTGTGGCTTAGCCTTTCATTTTGTTGTGTCTTTGAAAAGCATAAGTAAAAGTTTATTTTTAAATTCAAAGATTTTGTTGAAATTCAGTGTATCATTTTTTATTCTTTTATGGCTCATGTTTTTTGGAGTCTTCTGTAAGAAATCTTTGCCTAACCCAAGGTCACAAAGATTTTTTTCCTGTTTTCTTATAAAAATTGTGTAGTTTTATTCCTTATATTTAGGTCTGTGATCCTTTTTTGAGGTAATTTTTATATATAGTGCAAAACAAGGGTCAAGGTTAATTTGTTTCCATATGGATATCCAGTTGTTCCAACACCATTTGTTGACAAAACTGACTCCCCCACTGAATTGCCTGGAGACGTTTGTCAAAAATCAATTGATCAAGTATATATATGGGTCCATTTTTAGGGATACTATTCTGTTCCAGTGATTAATGTAACTATTCATATACTAATACTACACTGTCTTTTTTTGTTGTTATTGTTGCTGTTTTTTATTGATATAATTGAAGTATAATATTAGTTTCAGGTGTACAACATAATGATTTGATTTATGTATGTATTGTGAAATGATCACCACAAGAAGTCTACTTAACATCTATCACCATGCATAGTTACAAATATTTTTTCCCTCGTGCTGTCTTGATTAATGTAGCTTCATAACAATTCTTGAAAGCAGGTAGCGTAAGTCCTCCAAATTCCTTCTTTTTCAAAACAATTTTGGCTATGATTTGTACTTCTATATAAATTTATCTCATCACAAAGAGAAATTTTTTTTCTCTTCTTTTAATTGTATCTGTGTGAGATGAAGGATGTTAACTAAACCTATTGTAGTCATCGTTTCACAATATATGTAAATCAAACCATCATGCTGTACACCTTTAACTTATACAGTGATGTCAATTATTTCTTAATAAAACTGGGGAAAAAAAGAATCAGCTTGCCAAGTTTTATCAAGAAGCGAAAACAAACAAAAAATCTCTGCCAGCATTTTGATTAGTATTGCATTAAATCTGTAAATCAATTTTGGGAAAATTGACACATTTTGTGTTCCATGAACATCTACCTGTTTATCTATTTAGGTTTTCTGTAATTTCTCCTCGCATTGTTTCTAGTTTTCATTGTATAGATCTTGACCTTATTTTTAAAAATTGATTTATAAGTATTTAATTTTTTCTACTATTATAAATGATATTTTATTTCAATTTCCTATAGTTTGTTGCTATGATATAGAAATGCAATTAATTTTTGTATATTGACTTTGAATTCTCACACGTTACTGAATTCACTAATTGGTTCTAGTTTTTTTTTTTATAGATTCCTTGGGATTTTACACAATCATGTCATTTCTGAATAAAGACAGTTTTATTTCTTATTTTTCAATCTATATGCTTTCTGTTTCCTTTCCTTGTCTTATTGCACTGACCAGGACCTCCAGTACAGTGTTAACTAGAAATGGTGAGAGCAGGCATATTTTGTTTTGTACCTGATCTTAGGGGCATGCATTCAGTATTTCACCATTGAGAATGATATTAGCTTTAGGTTTTTCATGTTTACCCTTTATCACATTTGGAGAAGTTTCTTTTTATTCTTTGCTTGCTGGTGACGTTTATCATAAATGTGTTTTCTCAAGTGCTTATCATGTGTCTAATGAAACAATCATGTGATTTTTATCTTTTAATATGTTAAGGTGGTGAATTGAATTGGGATAAATCCCTCCTAATCATGATGTATCATCCTTCTAATGTACTATTTTGCCTGTGTATTTTTTTTTAATTAGGTTGCTTGTCTTTTTATTATTAAGCTCTAAGATTTCTTTTTATATATTGGATATAAGTCCTTTGTTATATGTTTTTTCTAATTTATTTTGATCTGTATAGCTTGCCTGTTTAGTTTTCTTTAAATAATAGTTTTTTAAGTACGTGTGTAATAACTTCATCTTGATTTTTTTGTCTATCAGTTTCTATTGCCTTTTATTTCTCTTAGGTTTTGTTCATGTCTTATATTCTCATACATCAGGCTATTTTTGAAAGAGTACTGAACAATGTAGAAGAAAAATTGTAGAGCTTTTTTAAAACTTGGAAATAATTTCAGACTTACAGAAAAGTTGAAAAATAAGAGCAATACAAGGATACCAAAGCACCATTTACCCAGATTCACCTATTGTTATCATTTCACTGTTTTTGCTTTATCATTTGAAGGTTCTCTCCCTCTCTCCTTACTCTCTTCTCCTCCCCTCTCTCTATATGTATATTTATATATATGTACATACACATTACATACACTCATGTATTTTTTTCCTCAGTCCTTTGTGTTTAACTTGCATACATCATGGCCTGTTTACCCCTAAATACTCCAAGGCATATTTCCTAAGGGATATTCTATGGTGATAATTTGAGGCTCTAGACGATATGATTCCTTCGAACAAATTTATTATATTTTTCCAGCCTTTAATAGCTTTTCTCAGTGGTAGGATTTATCAAAAACAATTTAGTCTGCCATTGCTGGAAATAGAACCTCTGACCTATATCTTTTTATGATCCAGTGCCAGAGTTTTGTTGCCATAATCTGCTTTACTATTGTCAGGGCCAGTCTCTCCTCATTACCCTTCTGTTATAGAATTTCCTTACTATTCCAACTTATTTATTTTTTCTATTTGAATTTTGTATAATTAGTTTGTTAGTTCCCAAATAATTCCTTTATTTTTATTATTAAATTATGAATTAGTTTAGGAAAAATTGACATTGTTACCATTTTAATATTCCTACATAAGAACAGGGTCTGTTTTTCCCTTTCTCCAAAACTTCTTTTGGAGTCTTCAGTAGCATTTCCATTTCTCTCTGTTTTTTCCTCTGCTCATAGCAAGATGGATTCTGGATATACTCTGAGTACTGTAACAACCACCTGGACGCCTGCATGGAGCTCTCCAAACTGATGAAGGATAGCCGCTACCAGCACTTCTTTGAAGCCTGTCGCCTCTTGCAGCAGATGATCGACATTGCTATTGATGGTTTCCTTTTGACTCCAGTGCAGAAGATCTGCAAGTATCCCTTACAGTTGGCTGAGCTCCTTAAGTATACTGCCCAGGACCACAGGTAAGGGATTGAAGGAGACAGGAGTGAGGGAGAGGGCCTCCTCTACACGTTGGAGAATATATGTCCTTTTGCCTTTTCTGAGTTTCTGGTAGCTTATCTGCACAATGGGATGATGATATATTCTTGCTTAGCTCACAAGGCTGGTGTGTGTATAAACTGAGAGAATGCTTGCGAGAGTTGCTTATAAAGTTGTAAATCAGTATGCACACAAAATCAGTATGCATCATCATTATTGTACAACTTAGACCTTGCCTTGAGGGATCTTATAGGCCTGGTTTTTAGTCCTGAGTTCAGCCAAGTGAATCACCCAGATGGAGTAATTGTTTAACTATTTATTTTGCTCTGCTTCAAATTCCAGATTCAGATATCCTGGTAACAGCCTTCCCAATTTGTACTGACCTTAGATTTCTTTTGCAAGGCTGCTTCCCTGGTCTTTTTCAGTCTTTTCCACCCCCCTCCGCCTCGTCCCAACTGTACATTTCACTTAGGCCCAGAGCATGACTGAGGGAGAATACACTTGAGACTTCCCCTGAAGTTTTCTAGTATTTTGAAGAAAACCAACCCAGCATGGACCAAGGTGCTTATCTCTCTCTGAATGGAAATGATACCACTAACCAGTAAGTTATATGATGGGAGTCATCTCCAGCAATGGGAATGGTCTACAGTGAACCATCTCCCACTCTTTCACATGCTTTACTTCGTGACCTAAAGCCCCAGCCTATTTCCACCCTGTCTTTAATTGGTGTTAAATCACTAACCTTAGACTTGTTGGCCTAGATTTTAACTCTCTTCCTGATTAAGCACTCCAAGAAGAAAGAAGGCCTTTGCTCAATTTCCCTTAGCTTTCTGCCTGATTGTCATTAGGCCTGTTTTCTACTTTCATTTGCCTCCATTGCCTGTTTTCCTTGGAGCTGACTTCCAGACCTAGTTACATAAGGCTCTGGGTATGGGCCAGTTGGTTTTGTTTATGTCAAGCTTCTAGGCTAATCTCTGGGTTCATTTTTAACTTGATATTGTTCCTTTAGCAAATCATGGGTCATGTGCTTCAGTTGTCTGGAGCCCTGGACAGATATCAGATTTGAATCCAAATGTGGTGGCACTGGACTCTCCCTCTGTGTGAACAACAACAGAGAAGGTAACTCTGCCTTCCATGCTCTGTTTATTGTGAGGGAGGCAGGTAGAGAAGGACCCTGCAAATGAAGACTCTGCTTCCTCCTCCCTGAGTCTGTTTACTAGCTTGGGGATGGTGGAGGTACTCATTAGACATGAAATTTGGAGGTGACTAAATCTCACTTGAAAAGATTTAATATAGCTCATTTCCAGAACTGAGTCCCAAGTTTTCTAAGGATGCATTTTCTTGTGAAAGCTAATAGGACACTGAAGAACTTCTACTAAAATTAAGATATTTTAAAAATAAAAGTGAAAAATATTTATGGTACCTAAAATGGAAAAACCCTTAAAGGAAAATCTTTTAGTCAAATTTCCTCATTCTGTGGTTGGAAAGACTGAGGCCCAGAAAGAAAAAACAACAAAGAGCAAAGCAGGGACACAAAGTGTGGACTGTGGTCTTGGAACCTAGCTTTCTAAAAAGCCCTCCAGGTGGTTTTCATGCCAAGGAAGGTTTGTGAGCCATTGTACTAGCCAGTCTGGAGGGCCTCTTTTGGTTCTGCCAGCCCATGATGTCATGAGCCTAAATGCCCTCCACAGTTATACTTCATGGTGCTAAGTGACCAGAAGCAGCCACTCTTGCTGCTATTATATGTAAATCTCAATGGAACAGGCTTCAGACTAATGGTTTTAAAGCTGGGATGTTCAAAGAGTAGTTCTCAAATGTTTGGGGGGTTTTTTTGGGTGTGAAGAAGATTGGCCCTAGACTAACATCTATTGCCAATCTTCCTCTTTTTGCTTGAGGAAGATTGTCACTGAGCTAACATCTGTGCCAATCTTCCTCTATTTTATGTGGGATGCTGCCACAGCATGGCTTGACAAGCAGTGATAGGTCTGTACCTGGGATCTAAACCTCCAAAGCTGGGGTTACCAAAGCAGAGCACACAAACTTAACCAGTATGCCACTGGGCCAGCCCCTCAAATGTTTTTATATCACAGCTCATCTTCCACCTACTCCTGAGTATCCATTCCATGGAACCTAACAAGAGGCTCTAAAAATCATACTTGTGGACTGATGATATTAATTAGGTAAATTATATATTGCATAACTGCTTTTAAGAGCCCCAGAAAGACCATTTTCCAAGCACAGCCAAAAGTTATGTTAGTTTCTTAGGCCAAAGCAACTCCAGGGCTTTATTGGGATTAGTGGTAGCCAGTAAGATAAAACATCTGCCTGAGATTTGCCATTATTGTGCTCTTTCACCTTGTGACTGGAACCCTACTTCAAGGCCTTCTTGCCCTCTGGGTCCCTGGTCCCCTCTCCTTCTACTCCCTGGGCTCCAGAGTACTGAGAGAGTAGTTCAAGCAGTGCATGACTACATCAATTCCTGTCCTCCTTCGGGTGACCTGTTGGGCCCAGCACTACCCCCAGGCCATGGGCCACCCCTTTTGACAGGCCTTAGAAAGCTGTATCAAGATAGCAGCTCCTGTGATACATGTCAGGGTAGCTTGGATCAGAAGGGAATTAGGGGATGCTGCCAGCCTGAAGGTTTAGTCAGATAGGTGTTCAGATAGGTAGGTCTGAAATGCAGGCAGTCAGAGTGGCCTCTCAAGGAGAAGATTAGATGGATGGAGAGTGATAAATGTAGAATAATACTACCTTTACTTACAGAAGGGTGACTTGTCCTAAAGCGAGTGGGGTTTGTTAGAGATGGGGACATTCCACCTCTAACCATTGTGAGGAAAGCAGCCAGCTAAAAATGACTAAGGTTGACTCGCAGTATGGCACAGTGGCAGTGATGACTCCATGGCTGAGTAGTACATGGGGTCAGGCAGAAGTAATAAGAATTCTCATGCCAGCACTGTCCAATAGAACTTTCTACAATGATGTAAATGTTCTATGTCTGTGCTATCTAATATAGTAGCCACTGGCCACATATGGCTATTGAGTACTGAGAAATGTAGCTGGAGTAACTGAGAAACTAAATTTTTAATTTTATTTAATTTTAATTAAATGTGGCTAGTGGCTGCCGTATTGGACAGTATAGCTGTATGCTTTACCTCCCAGAAAATGTCTTAAGGCATTTTCCTGATGCCCTCAAATCAGAGAGAGGAATGGCGTGGGAGAGAGAAAATGGGCCCAAAGAACAGAGATACTTATTTATGTCAGCAGCTTTTACACTGCAGCTACCTGTTCTATCATCACCCTATTACCCTGCTTCTAAGTGGCAGGTTCAGATAGTCTTTCCAGGGGGACGCTTTGACAATGTTACAAAGACCAACAAATCCCCCATAGGCTAGAGCAAGAAACTGTGAAAGGGTGAAATGGAACAGGAACAAGTGTAAACTTTTGCAGTTGGGTCTAAGAAATCAACAGTTCAAGGACAGACTGAGAGAGATGCGGCTTATAAACAGCATGTTTTAAAGAGACTTAGGAAGTATTAGTCGACTAATTAGTATTAGTATTAACCTCAATATGAGTCAGCAGTGGGATCCAGAAGAAAAACTGATAATAGCTAACATTCATTAAGGCTCAGAATAAAGAAGAGGGTTTTTTTTTTTTTTTACGACTTGTCTTGAGACAGAATAGACTGGTTAGGAGATATAGTGAGCATCCTGTCACTGGAGGTGATAAAATGCAGTAGCATTTGAAGACTATAGTCTTGCAGGTGTGCAGAGAGCAGACTAGAACCAGGGAGGCCAGCTAAGAGGAGGTGCTATATGGCATCTGCCCTGAGATTTAGAACTCCCTTCTCTGTACCTATTTGGTCCACTACCCCACATTTCAATGTAGTAGGAAAGAAAAAGACAGTTGCTGCATCTTTTTTTTTTCCTCCTCTCTTATTTCTGACTGGTGCTGGGACAGTGAGCAGGTTAGTGACCACAAAGCATGTTCAGCTTCTCTAAGGAAAAGATAGTTAAGACTGTACCATAATTCATCCTCCTGTCTTCTCAGTTTATTGTAGCTTTACCAAATGTCTGGGATCTCACTTTCAATCTGCTTCCCACAGGAGCCATTTGATTGGAAATCAGGTCAGATAAGTAGAGAAAACTGGGCAGGGTGATATAACCTTCAACAAGTGGGCCATCCAAAGTCCTGGGAAGCTGGGCCTAGGGTTGCACTTCTGGGACTGGAGGTTTTGAGAGACAACCCATGTGATGTCTATACTAGAAAAATGTTTGGTCTGTATTAATAATACTGCTAACATTTACTATGAGCCAAGAGTAAAAGAGTTTACATGGATGATTAAACCCTGAAGAAATCCTACTGTAATTTTTCCCATTTTACAGATGACGAAGCTGAGTCATTGAAAAGATGAATGAGATTTTCCAAAGGTCATACCACTAGTCAGTGACAAAACTAGGGTTAGAGCCCAAGGAGTCTGGCTCCAGATTCTGTTCTTAACCACTATGCTACATCCTATCTCTATATTGTACAGGAGGAAAGGTGTGGATGGTATTTCACACTGACTTTGGGCAGAGTTTCTTACAAATAGGTGATAGAAGAGATGATAAAGTGGTCCGGACCATTCCATGTGTGAAGCTTCTTTCTTGATCCTTGGCTGGTTATATCTGATAGGACACAAAAATAATGGGCTAAAAAAAGATAGGAGTCTATTTCTCTTTTCTATAAAAGAAGTCTGCAGGTAGGTAGTCTGTGGCTGCTGTGTGGCTCCATGGTCATCACAGACTTGGGCTCCTTCCAACTTTCTGTTATCTTATCTTTAGGAGTATGGACTTTGTTCTTATGGTCCAAGATGGTTCCTAGAACTTCATCCATCACATCTACATTGCAGTATCAGGTTTAGGTAAGGACCAAAGAAGGGCATGTTATCTTCATTAAAGGAGGTTTCTGAAGAGTTCTGCCCAACACTTCTATTTACATATCATGGGACAGAACTTAGTTACATATTCACCCCTTACTGTAAAGTATATAAAATGTAGCCTTTTACTCCATGTAGCATAGGTTCCATTTGAAAATCAGGGCTGTGTTACTAAATAAGAAGAGGAGAATGGATGTCAGGGTTGCCACTGAGCACAATGGTTCTCTGGTACATTGATTCATCCAACTTGTACTTTTGTGTCTTCACAGTGACTACAGGTATGTGGCAGCTGCTCTGGCTGTCATGAGAAATGTGACTCAGCAAATCAATGAGCGCAAGCGGCGTTTGGAGAATATCGACAAGATTGCCCAGTGGCAGGCCTCTGTCCTAGACTGGGAGGTAGGATCCTTACCATAGGGGTAATGGGGAGTCTGAATCGCTTAGCCAGAACTTCCCATCATAGCCACGGATGAACAAAGAGATATTAGATTTGAAGAGCAGCAGGAAGGACTTAGATTAGAGCCAAGGCAAAACATCCTGTTAATGAGAGGTGTTATGTACTTGAATAGCTTTCTAAAAAAGTTGAGAAGGATTTCTAAGAGGAGGATTTCTAATTCTAGTAGGATTTCTAAGAAAGAGAAATCTTTGTAGCAATACTTCATTAAGAAAGGAAATGTTCATCTCTTTGGGTGTTGCCAGAAAACAGTTGGGTTGACTCAGTAGCCTTTCAAAGCTTTTTGAAGTCCTTGCATTTTATCATCACCAGGTGAATACCTAGATAAGGAGGTGTATGTACTAATTCACTCCCAGACATGGAATACAAGGTTGGTTCTCTGATGCGGGCCATCCAACATACTTCTTTTCCTGTTGGTGGGTTCACCTCACTCTGACACATCTACTGGGTCTACTGAAGCCTGCACACTTGAGGCCACAACCATCATCCCTGCCAACTGACAGACCAAATTCTGTTTTTTGTCATCTGCTTATAAAAATAATCCCTGACAGCCTTTCATTCCATTGAAAACAGCCACAACTTCTCTGAACTCAGAAAGCCTTCAGTGGCTGAAGTCACTAAAGACTTCCCTTCCTAGATGCTCCCTTGCAGAGGATGTACACAGCCTAACGAATAGATTGAAATTTTGCCTCTGTAATGCCACTGCTCTGTTGAGGTTCCTGAGGTTTCTATTCAGCAGAAACAGAGCTGTGAATTATAAGGCCTTGCAGGTACCTGTGTGTTGAGTATGCTATGTAGTGTTTGTCTCTTATCCCCGCCAAGCGAACCCGGAGTAATGACATTTCGCATTTATCTCTCAGGCCCAAGTTGTGAAATCTGACAGTCCACAGGCTAATATAACCAAGATGGGAGAGGCTGGACATGCTACCAGGGAGGAAGTGGCAAACTTAAGCCTCATGGTTACAACATAGATGTTGAGCCAGCTCCCCATTCCACTGGCCTCAACTCAGGTATCATTTGCTGTGATTGAGAGGAAATATCTCTCTAACATTTCAAGCAGTTTAGCACATTTCAAGGGGATTAGGCATTGGCCTTACAGACAGCTACTTAACCAAGGTCCAGGAAAAATCATCTTTCCTTTATCCTGCTACCTCTGTTCCTCCTTAATGTAGCTGGCTAGAAAAGACTACAATTCTGAGCAGCTGGCATATTTTTGAGTCTTATTTGAAGGATAATGTCCCCATACAGTGTAGAAAACAACAGTGATTCTTTGAGATGCAGAGAAAATGATGATTCTGTATAAACAGACCCTCTTGCTCATAAGAGGAAGCCAGCACTGGCCCAGACTTATTAGGAAATCATAAGTTCTCCTTCCCTTGTATTTGGTTTGCTTTGGCTAGTTGCCTGATCAGAGGCAGGGGGCTGGATCAAATGACGTCTAGCAAGCCCATCAACTCTAAGGCACTCTGAAATTGTGGCTAGTTAGCAGGCCTCTTTTTTCCTACACTTGGCAGTGTTCTCTGTAAGAGGATGTTCCCAGCAGCGGTTGTCTTCCTGTTCTCTGGAACATCTTCCCTCCTCCCAATACCTGGAAGATCTAATTCCTCCATGTGCTCTGGGCCTCCAGTCCCTGCAGCTGGGGACATGGGGAACCAAGAATAGCTTGAAATTCCTTGGCCTGTCCATGGAGCTTCATTAATACCAAACTTGAAAGCACTGAACTATCATTTAAAGACTTGGCATCTCAGAAGGAATTTCATGTGTTTTTGTCTGGGAGTGAGGGTGGGAAACAAAAAGGCAATTCTGAACGAGGATTGACAGGAGAAAAATTGCTCTTCTGCCTCCTTTGTTAACATGATTGATTGGTCCTCTGATCTCATCCCAGCCTGCACAACCCCGGCACCCTCCTTCTTGACAAAGCTCTTCTTCATCTAAATTGGAGAGAAGAAAAATTCCTTATGGTTCCCTTTTCAGACTCTGGGGTCACTGTGGAACTTACCAGCTCCAGAGGGGTTGCCTTCTAGGAAGCCTTTTCTCCAGCAAGTCCTGATGGGTATATTTCAGAAGCCAGGTCTAAAGTATCTGTCACGTTTGCCATATCTGGTCTTAAAGACTTCTAGAATGTCAGAGTAGCCAGGGCTCTTTGGGGACTCCCCTAGAACAACTCTGGCTATGCTTGTGCACATGCACACCTGCAGATAGACGTGCACACACACACACACACACACACACCTTGTAATGATGGTGGAAGTCTGAGATGCTTATTTCTGACCAAGGCCACACAAAGCTAAAACTTGAATCTAATCTGGAGATTCCCTGTGTAGTGTTCTTTTCACTACTGCACAGCATACTCTTCTAACCTTCTACTTCCCACAGCCAAATTGCTTCCCTTTGTGATACTACAGGGACTTGTTTTTGCAGTAAAGGGTCCATATCTTAACAAGACAATAAGACTGCCTTTGGGGGAAAATCCAAATCCCAGTAAGGTTAAAGGTGGATGAGTGCTGAGGGATCTCCCTCAGAAAACCATAGGACGTTTCCATTCCATGACTTGCTGACTCTTGGCAACCTCACTGGTGTCTTGGTATAGGTTCTTTGTAAGTTCCACCTGCCCAAGCAGTTAAACTTGCAGAGAAAGATCGTGCCAGCTTGCTGAGGGCTGCTTTGGGCAAGCCTTGCAAATGAAGAAAATGAAGCAGTGCTTTACTGTTTCTGCCACTCTCTTGCCTCCCCCAGATGTTTGAGCAAACAGGGTGGCTGTCAGAAGCAGCACATGATAATTTTAGCTTAATTTGTCAAATGAGAAAGAGGAGTTATAGGGGAAACCTTCAGAGATTAATCTGCCTTGAAGAGGGATTGGGAAAGAGCGTGGAGGGTTGGTGGCATATAGGCAGTTGATGCCTGCTCAATAAATCAGTGCATCTGGTGAGAAAGCAGAAGGTCTTGCATTATAGCCAGGTCTGACCCACCCCCAATTTATTCCATGAACATTCTGGGTCTTTTCGCCCAACTTCGTTTACCACCCCTGGCCCCTGCCAGCCTATGGGGACTAGAGTTCATGAAGCAACTCCTGCTCTGTCCCACCCCCCAGAACTCCTGAAAAATAAATGGATGAGTGGAAGTGTCACCCATACCTCTAAGTAATAATCAGTGCCTTAGAGCAGCTTAATGGAGCAGCAGGGAGAAGAACCTGTTCCCAAGGACTGCAGTTTCTGGGTAATTTCCATTTCTAATTTCTCTGACCTGAGGTTTCGTTGAGCTGTCACTTTGCCACCCTTCACACTCATTAGATCCACTTGAGACGAGGGGAGAAGGAACATATGTCTGACAACTTCTTTTTAATAGATTTTTCTTCTGGAGACTTTTACCAGGACCCCAAGTTTGTAACTCATGTTTGGGAACTTAATTGTATATGGTTGTGATTTCCTCCTCATGACACTCTGCCCCTCACCGCTGGTTATGTAATACCCAAGAACCTGTTACAGTTTACCATTGCATGATTGAATTCAAAGAAATTGGAGAAAATGCAAAAACCCAACGTGATGGAGGCAGAAAAAGCATCTATTTAAAAGGTAACGTGGTTTGATGAGGCATACTTCTGGGACGAGGACATCAAACGTGGAGCTGGATGGATTTGTTCTTTCCCTGCCCTCCTGTCAGTAGGCAGCATTGAAAATGAATTGTATGAAAAGGATGACACTTCCCTTGTCTTTCTGTTCCTGGATCTGCTCAGGCCACAAACCTACATCAGACAATCAACCTGTAATTAGAATGGAGTGCTGGGCATTGGGATATTGAGATGAATGAGATGTGGCCTTGGCTATCCAGTCGGGGCAGATAAGTTCCAGGCAGAGGGAACAGTGTGAGCAAAATCCTGGAGGAATGGAAGAGAATAGAAGACCTGTGGGGAAGGGGGACGTGGTAAGGAATTGTACTTTTTGGGGCAAGACAAAGAAATGTGTGGTGCAGTTTGGGCAGAGGAAGAAAAGGGTGAGAGCCCTGAACTCTGAGAAGGCTGTTTCCCTTACATGAACTGATTTGATGCTCTCAAGCAGCCATGTGATGTGAGACAAACAGGAACCTTTGTATTATCACCATTGTCCAAATGAGGAAACATATTGAGAGTGGTTAAGCTACTTCTCAAGAGCACATAGTGAGTTGATGGCGGCACTGGGCCTAGAACCCAAGTCTTCTGAGATTCTTGACTCAGAAATCTTCCAAGGCAGCTGGTTGCTCCACTAAGGGATCATCATTCTGCTGTGATTTGGTGGTTTAGAGCGTGAACTTTAGAGGGAGTCTGGCTTAGATTCTTTCACTTTGGGCAAATTACTTCCAATATCTCTGACCTTAGTTTTAGAGATAATAACAGTGCATTCCTTATTGGCTTGTTGTGAGTATTAATAGGAATATGTGGCACAAGATATATGGCACACAGTAATAGTCAAGATAATGACAATCACTTATGTAGAGCTTACAGTGTGATGTGTACTTTCCTAAACACTTTATATATGTTAACTTATATAATCCTCACAATAGCCAGATGAGATTGGTACTGTTATTATCCTTATTTTAAAGATGAGAAAACTGAGGCACAGAGAGGATATATGAGTTGCCCAACATCAGTCAGCTTGGAGGGCACAGGGGGTGTATTTTTTCAAGTGTTTTTTTTTCTCTTGGTGGAGTTACATGTGGCAAGTACTTAATATAGAATTAGCGTCTCCTGGCTGGTACAGTGGGTGGACCACATGACACCGAGTAGTCCTTCTGATCTGATCATCCTCAGTTTAGCAAGAGGTACCTTTAAAAGTCAACCTGGCCATCTTTGTAGGGCATTGGCCCCTTTTTATAGCTTTCTTTCACTTCATACATATTCAAAATGGACTGTGAGTCATCTTCCTGGCCTGCTTCAGGGTGGAGCATAGCAGACTGGTACAACTCTCAGCTTCCCATCCCTCTAACAGGGAAGCCCTGCATGCCTACCTCACTCTGAGGCTTTCCTCTCCCAGCCCTGGACCTCTGGAGGTTCTGTGCTAGTATGTAGGCCCCTCAAGGAGGAGTGTTTACCTGAGTTCTAAGGTATCCCTGAGGTGCAGTCTGGAATCACAGTAGTATCTCTGAGCATTCTTTCTGAGGTTGTATTATTAGAATATATTTACACTGAGCTCCCATTTTCCTTCTCATCATTTAGACTGGAAAAACGTGGTATGCTCAAGAATACCATTTCTAGCCACCCCTCTTTTTGACCCACTGCCCTACCTAGGCTTTTTGCCTGTGATTATTTCTAGGGGTATGCAGTGGCCCCCATCTCTAACTTTGACTTGAAGCTTTTGGTTGCAAGGCTGAGATCTTAGCATCAGAGTATTAGGGCTAGGACCTTAGAGATCATCCTCGTATACCTCATTTAACATCTGGAAAAACTGAGACCCAGAGAGAGGAAGGGCCTGATTCTCCAGTGACTTTCTGGCCTAGAGACAGCGTAATGTAGTAGCAAGAGTGAGTATACCCTCTGGAGCTGCAGAATTGGGTTTGGGTAATGAATGTCTAGCTAACTAGCTAGGTGACCTTGTCTGATCAGTTTACCTCTATATACCTCAGACTATAAAATGAGAGCAAGAATATCCACTTCCCAGGGCTATGGTGAGGCTCAGAAGAGATAGAGAGATAGAGTGAAAGTATGTAGCACAATGTCTGACCCATATAGGTGCGCAGTAAATATTAACCCTCCTGAGTCCTGGGGCCCTGTTCTTCATCTCCATCTTCACATAGGTCCTGGATTGGGCCTATGGCACACTCCTGTGCCCATGGCCTTTGGTGTGGTTTGCCTTGTGTTCCATGAATTCTGAGCACACATGTATTCATTTCTTCCACTGAGTTGTAATCCACTTGAGAACAGAGGCCAAGTTGGGTTCAGCATCTGACATATACCCCACCATACCTCTGACCTGGCAGAGTTACCATAAATAAAGGGTCCTTGGAAACTGTATAATTGAATTAGCTGAAAGTCGGGTGGTATCTTGGAGCCTTTTTTGTGTCTTACTCTATATAGCAAGGAGGAGAAGTGGCTTCAGGCTCTCTAGGTAACAGTCCAAGGAAGCATGCGGTCATAAAGTTTCCAATTTAATCAACAGATTTTAACTAACTGAGAGGAGAAAAAAAAAAAAACATTTTTAAGAGGATGAGTGGATTCTCTTTCTCTCTCTTTATTATCATCTGCTTCTTGCCTCCCCTGTCCCCTTTTACTTGTCTGGGAAGCCGAGAGACTTCTACCACCTGCTCAGATTACTCTTTAGGTATAAGAAAGACTAAGAGACTAGAACTGGGATGAAAGACTGAGTCAGAAAGAGAGACTCATAGAGAAAAAGCGAAAAGGAAAATGAAAGAGAGAGAGAACCAATGAACCTCATGGCAGCTGGTGCCTCTGGGGCCAGAGGGCAACTTGCATAGAGGGACTATAACAGCCCTGGGTGGTGGGGCCCCTTTGGCCTCAGGGTAGACAAGAGTGTGGGTTTCTACAGCTCCTGGAGCCTTTTAAAGATTCCCAAAATTCCCTCCCTCTATCAGGCCCTTTCTGTCCTCCTCCTACCCCAGTGTATGCCCAGTCCTAGGTGCCTCCAGGCAGATGACGAGGCCATCTCTCCCGCCTGGCTGCCTCTCACTGTCACATGTCCTCCCCAGGGTGAAGACATCTTAGACAGGAGCTCGGAGCTAATCTACACTGGGGAGATGGCCTGGATCTACCAGCCCTATGGCCGCAACCAGCAGCGGGTCTTCTTCCTGTTTGACCACCAGATGGTCCTCTGCAAGAAGGTAACCCTACCCCCTTCTTCCCTGAGGGAGATGGGCACCTCAGGGGGCACCGGCCCTACCCTCTGCATCATCCCCAGATCCCAGTGAAGTAGGCTAGAACTGCTGGGTGAAAAACAGACAGGAGATTGGAAGCAGTTCCATATCAGGATCACTGGTACAGCATGAATATCACAGACAGGGCTGGCTTATGGGCAGTGAAACTGTAAAGTTAGTACATTTTGTCTTGGTGTCTTTTTTACTCTTTATTCTCCTGACCTTCATAGTGATCCTTCTCAGTCCCTTCTATCCACAGCTGATAGCCTGCTAGTTTGCACCAGTTGTTAAAAATATTGAAATATTTCTATCCCAGTTGGTGAACATTGGCTTCCCTAAGCACCTCCCCCTATTTTTACTCTAATGGCTCTGGCCACCTGGCACCTCACTAGCCTAGGAATCAACAAGGGGCTTCTTACTTTTGCCCTGATAGGTAGGTACCTTTGTGGTACAGGAATTTCTCCTGTGCACCTACCCATTTTCTACACAAGGTGTGTCACTTCCCAACTGTGCTCTTCTCCACGCTCCCTTCTCTGTAATCCATTCGAGGGGAGGTTTTGCTCTTGCCGTTGACCCCTGGCTGAATCAGTATGAGTGCTGGTTTCTTGGTCTCTTCTCCTTAGCAGATAGGAGGTTGGTATATGTTGTCAGCCTGATCCCTCCTGATAGGATACTATTCTCCCCATCTCCTCACTCAGGATAGGAAGTTCAGACTGCTTTTGGCTTCAGGGACTGGCTGAGAAGAATTTGGGGCCAGGGAGAGTAAAAGAGGAGGGAAAAACCAAAGAATGCTTAGAGTGACTTTCCAAATTCACCGTCCTACCTTTGGCTCTTTCTCCATCATCCAGTCCCTTTGTTCTCTTCTTCACCTAGTAGCAAATGCCTCTGAAGAAGAATGCTGAGTCATGAAACACCAGGTTAAACACTGTCATTTTTTCAAGCCTGGAACACGAACCACACATTTGTTTTTAAGCCCTGTGTGTGCCACACCTTCCATTAAATCTTTGTCCATTTGCCTTTGACAGTGGATTGAAGGAACATGTTGAGCTTTGAGTCTAACTGCCTCAGTGTTTGGGGATAAGCTTTGGATACCAGCTCTGAAACCAATAACTGGCTAGTTAATGGGTGTAATAACTTCTTTGGTCTGGAGCTGACCCTGGAAGAGAGAACTTTTATGAATCTGGAATTTGGCCAAACACCCAAGTCTCTTCTTAGCTCTCCCTAACTCTTCCTAGGACTTCTATCAAATCAGGAGGCAGGAATTTTGAGGGTTAATTTAAGCAGCCAAGGAAATTCTTAATATATCAGCCATGTCACCAATAGGCATGTGCCAATTCTTCCCACTGAGGCATGTTTACACTCAGAACAACCAGTTATAAATAGACACAGCAAAACAATTAGGAAGCTGGTTTATTTTGGAGTCACCCCACCACTCAGATCCTATTAATTTTGGCATCTATCAGCCTAGGCTGGGATTACTTTAAAATGTGTAACTCAGTTCTGGAAAGCAGTGGCTATAGGATCCAGGGCACAAAATAGTGAGACAAAGGCTAGGAATAAAGAAACAAGATGAACAGTGGGCTTAGTTTAAGAGCCAAGGGGCAGCAGAAGACTGAAATCAGATGATGTGTCAACTCTAGGCCAGCTAGTAGGAGCTAATGATTAAGGTGAAACTGGAAGTCAAGGCAGGGCTAGGGGTTTAAGCCAGCCAAGGTGGCATGATGGGGGAAGCAGGCAACAGGAATGATAAAAATAAGAGAAACCTTGGGGCCAGCCTGAGGACGCAGCGGTTGGGTTTGCGCATTCCACTTCGGCGGCCCAGGGTTCTCCAGTTCGGATCCCGGGTGCAGACATACACACCACTTGTGAAAGCTATCCTGTGGCAGGCATCCTACATATAAAGTAGAGGAAGATGGGCATGGAAGTTAGCTCAGGGCCAGTCTTCCTCAGCAAAAAGAGGAGGATTGGTGGCAGATGTTAGCTCAGGGCTAATCTTCCTTAATAAATAAATAAATAAATAAATAAATAAATAAATAAATAAATAAATAAATAAGAGAAACCTTGAAGCAGGCATAGCTTCCTTCAGATAGGAGCCACCTTGTTCTAGCAAGAACCATGGGCTTTTATTCCAGAGCAAAGCTGGCCCAGAGTCTGGGGCATAAAGGCCACCCAACTCCACATACCTGGACATTCTTGACTCTGGTTTCCCAGAGCATGAGCAATTACAGCCTGATTTTTCAAAAGCTATTAAAAGTGTGTCTTATGTTTGTGTTGAGGCTATGGTTGAGGATTTCTATTTGCTAACTACAATAGGCCTTTCTATTCAGCAAATAGGGCATAAACTTTTGAGAAATGACCATGGGACCCAAAGAAGGTATAGAAAGAGACAAGGGCTTTTGCCTGCTGGGTTGTTGAGGGACTTCTTGCTGTTACTATGAAAGACTCTCCTCTTGAGATACAGCTGGAAAGAATGGACAAGGCTTTCTGAGGTGAAGATTCCTTGGAAGAAAGGAAATCTACAAAGGAAAGTAAGGGGAAGGGCCAGGATGAGGGCTGGACGAGTAAGGCACTCAGCTCAGGGACACAATTTAAAAGGGCACCCCAAAGTTCAGTAATCCTTTTGACAGCGAAGAAAGGGAGCAAGCAAGCTAAATAATCAAATGTGGCTACATTAAGCTTTATGATGAGCTCATATTTAAAAAGGAGGAAACATGGGACCCTAGCAAGTGGCTAGATAATATGTAACATTTTGCAGGTGATAGGATATTTAATAAGAATGACAGAGTAGTTTCATGAATTCTAGAATGAGTCAATGTTAGTTTCAAAAAATGCTAAGATATCAATAATTTTTAAAGATCTATTCAAAGAAAGAAAAGGAGTGATAGTCTGACAACCCCCTGCTTGAGGCAGATAGTTTAGTGTTAACAGAGGAACGCAGAACTTCTCTGTCAAGGGAAAAAGAGCATAAACCTCTTGAGGGAGATTTTAAGTCCAAAGTATTTGAGGTTGTAAGAAAGCACCTCAGTGCTCCGAATTTTTTCTTTCATGCCATATTTATTGAGCCCCTGCTCTGTGCCAGTCAGCTCCGCCTTCACAGGGCTTATAGTCTAATGGAATTTAGGTGCAATATAATTTAAAAATCTACACATGGCTGGACACTGAAATAATTCTCAGATGTCCCCAGTGGAATTGCTGTAGATAAACTCAGCAGAATCCTGAGTCCCAGGAGATCCTATAAGAACACTATAGATGAGAAAATGTGCCAGTTTTCAAAGCGTAAAAGATTCTAGAAGTTATAGATTGACAATAAAATAATAATGAACTAACATTTCCTGAGTGCCTCTATGATTCTGTTCACATTCGTTAACCCAATTTAATCCTCATGACAAACCTATGAGGTGGGTACTATTATTATTCCCATTTTAAAGATACATAAAGTGAGATAAAGAGAAGTTGTATAATTTGCCCAAGGTGATATATAGCTAGTGAGCAATGGAGCCAGGAGTTGAATCTAGGCAAACTGGCTCCACATTCTACACTGGTAACCTTTACGTCATTATTGCCATTGAGCTTCTCAGAATTCTATAATAGATTATTAAATGGTCTGTAAACATTTAGAAAGAGATGCAATGACCACAGGGGCTCAGCATTGGTTTCCTAAGAGTAAGTCATGTCACATAAAACTCAGTTTTTATTCTGCCAGTAACTAGACTATTTGATGGGAGGATTGTACTGGATAGAGAATATCTAGACTTCAGCCTGGCACTTCAGATTTCCCCACAGTTTCCTTGCAGACAGAAACAGTGTGGAGTGGTAGATAAAGCATAAACTTTGTGGTCAGACAGTTCTGGGCTCATTAGTTCCAGCACACTTTAACTATATGATTTCAAGCAATTGACTTTTCACTTCCTGTACCTCCACTTTATCATCTGTAAAATGGATATAATAACTACTCTAAAGGGTCGTTATAAAGATTAAATGAAATCAATGCATGTAAAATGCCCAATAGAGGTCCTGGCACTTAGTAGGTGCTCATTAATCTTGGCCTCCCTCACCCAAGACTCAGAGGTAGGCATCCCTGTAAGGTAGTCACGTCCCCATCATTAGATGTATCCAAAAATGAGCTAGATGATTACCTGCTAGATAGTATAGGAGAGACTGAAACAACTATCTGATTTCTAAGATCATTTGGCCCAGTTACTAAGTTCCCATCCAGCTCTTAAGATAACTCTTAGTTCCTAGTCAGTTGTACAAAAACTTCCCCATTTCGTACATTGGAAGTTGGTATTGCATGAGCTACTTAGAATAGTTTGAACAACTTGTAGTTTCAGAGTGTGCATATATGTGTATGTGAATATATCTATGAAGGTACTTTTTAAATGGCCATTAGTGTAGGTGGGAAAAGATACCACTAGCTCTAATTATGTGATCCCTTCTTTATCTTTTGCTATCCTCCCTCTTTCGCTGCCCTTGTCTCTTTTGAAAAATCTAGATAAGACTTTTTCTTCTCGTCTTCTACACTGGCTGTCTCTGCTCCTCTACATCTCATTGCTCTGTTAATTTTAGTTATGCATATGTTTTGTTATTTTCTTCCTGAGATGATTATATTGGGAATAATTTGGCTGTTTGGGGGATTTTTCCCTTTTTTTTTCATTTTTTCCCTTTCACTTTTTACTGGTGAAAGGAGGAGAGACCCTTTCCCCTCTCCTCAGTCAATCATCCACTAATGTTCCTACAGCCCTGTAGTTGCCGTAAGCAGCCTTTTCCCTCTATCCTCTGTCCTCAATTGTGCCAGTCTTTACATGATCTGTTGTCCCCTGTGTCATAAGTACTCAATATGTAGGTTGCTTTCACCACATTCTGGGATGATGATGCCGGAGAGAGGACTTCTTCTGTTCAAGGAATGTTCTGCATTTGGGCCATTTCTTCTTGCACTGAAGGGCCAGACTTGGAGGATGAGCCATTTGGGACAACTTGGAAATGCAACAATAGCAACAGAGATGGGGATAGTGCAGAAAGAAAATGGGGATTTGAAACCAGAACACATGGATCTTAGACTCTACTCTCTCTTACTAATTTGTTTAACCTTGGGCAAGTTCTTTAAGTCCTTATTCTCCTCAGTGTCAAATCAGGCTGATGATAGACTTTATCTCACGAGGCTTTGAGAAGAACCACCAGAGGTATTGGGAAGCAATAAAATATAGTGTTAACACCCTGGGTTATATTCTAGGGCCACACAAGAAGGCACAAATTTCCTTTTTTCCATGAGCTGTGTGACCTTGGACAAATTCTCTGTGCCTGTTATTATACCCTCATTTGCAAAATGAGAATCATAATGGTATCCACATGGAAGGGAGGTTGCAAGGGTTAAATGAGACAATACAGTTGCAGTGCCTGGCAGGTAGTGAGTACTTAGTAAATGTTAGCTATTGATATTCTTACTGTACATGCAATGTTACTAATTATTCATTCAGCAAATTTTTATTGGGAGGCAGTATACACAGTGTTTAAATAAGCACAGATTTTAGAGCCAGATAGCGTGGACTCAAAGCCCAGCTCTGTCAGTTAGTAGCTTTTATTTCTGGGCAAGTTTCTTAACTGCTTTATGTCTACAGTTCCTCATAAAATTGGGTTATAACAGTACCTACCTTGTAGTATTGTTGTGAGGATTATTTAAGTTAGTAAATACCAAGTATTTAGCTGTCAAGGGATGAATGCATTAAAAAACGTGATATATGTATACACACACACACACACACACACACACACACACACAGGACTATTATTCAGCCTTAAAAAAGAAGGAAATCCCACCATTTGCAACAACATGGATGAACCTGGAGGACATTTGCTAAGTAAAATAAAATAGACAAAGAAAGACAAATACCATATGATCTCACTTATATGTGGAATCTAAAACAGTTGAACTCCTAAAGATACAGAGCAGAATGGTGGCTGCCAGGGGCTGGTGGGAGTTGGGTAAATGAGGAGGTGTTAATCGAAGGGTAAAAACTTTCAGTTATGCAGGATGAATAAGTTCTGGAGAGCTAATGCACAGCATGGTGACTATAGTTAGCAACACTATATTGTATACTTGGAATTTTCTAAGAAAGTAGATCTTAAGTGTACTAAACCCCAAAAAAAGGTAACTATGTGAGGTGATGGATATGTTAATTAGCTTATTGTGGTGATCATTTTACAAGGTATACATATACCAAAACATCACATTGTATATCTTAAATATATATACAATCTTTTTTTGTCAATTTTACCTCAGTAAAGCTGGGGAAAAAGGCAAAGCATCTAGAATAGTGTCTGGTGCCTAATATGTGCTGTTTAAGTGTTCACTGTTGCAATTGTTGTTGTTATTATTTTGTTATTAAGTATATACTCTAATTCTGGAATACAATAATGAAAAAGATAAATCCAGCCCAGCCCCATGTGCCTTCCTGAGGATCTGAAGAGAAAACTAGGGCGGTCCAGGTTAGCGGGGAGCAACCAGGACCCATTCTAAAGAAGTAGGGAGGACCTTACTGACAAGCAAGTGAGGCAGGCTGCATTCCCCAGATTGCAGCATCTGTTATTTGTACAAAATGTACTGCAGTGTCTTACTAAACCCCATGAATACCCAGGGAAGCCAAATCCCAAACAGCTCTCAGCTGTTTCAGTTATGTAATGTTAGGGACGGCAGTAGGCTCCTTGCTGGAGCCATGGCTAGGACTAGGGCCTGGGTGCTTGTCTGCAGACTTCCAGGGCCCTGCTGGAGAAGCACTAGCTCCCTTAATATCATTCAACTCGGATGAGTGGAAGGGAAAAAGAGGAAGGCTAACATCCTGTTAGAAACAACGCCACTTAGGCAGGGAACTTGTGATGACCCAAATAGCATCTGTGGTGAACACTGATTCATGATGTCCCTGTGAAAGTACTCAGACCACCATTAACAAGTAGCGTGTAGGCAACAATGGTTCAGGAGGGCTGAGTCCCCTTGCCATGTGCAGAAGCTGAGCAGAGAAACCTCTGAGGCTTTGTCAGCTGGCCTTCCCTGGGCAATCCCCGAGTAAGGCAAGACCAAGGAAGGTGCAGTGCTGGACACAGCCTAAATGGGCAAACGAAACTAAAAGCTGTGAAACAAAACTAACACAACTCAGCAGTGTGGTAGCTGAGTGCCAATTGTGTAAGGGTCTTCGTGGTCGGTGCTAGCATTCAGAAAAGGGAAACCACCGTGACTTAAGCCGGAGGCTGCAGCAAGAGAAGGCTTCTTTGGGGAGGAAGAATGTGTGAATTTGACCTTGAAGGCTGGAAGGGTTGGAATAGGAGGTGTCATTGGGGCAGGGAGGAGATACTAGTGTGAGCCCAAGTACAAATCTGTGATTTTGGTGAGTGGGTGGCACCACTGAAAGTGTGTGTGGAATTTCCAGGGACAGTGGGGTAGCTATATAAATTTTAAAATATTCAGAGTGACCTTTGCTTTGATTTATTTTTAGTTACAATATTTAACTTATTTTGAAAGTTTAAATCAACTAAAGGAGGCGGTGAGATTTTTATGTTTTTCAAAAGGACTTTTAAAGGGCTACGAAACACTGGTCTAGGAGCAAGAAAGCTCAGGACCATATTTATCAGACAAGGCTGGCCTCATGACCTGGAAACCATGTGTTTAGATTTGAATTTTACAACCATTTTACAAGGTAATGATGACTTTCCCTAGTTTCATAGTTGAGGAAATTGAGGCTCACTTGCCTAGGTGACTTGCCTAAGACCACACAGCTAGTAGGTTAAGCAGCTATCACTCAAACTCAGGGCTTTGGACTCTAACTCATACTCTTTCCACCGTTCTATGCTGCTTCGTGGCCTTAGCTACCCTTTCCAATTGGATTTTCTAAATGGCAGGTCATTCTTAATCATTCCTATCACATCCCTACACTTGGCTTTATGACTAATCTGATGCTTGAAAACTCACATTCAACCCTCTGGGGAGCCAGAAAGAACAGGCAAAGGGAGAATTTTAATGCCACATCTTTCTAGCCCTGTTCCGCTGCCACAGAGGCAGAATTCTCTCTAGTTCCTTGTTATCCTTAAATACCTAAAGAAACAATAGGAGATTCAGTTGATGCTTTTAGTTTTGCTCCAAGATCTCACACATCCTTCCCATTTTTGGAAACTCACTAGTTTACTAGGTTTTGAAAGCTGGCAGTGATTGTGACACACCAACTTAGAGGGAAAAGATGCTGTAGGCTGAAGTTAGGAATAGGAGATTGAGGTTGACTTTGTTCTAGCTAAGTGGGCAACCACCTATTAGCTGTGTGGTCCAGACCTGGCTTCCCAGGTCTATGTGTATTTGTACTATGTATTGTTAGGCAGATTTCCAGCCTTTATGAGATCAAATTAGATTACATTGATCCATTCTCCGCAGCTTGTCCTGCTTTTGTAGTGAGATTAGGCTGACAAGGACAGGGCCCACTTTCTATGCATGTGTCTCTCAAAGTGTTCCTGAGGCTTATGGAAGTCAGTGCATTGGAGCCACCACATCCTTTTGGCCAGGACTGAGCTTGTCCACTTTGAGCATGGTGAAAGGAACCCAGGCTCTGAAATAGGCTTGGGGCGTCATGGGCCCACTCTGTACAGCTGACCTCTTCCTCTCTTGTGAACTTGATTCCAGGAGCACCCAACAGATCAGAACCCATCTGTACTCACAGTTATTTGTATGCACAATCATTGTGGGAGGAAAAAGAACACAGTGATGGATATTTTTTGCAAAGTAATTCAGCAACACCTGTATTTCCTTGCCTGGGGCTTTGAAATTGACAGAGCGATATTGGGAATTCTTAAAGATAGCCTTTCCTAGACCTACTGAAAAGCCCAGTTTACCATGCAGTGTGGAATTAGGATTGGGAATGTGGATGGCCAAAGGCAAATCCTTGGCAGGTAGCCTGCAGCTAAGAAGTGAGGCATGTGAGGCAATTCAGTAGAATGGGAATAGTTTAAACCATATAATGTTAATAAAAGTTAATGAGCATTTCTGACTCTGTCAGATTGTCTGAAAGTCCAAATACAAGCAGAGAGGAAGGAGAGTTGGCCAGAAAGGACCCCTGCTACTGGTAGTGGACATCTGTCAGGACAGGGCTCGCTGGGGCCCTTCTTTGCCAGACTCAGCCATACTACATGTCCCAGAAGTAGGTGTGCTCTCTGGGGAAGCTGAGGGCAATGCTGAGAGGAGGAGATGCTAAAAAGACTACTCCAAGAGACAGTTACATATCAGACCTTACATCGCACAGGTCATTTCATCCACCTCTCTGTTCTTCTTTGTATAACTTACAAAATATTTGATATTCAAAACAGATACAAAAATAATATAATGAGCACTCATGCACTTACTATCCAACTTAAGAAATAATTCGTTACACATACGTCTTCCTTCTCTCCGTCTCAGCTCCTTCCCTTCCTTTCCCTTCCTTCCTCACCTCTCCCTATTCTCCTCTCTCTACTCTCTTGAATTTGGCATGTATCATGTTCGTATATTTTTTTAATAAATTTTTTAAGTATGTATGTATCCCTAAACGTATGTGGCATTGTTTTGTATGTTTTTAAACCTTATATGAGTGGAATAGATATGGATGAGATAAAACTATATAGAACGGAAACTAGGGGAATGATGAGCATGAGTTTAAGATGGAGGTTGCCTTGGTGTTGTAGCTTTTGGATTGGGTGGCAGGTTCACCAAAACAATACATTATTAAAAGTAAGTAAGTAAATAGAGAAATAAGAGCACCATGAATGGACTCATCATGAGTGTCTCATGGACGGAGGGTTAGGATTAATTCAATTCTGTGTACCTGAGAACAAAACAATGATAACAACAGATAGGCAATAGACTCTTTATATTCATCTACAACTTTTATTTTTCTCGCACAATAAGATTTGTGAAATTAATCCGGGCCAATAATGAAGCTCTTTATCCACTTTTACCCCCATTTATCCTTCCAGACTAGGCCTTCTCCAAAAATCCCCAGAGTGCTGTGTTCAACCCTCCCCAGGTAATCCTTCCTGGCCAGCATCCTGTGGCTACCTAGCTACTCTTACCACTTATTCCCCCTCTGATATGCAGGTCTCACTGGCCTGCTTGGATTCCTGAGTACACTCCAGGCAACCAGCCAGCTAATTTCATACTTCTGGAAGGCTTGTAAGTATTTTGGAAGAGGAAAAGCCCTTGCTAGCAGTGCTTGTGTGGCTTACTGCTTCCTACTTCCCATCGACAGTCTTGTAAACACATTGATTGATGCTGAGGTCTGAGACAGAGTCTTTGGATGTAGGACAGAAGCTTTCTCTAAGAGCATCTAGTTAACCAACCTGTCAATGTCATACTGCTAAGCTAACCTGCCCAAATTTAGAACAAACCAACCCCCTTTAGTACTCCAAAACAATGGCAGTGTTATAGTCCTGCTCCATTCCCATTTGCCAACTTTCCTGGTACCCACTCTCCACATAACTCCAACAAAAAGGCTTCTCTTCCTTCCCACCTAGGACCTGATCCGGAGAGACATCCTGTACTACAAAGGCCGCATTGACATGGATAAATATGAGGTGGTTGACATTGAAGATGGCAGAGATGATGACTTTAATGTCAGCATGAAGAATGCCTTCAAGCTTCACAACAAGGAGACTGAGGAGATACATCTATTCTTTGCCAAGAAGCTGGAGGAAAAGATACGCTGGCTCAGGGCTTTCAGAGAAGAGAGGAAAATGGTACAGGAAGATGAAAAAATCGGTAAGTGACCTGAGAG
Organism: Equus quagga; assembly: GCF_021613505.1. Lineage (NCBI taxonomy): Eukaryota > Metazoa > Chordata > Mammalia > Perissodactyla > Equidae > Equus > Equus quagga. The sequence continues at coordinate 75,405,740 of NC_060276.1, forward strand.
GAGAAAGAAGAATATGGCTATTAAGAACATAAAGGATTTGAATTAGTTTTCATTTTTCTGGAGGCAGAGGGAAGATTTCTGTTGCAAACTGACCTAATCCACATTGATGGTTCCATATTATTAGATTCTTTTTGGTAGATACCAGCAGTTTCCAATAGTCAGGGTTAAATGACTATTTAACCTCCACTACAGTCTCATTACTGGATAAGATTATTACACTGAAAGCAAACCTCAGGCTCGCTTCTCCCAAACATGCAAACATTTATTAGCAAACAAATACAAAAGCAGTCATACAACCTGTTTTGTAATCTCTACGAAATTCCAGCTCTGTTCTTAGATACGTGACAGCATCTTCTGTGAAAATGTTAGTCAAGACAGATTTGGTAGTATTATAGCAACAGGATTCAGCTAACTTTCTAGTCAGAGTCTGGTGACAGAATCCTCTGATGAGGGCCAAGATGTAGCACCTATTTTCAATCTTAAGCTTCAAGCTTCCTTCTGAAGGTTATAGGCCAAAGGGCTCACTGGATTCTTATACTTAGTTTTTGTGAGGGCTAAAGTGCCTGTAAGACATTTGTAGCCAGTGTACATCTTGAATAACATCCATTTTACGAATGAAAATTCATTTTTAACAAGTGTTAAGTTAATTAGGCCTCCTACATTAAGGTGACTGAACTGCTGGTAGTAATGGTCTTTCCAGCAAAGACTGCTGAGTATCTAATATGTTAACAAATTTCCTCTTGAATGTGTATTCCTGATTAGGGCACTTCAGATGTTAACTAAATGCCTACAGAGTATAGATTAAAATTAATGTGCATGTATATATCTCACACTCTGTATGAAAGTATTTTAAAGTAAATTATAGAAAATACAACAGGGTGTAAAACCATGACCACTTCCATGATTTAGAATCACACTAAACTCTACTCTTTGGCTTGAAACAGATTGTTCATCTTTTCCAGAAGAGTTGGCTCATAGAGATATTTTTCATGCTACTTCCCAACTGTGGGATTTAGGGGCCATTGGCTGTAGGTTAGTGGTTTACAAAGTACTCTCTAGTCTCTTGCTCATCGTTCTGCCTTTCTGGCATAAAAATACCAAAACAGCCAGGTTTTGTAATTCCCTGAGAAGGCACACAGTTCCTGTTTTTTGCCCCACACTGAATGGGAGTGGAATTGTACCTTAAAACACCTGTATGTTCAAGTTGGTAGAAACTACCTCTAGAAAAATGGGTCTACCCATTGAGTCCTGGTGCAAATGAATTCTCCTATTGTTCAGTGTTGAGGATTGATTAATGGTCCAGAGGCAAGGAAGGATAATCAGAAAGACACTGCTTAGTCTAATCCTAGTCTTCTCCTCAGGTTTTGGGTAGAGTGCACATTGATAATTCGCTTTGAGTCCCATTGGAGTCAAACTGCTTCTAACATATGAACACTGCATTGGGACATGATGTGGAGTGGTACAGAAATGCTGCTGGCTGCTTCTTCCAGTGATAGGCAGCAGCAGCCTCTGACACTGCCTAGGTTGTTAGAAGTATTACAGGAATTATCTTAGTGTGCTTTCTGCAGACCCTAGATCAACTAAAAAATCCCCACCATTTCCTCTGGTTCCAACATGATGTCTCGTATACAATGCCCTAATAACCTGTAAGTGTTAAGAATCTGCTTCTAATAGAAAAGCTGCCATAAATTGCTTCCTGATAGGCCTGTGTTCATCTTTTTAAAAATATTAAGATTTTTTTGGCCTGATTATAACAGTAAGTCACTTTCATTGTAGGCAATTTTGGAGGAAAAAAACCCAGAAAAATACAAGAAAAAAATAAAAATCATGTATGAACACACTATCCAGAGATAAGTTTTCTAAACATTTTGGAATATTTCCTTCCCATCTTTTTTTCCTATCTAAGTAAAAAAACCTAGGGTGGCTGAATCTTTCTTTCTGTCTCCCCCTCTACCCCTGCCTCACCATGATGGATAGACATAATTTTATATCCTCATTTTTCACTTAAAATTATATCATTAGCATTTCCCTAAAACATTTAATATTTTTAATTATTTTTTATGCTGTCATGGACTTACCATAATTTTTATGGTTTTTATCTTTACGTTTTAAGTAAAGTAAGAACCTTTATAGGCAGGAAGATAAGGAGAAGGATGGAACCTCACATACATGGGTGGAAACTGAGGTGGAATTGCTTCACTCTCAGAGGAAGGCATCAGCCCTGTTTTTTTTGTAAGTGATAAAACCACTCACCATGAGCTATGCTCTTGACAAATTAAGTGCACAATATAGTAATGTTGACTGTAGGCTCAATGTTGTACAGCAGATCTCTAGAATTTATTCATGTCTTGTATAAGTGGAACTTTATGCCTATTGAACAGCAACTCCCCATTTCTCCCTCCCTCCAGCCTCTGGGAATCACCATTCTACTCTCTATATCTGAGTTTGACTAGTTTAGATACTTCACATAAGCAGAATCATGCAATATTATCCTTCTGTGACTGACTTATTTCTCTCAGCATAACGTTCTCCAGATTCATCTATGTTGTCTCATATGGCAGAATTTCCTTCCTTTTTAGGACTGAATAATATTCCATTATATATCTATACCACGTTTTCTTTATCCATTCATTCATTGACAGACACATTTAAGTTGTTTCCATATCTTGACTGTTGGGAATAATGCTGCAATAAACATGAGAGTAAAAATATCTCTTCAAGATCCTGATTTCAGTTATTTTGTATATATACCCAGAAGTGTGATTGCTGGATCATACAGCAGTTCTACTTTTAAGTTTATGAGTAACCTCCGTACTGTTTTTCATAGTGGCTGCACCATTTTAATTCCCAACAGAGTACTATGGTTCTAGTTTCTCCACATCCTTGTCAATACTTATTATCTTTTGTTTCTTTGATAATAGCTATCCAAACAGGAGTGAGGTGATATATTATTGTGGTTAGAATTGCATTTCCCTGATGGTAGTGATGTTGAGCATATTTTTATATACTTGTTGGCCATTTCTATGTCTTTCAAGACACGTCTATGCAAGTCCTTTGCCCCTTCTCTTTTTTTGAGCTTTAAAATATTTATTAATTTAAAACTAATAAATCATAATGTTAATATAAATATAACGTTTTCTTTCAATTATTTTATTGAGGTCATAATGATTTATAGCATTGTGTAATTTCAGGTGTACATTATTACTCAGTTTCTGTATAGACTACATCGTGTTCACCACTAATATTCTAAATTTTATGCATCACCATATATATGTACCCTGTTACCCCTTTTGCCCACCCACTGACCCCCTTACCCTCTGACAACCACTAATCTGTTTTCCCTATTCATATGTTTGTTTATCTTCCACATATGAGTGAAATCATGTGGCATTTGTATTTCTCTGTCTGGCTTATTTTGCTTAGCATAGTATGCTCAAGATCCATCCATGTTGTTGCAAATGGGACGATTTTGTCTTTTTTTATGGCTGAGTAGTATTCCATTGTATATGTATATATCTCTTTATCTAATCATCAGTCGATGGGCACTTGTGTTGCTTCCGCATCTTGGCTATTGTGAATAATGCTGCAATGAACATAGGGCATAGGAGTGCATAAGGCTCTTTGAATTGTTGATTTCAAGTTCTTTGGATAAAGACCCAGTAGTGGGATAGCTGCATTTTATAGGTGGAGATGTCTCAAAATTTCTATTTTTAGATTTTTTGGGAAATCTCCATACTGTTTTCTCTAGTGGCTACACCAGTTTGCACCAGCACTGTATGAGGGTTCCCTTTTCTCTACATCCTCTCCAGCATTTGTTATTTTTTATCTTGGTAATTATAGCCATTCTGACAGGTGTAAGGTGATGTCTAATTGTAGTTTTGATTTGCATTTTCCTAATAATTAAGGATGTTGAACATCTTTTCATGTGCCTGTTGGTCATCTCTGTATCTTCCTTGGAAAAATGTCTCTTCCTATCCTCTGCCCATTTTTTGATCGAGTTGTTCCTTTTTTTGTTGTTGAGTTTTATGAGTTCTTGAAATATTTTGTGAACTAACCTCTTGTTGTATATATGATTTGCAAATATTTTCTCCCACTTGGTGGGTTGTCTTTTCATTTTGTTTATGATTTTCTTTGCCTTGCAGAAGCTCTTTAGTCTGATGTAGTCTCATTTGTTTGTTTATTCTTTTGTTTCCCATGCCTGAGTAGCCATGGTATTCAAAAAGATGCTGCTAAGAGCGATGTCAAAGAGTGTACTGCCTATATTTTCTTCTAGAAGTTTTATGGTTTCAGGTCTTAGATTCAAGTCTTTAATCCATTTTGAGTTAATTTTTGTATATGATGTAAGATAATGGTCTACTTTCATTCTTTTGCATGTGGCTGTCCAGTTTTCCCAACATTGTTTATTAAAGAGACTTTCCTTTCTCCACTGTTCTTCTTGGCTCCTTTGTCAAAGATTAGCTGTCCATAGATGTGTGGTTTTATTTCTGGGCTTTCACTTCTGTTCCATTGATCTGTGTATCTGCCAGTACCATGTTGTTTTGATCACTGTATCTCTGGAGTATATTTTGAAGTCAGGGGTTGTAATGTCTCCAGATTTGTTCTTTTTTCTCAGGATTGCTTTAGTTATTTTGGGTCTTTGGTTGTTCCATATAAATTTTAGGATTCTTTGTTCTAATTCCGCGAAGAATGTCATTGGGGATCTGATTGGAATTACATTAAATATGTAGATTGCTTTAGGCAATATGGACATTTTAACTATGTTCATTCTTCCAATCCAAATGCATGGAATATTTTTCCATTTCTTTATGTCATCTTCGAATTCTTTCAATAATATCTTTTAGTTTTCAAAGTATAGGTTTTTCACCTCCTTGGCTAAATTTATTCCCAGATATTTTATTCTTTTTGTTGCAATTGTAAATGGGATTGTATTCCTCTCTCTTCTGCTAGTTTGTTATTAGCGTATAAGAATGCAACTGATTTTTGAAAGTTGAGTTTGTACCCAGCAACTTTCCTGTCGTTGATTATTTCTAATAGTTCTGGTGAATTCTTTAGGGTTTTCCGTATATAGGATCATGTCATCTGCAAACAGCAAAGTTTCACTTCTTTCTTTCCAATTTGGAGACCTTTTATTTCTTTGTCTTGCCTAATTGCTCTGGCCAAAACCTCCAGTACTATGTTGAATAAGAGTGATGAAAGTGAGCACACTTGTCTTGCTCCTGTTCTTAGAGGGATGGCTTTCAGTTTTTTACCATTGAGTATGATTTTGCTGTGGATTTGTCATATTTGGCCTTTATTACTGTGGAGGTACTTTCCTTCTATACCCATTTTATTGAGAGTTTTTTTTTTCATAATTGGACGTTGTATCTTGTCAGATGCTTTCTCTGTACCTGTTGCAATGATCATGTGATTTTGTTCCTCATTTTGTTAATGTGGTGTATCATATTGATTGATTTGTGGATGTTGAACCATCCATGCATCCCTGGTATAAATCCCACTTGATCATGGTGTATGATCCTTTTAATGTATTGCTGTATTCGATTTGCCAATATTTTGTTGATGATTTTTGCATCTATGTTCATCAGTGATATTGCCATGTAATTTTCCTTCTTTGTGTTGTCCTTGTCTGGTTTTGGTATCAGAGTGATGTTGGCCTCATACAATGAGTTGGGAAGTGTTCTGTTGTCTTCACTTTTTCGAGATAGTTTGAGAAAGATAGATATTAAAACTTCTTTGAATGTTTGGTAGAATTCTCCAGAGGGGCTATGTGGTCCTCGACTTTTTGTTTTTTGGGAGGTTTTTGTTTACTGTTTCAAGCTCTTTACTTGTGATTTGTCTATCAAATTCCCTGTTTTTCTTGATTCAGTTTTGGGAGGCTATATGAGTCTAAGAATTTATCCATTTCTTCTAGGTTTTCCAATTTGTTGGCACATAGTTATTCATAGTATTCTCTTATAATTGTTCGTATTTCTGTGATATTCATTGTAATTTCTCCTCTTTAATTTCTAATTTTATTTGAGCCTTCTGTCTTTTTTTCTTAGTTAGTCTGGCTAAGAGTTTGTCAATTTTGTTTGTCTTCTCAAAGAACCAGCTCTTAGTTTCATTGATCCTTTATTCTGTTTTTTAGACTCTATTTCATTTATTTCTGCTCCAATTTTTATTATTTCACCCCTTTTGCTGACTTTGGGCTTTGTTCTTCTTTTTCTAGTTCTATTGAGTGTCATTTGAGATTACTTATTTAAGATTTTTCTTGTTTGTTGAGATTGGCCTGTATCGCTATGAATTTCTCTCTTAGAACCACTTTTACTCCATCCCATAAGAGTTGGTATGATGTATTTTCATTTTCCTTTGTCTCCATATACTTTTTGATTTCTCCTTGGATCCAATGGTTGTTCAATAGCATGTTGTTTAGTCTCCACATATTTGTGACTTTCCCAGCTTTTTTCTTGTCATTGATTTCTAGATTCATAGCATTTTGGTTGGAAATGATGCTTGATATGACTTCAGTCTTGTCAAATTTATTGAGGCTTGCCTTGTTTCCCAACTTATGGTCTATCTTTGAGAATGTTCCATTAGCACTTGAGAAGAATGTGTATTCTCCTGTTTTTGGATGGAATGTTCTATATTGTCTGTTAAGTCCATCTGTTCTAGTTTTTCATTTAAGTCTATTTCCTTGTTGACTTTCTGTCTGGATGATATATCCATTGATGTAAGTGGGGTGTTGAGGTCCCCTACTATTACTGTGTTGCTGTCACTTTCTCCCTTTAGGTCTGTTAATAGTTGCTTTATATACTTTCATGCTCCTGTGTTAGGTGTGTAAATGATACTGTGTTATGTCTCTTGGTTGAATGTCCCTTTTATAATTATATAGTGTCCCTCTTTGTCTCTCACTGCCTTTTTTATCTTGAATTCTGCTTTGTCTGATATAAGTATGGCAACACCTGCTTTCTTTTGCTTGCCTTTAGCTTGCAGTATTGTCTTCCATCTCTTCACTCTGAGCCTGTGTTTGTCTTAGAGCTGAGATGTGTTTCCTCGAGGCAGGATATTGTTGAGTCTTGTTTTTTAATTCATCCAGCCACTGTGTGTCTTTTGATTGGAGAATTCCATCCATTTACATTTTGAGTGATTATTGATATATGAGGGCTTAATACTGACATTTTATCTCTTGTTTTCCAGTTGTTCTATATTTCCCTTGTTTCTCTTCCATTGTATTTCTGACTGCTATTTCAGTTTGGTGGTTTTCTGTGATGGTTTTCTCAGTTTTCTCTTTATTTATGATTTGTGTCTCTGCTCTGATTTTTTGTTTAGTGGTTACCATGAGGTTTGTATAAAAGATCTTGTAGATGAGATAGTCCGCTTTCTGATAGCCTCTTGTCTCCATTAGCCTAAGCATGTTCCATCTCTTTCCTCTTCCCTAAGTTATTGTTGTCACAAATTATTCTGTTTTGTGTTGTGAGTTTGTGATTAAAATGAAGTGTCCATAGTTACTTTTGATGCTTTCCTTCCCTTTGCCTTTTATGTTATAATTATTTGCTATCCTGTTATAGAGAGCTGCCATTTTCTGATTTTGTCTGTCTGTTTATCTCCTTGCTCAAGGCTTTGTAGTCCTTTGCCTTTTTGTTTCAGATATGAGGGCATCCTTGATCATTTCTTACAGGTGAGGTCTAGTGGCAGTGAACTCCCTCAGCTTTTGTTTGTCTGGGAAAGTTTTTATCTCTCCATCATCTCTAAAGGGTAGTTTTGCTGCATAGAGTAACTGCTTGGTTGAAAGTTTTGTCTTTCAGTATTTGGAATATGTCCTTACATTCTCTCTCCTAGCCTGTAAGGTTTCTGCTGAAAAATCTGCTGAAATCCTGATAGGGGAACCCTTGTAGATTATTCTCTTCTACCTTGCTGCCCTTAATATTTTTTCTTTGTCATTGACTTTTTCCACTTTTATTGTTATATGCCTTGGAGTAGATCTTTTTGCATTGTTGTAATTAGGAGGCCTATTGACTTCAGCTACTTTTAAGTCCAGTTACTTCCCCAGGTTTTGAAAGTTCTCAACTATTATTTCTTCGAACAAGCTCTCTGCTCCTTTCTCCCTCTTGCCTCCCTCTGGAATAATCCATATGTTGTATTTCCTAATTGTCAGATATTTCTCAAAGAATTTTTTTTTAAGTGTCAGTTCTCTCTCCTTCTCTACCTGAAGTGTTTTTACATTTTTGTTCTCTAAATTGGTAATTCTGTCCTCCACAACATCAGCTCTGTTTTTAAGGTTTCTAGATTGTTTTATTTTCGCATTCATTATGTTCTTCATCTCCAGAATTTATTTTTTTCCCATCCCCAAAGCCCCAGTACATAGTTGTATATTCTTGTTGTCAGTCCTTCTAGTTCTTCTCTGAGAGCCACTGCCACTGCATGGCTATGACAGATGAATGGTGTGCTTCTGTGCCCAGGGAGCTGAACCTGGGCCACCAAAGCAGAGTGCACAGAACTTTAACCTCTAGGCCATCAGGGCTGTCTCTCCAGAACTTCTCTGTGGCTTTTTTTTAGTTTCAGTCTCTTTTGTGAAGAATTCCTTCTGTTCATTAATTTTATTCCTGAATTCACTGAACTGTCTGAGTTTTCTTATAACTCATTGAGTTTCTTTATGACAACTATTTTGAATTCTCTGCCATTTAGATTGTAAATTTCTGTGACTTTAGGATTGATTTCTGGAGACTTGTCATTTTCCTTCTGCTCTGGAGCATTAATATAGTTCTTCATGGTGTTCCATGAAGTGACCCTTTGCCAGTGCATAGTGGTAGTACCAGGTTACAAATTCCGCCTGCCACCACTGTGGGGGGTTGGCAGGAGCTGTTTTATGAACCCACTGCATCTGCTGGAAGTTGTGCTGATAGAGCTCCTCTGCATTTTCCCGCTGGCCACAGCCACTTGAAATGACACATGTATGTGCTCTCGTGCAGATCCACTGCCTTGGCCTGGAAAAGGCTGAATTCATGAGCTAAGTGGGTAGAGAGCGGTGCTTTCTTTCACATGCATGGGCCTGTGCTGTGTTCACAGGTGGTTCTCCTGGGCTGCTGCACTTTGTGGGGATGCCCACACGGTGGCTGAGCCGTGCCACTCAGTGTGGAGTGTTCCCATGGGCTGAACTGTAACTCCAAAAGTGAAAACATTCACACAGAGGCCTACCTGCTCCCCCGCCTTCTCTTACAGTTGTGTGCCAGCTGCTACATGAGGACCTGGGTCCTAGATCACTGCTGCTGGAGAGCAGGAGGGGATCCGCTCACCTCCTTCCACTGCTTCCCAGGGATCCAGTTCCCCCACCTTCAGATGTATGGCTGCATGGATCTCTCAGACATACTTTTGTGCTTTGTAGGGCATCCTCTTGGTTAATGAATGTTCATTTGGCTGTAGCTTAGGGGGAAGAGACTAAGAGAACAGCTCACTCTGCCATGATACTGATGTCACTCTCTTTGTGCATTGTTTTTAATTGAGTTGTTTTGTTTTTTACTATTGATTGTTGAAGTTTTGTACATATTTTGGAAATTAACCCCTTATCGCATACATGGTTTGCAAATATATTTTCTCCCATTTTGTAGGTTACCTATTCACTCTGTTGTTTCTTTCTTTTGCTGAAAAGAAGTATTTTAGTGTGATGTAGTCTCACTTGTCTATTTTTGTTTTGTTGCCTATGCATTTGGTGTCATGTCTAAGAAATAATTTCCAAGACCAATGTCAAGAAACTTTTTCCCTGTACTTTCTTCTAGGAGTTTTACAGTGTCAGGTCATAAGTTTTAAGTCTTCAGTCCACTTTGAATTGATTTTCAAATATGGTATAAGGTAGGAGTCCATTTTCATTCTTTTGCATGTGAATATCCAGTTTTCCTAGCACCATTTGTTGAGGAAGCTATCCTTTCCCTGTTGTGTATTCTTTTTTCTTTTTTTTTTTTTGAAAAAGATTAACCCTGAGCTAACATCTGCTGCCAATCCTCATTTTGCTGAGGAAGACTGGCCCTGAGCTAACATCTGTGCCCATCTTCCTCTATTTTATATGTGGGGCACCTACCATAGCATGGCTTGCCAAGCAGTGCCATGTCTGCACCTGGGATCCAGACCGGTGAACCCTGGGCTGCCAAAGCGGAACGTGCACGCTTAACTGCTATACCACTGAGCCGGCACCCCCATTGTGTATTCTTGGCATGCTTGTCAAAGATATGTTGATTGTATATGTATGGGTTTATTTCTAGACTGTCTGTCCTGTTCTATTGGTCTATATGTTTGTCTTTAAGCCAGTACCATACTGTTTTAATTACTGTAGCTTTGTAGTATATTTTGAATCAGGAAGTGTGATACCTCCAGGTTTGTTCTTCTCTCTCAAGATTGCTGTGGCTATTATGGGCCTTTTGTAGTTCCACATGAATTTTAGGAGTATTTTCTCTATTTTTGTAAAGAAATTCATTAGACTTTTGATAGGATTGCAGTGAATCTACAGATGGATTTGCATAGAATGGACATTTTAACAATATTAAGTCTTCTACTACAAGAAAAGAAAATTATAGGCCAATATCCCTGATGAGCATACCTGGAAAAATCATCCATAAAACACTAGCCAGCAGAATTCACAGCACAATAAGGCGATCATACACCATAGCCACGTGGGATTTATCTTGGTATGCAAGAATGGTTCAATATATGCAAATCAATTTATGTGATACACCACACTAACAAAATGAGGGATAAAAATCACATGATAATCTCTATAGATGCAGAGAAAGCATTTGACAAAATTAAATACCCTTTTATGGTAAAGACTTTCAACAAACTAGATTTAGAAGGAATTTACCTCAACATAATAAAGCCGTATATGAAAGGCCTACAGCTAACATACTCAAGGGGAAAATGCTGAAAGCTTTGTATCTAAGATCAGGAGCAAGATAAGGATGTCCACTTTCACCATTTTTATTCAACACAGTAGTGGAAGTCATAGCCAGAGTGATTAAGCAAGAAAAATAAATAAAAGGCGTCCAATTCAGAAAGGAAGAAGTAAAATTACTTCTTTTGACAAATGACATTGTCTTATACATAGAAAATCATAAAGATTCCACAAAAAAGCTCTTACAACTAATGAATGAATTTAGTAAAGTTGCAGGATACAAAGTCAGTATATAAAAGTCAATTGTGTTTCTGCTATCAACAAACTGTCTGAAAAGGAAATTGAGCAAATAATCCCATTCACAATTTCATCAAAATAATACAATACTTAGGAATAAACTTAACCAAGCAGGTGTAATACTTGTACACTGAAAACTACAAAACATTACTGAAAGACATTAAAGAAGACACAAATAAATAGACATCCTGTGTTCATAGATTAGAAGACTTAATATTGTTAAAATGTCCTTTCTACCCAAAGCCATCTACAGGTTCAGTGTGATCCTATCAAAATTGCAATGGCAATTTTTACAGAAATAAAAAGAAACAATCCTAAAATTCATGTGGAACCACAAGAAACCCACAATAGCCAAAGCAATCTTGAGAGAAAAGAACAAAACTGGAGGCATCACATTTCCTGATTCAAAATATATTACAAAGCTACAGTAATTTAAAAGTATGGTATGGGCATAAAGACCAATGAAATAAGATAGAGAGCCCAGAAATTAACCCACACATATACAGTCAACATATCTTTGATGAGGGTGCCAAGAATACGCAATGAGGAAAGGATAGTTTCTTCAACAGATGGTGCTGGGAAAACTGGATATTCACATGCAAAAGAGTGAAATTGGACTCCTACCTTACAGCATGCATGAAAATCAACTCAAAATGGGTTGAGGACTTAAACATATGACCTGAAATTATAAAACTCCTAGAAGGAAAGAATAAGTCATGACATTGGTCTTGGCAATGATTTCTTGGATGTGACGCTGAAAGCATAGGCAACAAAGCAAAAATAGACAAGTGGGACTACATCAAACTAAAATGCTTCTGCACAGCAAAGGAAACAATCAACAGTATGAAAGGCAACCTATGGAGTGGGAGAAAATATTTGCAAACCATATATCTGATAAGAGGTTAATTTCCAAAATATATAAGGAACTCATACAACTCACTAGCAAAAAAAAAAATAACTCAGTTAGAAAATGGGCAAATGACTTACACAGACATTTCTGTTATTTCATTGTTTTTTGCCATTTGATTTTTTTTCTCCTTCTGAAACTTTTGTTAGCTCTGTACATTTTCTGTTGTAATATCTTATTTTTTGACTCATTATTTCCTTTTCTTTGTATTTTTGCTTTTGGTTTTGAAATATTTATCTAATTTACACCATACTGTATTTCACCATGTCGCATTTAACAGCCTTTTAACTCATGTTCTCACTTTTTTTTGCCCCTCTATATTGTGAAATGCATCTTTGTAGCTAAATCTTTGTCCAAGTTTCTGACTACTTTCCTTTTTGACTTTTCAAGACTTTTAATACATCTTGCCAAAATGACTCTTCCAGAAAAGTTGTACTAATTTATACATTTAAGAAAGGTCTATGTTTCTTATTTTAAAAAATCATGTATTTTTATATTACAGGTTTTGAAATTTCTGAAAACCAGAAGAGGCAAGCTGCAATGACTGTGAGAAAAGTCCCTAAACAAAAAGGTAAAAATGCCTTTAATCACTGTTTCCCTGGCTCCACTCACTCTCTTTGTGAGACTGGAAAGCCATAGTCTATGTGCTTGCATATTCCTAGGCTTGTTTCCATGCTGAAGTTCACGTGGTGTGGTTGAAAGTGTCCAGCTTCCCAGGTGTCTTGATTTCAGGTGGCAAATGGTCTTAAAGGCTTAGGAGTGAATAGTATAAGGTAGTCATATCTAAACATAGCTCAGTGGGTACAGGAAAATACTAGGACCTTTGTTTCTTTTTATTAATGCTTAAATAAAAGAAACCTAAACTTTACTAATAATATAGAGACAGATAGACAGTAGTAAACATCTAGAGTTTATTAATAAGTATAAACATATTAGGGATATCTGCTGAACTTTCTTTCATTGGTTCGGGGACATTTGCTAAATCAGGAGTCCCAAATCAGAATGGAGAACTTCAAATTGAACCAAGACAGAAGATTCAGATAGCCAGTCTCTATCTTTCTCTGAACCATAAACTAAAGTACTGAAAAAAGGAAAATATCTTGAGAATCAATTTGAATATGAAATAAGCTTTATTTTCTTGTTTCATGAACTAGACAAAATTAAAATGCTTAGTTGAATGAAGGGAAAGAACTACCCTCTGTTTATTCGAGAGCCTATTCAGTACCAGTCATTTTATATAAGTTCTTTCATTTCATCTTTATGGTGCCCCTGAAAAGGAAGCATTGTTAGCCCCATTTTTCAGATGAAGAAACTGAGGATCTTCAAAGTGGAGTGACTCTGAACCTTAGTCAGCTTGACTCCACTTCCACTCCTCTCTCCTCTCCATCTTAGAGTTCTGCTAATTCTCTATGCTAGGAATGAAGAGCTAATTTTTTTGTCTCGCCTCTCATTACTGACAGCTGCTTCTATTACTGACAGCTACTGTCATTGTCCCCAGGGGTAGATGATGATAATAAGACCTCACTTTCCCCAGGCCCTTCCTTCTGCTTTCTCAGTGGCTCTTTGGTTCAGAATGAGTCACCATACAGAATGATCAGATTCAAGTTGCCTGAAATTCCAGCAGACACAATGAATCTCCTTTTTATTGAGGAGACCTAGTGACTGTGAATACCTGATTTCCGTTTAAACACTGCACCTAGCTGGGGCCTCTCTGGCTAGACATGGCCTTCCTATTAGCTACCTATTGCTTCTTGCTCCTGAGAGTCTCTCATTGGCTCTTTCCCTCATCATGGAAATGTGATTCTCTTTAGATAGGGAATTAAAGGCAAGCACCCCTAACCTCTTGGGGGGTGAAAACATTAAAGACAGTGTTATAAAGCAATCTGGAGTTAAGATCAGTAAGGATATGATCTGTATGAATAGGAGAACCCTGTAAGAGAATGTGTCCCTTACTTAGAGATATGAGCAGAGAAGTGCCTTGGCCAGCTGGAGAGTCTTCAAGCTACAAAGGGGCTACTGTCCTAGCCACCTGCCTTTGTCTCCTGGAGGCACTCACCTCCTGAGCTTCTCTCACTCTGATTTCCTCCACTGTACCTACCATGCTGACCTTCATGATGGGATGGTGCCCCTTTACCTCAGCCCAGGTTTCCTCAAGCTTATATGAAACTGGCTGGTCTTTTTACTTAGAACCCTTAAAACAATCCACCTGCTCACTTATACCAGCCTTTGTGTCAGATTCCTTCCTTAATCTGTATAGTCTCAAGGCTATCTTTTTCAGGTCCTTTCTTGTCTCCCAGTATCTAAACACTGGTTTGCCTGAAGAGCTTTCCACCCTTAACAGTAATCCTAGTCTTCAAAGAAACTCATCTAATTTCAAACCTCCCAGAATTCCTACAAATGTCCTCCTTTATTTCTTGTCTGCAAGACTCTCCTAGTCCAGGGCTGTGGTGACTGATATATTTTGAGATACAAGGGCACTATACAATTGGAAGTGGTTGTCAAACTTAGAAATTCAATAGTTATATCATGTACATGCAAAGAACAGGAAGGGCATTCTTTCAAATATCCATGAAAGCCAGCTTCCTTGACACTTCCAATGACCACTTCCTGGAAATGATGGGAAACATTATTGTTAACATTTCTCCAATACAGATATAATTGGATAGGTAATTATTCTAGTGTCCCCCTCCAACTCCATCTGTAATACCATGGGACCTTATCAACTTGGTCTACTGCTCTGGAGAAGGGGAAGCCTGACTGGAAGAAAAGCAAAGAGGATAGAACCTAGCTCCAAGGAAGGCCTTTTCACTTTACATTTGCCTTCGTTTTAAAAATTGATATATAACTTCTTGGGAGTTGGATGCTAATTCCTGGTCCATCAACCCATTTCAGGCTGTCATCATGGAGATGCCTAGGGCCATGAGAACAGCCCCCATATCTAGAGGCTTTAGGGCCAGCTCAAAATCAAATGAGTACCCTAGAATAACTAAAATAATCTTGAAGAAGAAGAAGAAAGTTGGAGTAATCAGTCTAGTCTGATTTCAACACTAATTATATAGCTACATTGTGGTGTTGGCAGAAGGACAGACATATTAAATCAGTGGAACAGAATAGAGAACCCAGAAATAGACTGCACAAGTATGCCCAACTGATTTTTGACAAAGGTGCAAAAGCAATTCAGTGGAGGAAGTATAGCCTTTTCAGCAAATGGCACTGAAGCAATTGGACTCCATAGGCCAAAAATAAAGGACCTCAACCTAAACTCACATCCTATAAAAATCAACTCAAAATGAATAATGGACTTGAATGTAAAGCTATAAAACTTTTAGGCAAAAAAATAGGATAAAATCTTCAGGATGTAGGGCTAGGCAAAGAAGTAGATAAGATTTGACCCCAAAAGCTTGAACCACAGAATGAAAAAAATGATAAAATTGATCTCATCAAAATAGAAAATTTTTCTCTGTGAAAGACCATGTGAAGAAGATGAAAAGACAAGCTACAGACTAGGAAAACATATTTGAAAACCACATAGCTGACAAAATGCTAGAATCTAGAATATATAAGGAACTCTCAAAACTCAACAGTAAAAACTCTAATTAGAAAATGTGCAAAAGACAAACAGATATTTCACTGAAGAGGATATATGGATGGCAGTTAAATACATGAAAAGATGTTTAACATCGTTAATCATTGGAGAATGCAAATTAAAAACACAATGAGATATCATTACATACCTATTAGAAAGGCTAAAATAAAAAATAGTGACAACAAATGCAGGCAAGGATGCAGAGAAACTGACTCATTCATACTTTGTGGTGAAAATGTAAAACAGTACAGCCACTCTGGAAAATAGTTTGACAGTTTCTTAAGAAATGAAGCATACAACTACCATATGACCCAGCAGTTACACTCTTGGGCGTTTATCCGAGAGAGATGAAAATGTATTTTTACATAAAAACCTCTAAACAAATGTTCATAGCAGCTTTGATCATAATATCCTAAACTGGAAACAACTGATGTTTTTCAATGGGTGAGTAATTAAGCAGACTTTTATACATCTATGCCATAGAATATGACTCATAAATAAAAAGGAGCCAACTATTGGTACATGCAAACATTTGGGTGAATCTACAAGGAATTATGTTGCTTGAGAAAATCCAACCCCAAAGGCTACAAATGGTATGACTCATTTATAAACTTTATTAAAATGATGTAACTCAGAAATGGGGAACAGATTAGTGGTTGCAAGGAGTTAAGGAGGGGGTAGGGACAGGAGATAAGTGAGTATGGTTATAAAAGTGTAATAGAGTGATCTTTGTGATAATAGAAATGTTCTGACTCTTGACTGTCCTGTAGCAATGTTAATATCCTAGCCATAATATTGTACTATGGTTTTGCAAAATCTTATTACTTGAGAAACTGAATAAAGGGTACAAAGCATATCTCTGTATTTTCTCTTACAACTGCCTGTGAATCTACAATGATCTCAAAATAAAAAGCTTAATTAAAAAATTAAAATTAGCATTCCCCAAAACTCCCTCCCTGATATCTCCATATTGTTTGTTGCCATCCAGTAACCTCATACTTCTAACACTTGCCACCTTTGAAAACCGGTTGTTACAGGATGCCATCAAAATGGCAGAATAGTTTTCTACTGTTCTCCCCCTAAAGAACACTGGTTTTAAAAATGACCCAGAGATGAGTGTGCTTTTGTGAAAGTCCAGGAGTCTAGTAGAGAAGTTCCAGACCACCCCTGGATAAAAATATAATCCATGATTTCACACATAGAAGAGGCCAGTTACTAAAGGTTAGAGGAGGTGATTGCTTCTTCAGATGTGAAGACAGCAGTGCAAGACTACAAAAAATGTGAAAAGTCAAGGAAACATGACATCACCAAAGGAACACAATAATTTTCCAGAAAATGACCCCAAAAGACATGGAGATCTACAACTTGCCTGATAAACAATAAAAAATGCAAAATAGTTGTTTTACGGAAGCTCAGTGAGCTACAAGTAAACAGAAGGACAGGTCAACAGAATCAGAAAAACAATACAGGAAGAAAACAGAGTAGAAATCATAAAAAAGAACCAACTGAGGAATATGATGAATGAAATGAAAAAATGCTATAGAGAGCATCAACAGACTTGATCAATCAGGAGAAAGAAACTGGGAAGTTAAAGACAGGACATTTGAAATTGTGAGGTCAGAGCAGAAAAAAGAAAGAATGGAAAAGAGTGAAGAAAGATGATGTGAGTTATGGGGTGAAATTAAGAGAATCAATCTACAAAATATTGGAATCTCAGAAGGGGAATAGAGGGGAAAGGAGCATAAAGCTTATTTAAAGAAATGATGTCTCAAAGCAGAACTGGTGAACCAGCCCACTCCCTTTCCCCCAGCAGTGGCACTGGTCTTTCCAGCAGTGGGGATAGCAGCCAAAATCTGGATTTCCCTGGCAGGGTCAGGGTGCCCTGACCTGAGGTCTCAAAAAGCACACCAGCAACCAGAGGCTGCACAAGCAGCAATGGCATTTACTCATGGCTTAGCCCCTACTGCCCAAGTGGTGGTGGGTGGTGCACATGTCCTGAGGCTTCAGGAGCCACAACGGAACCCATGACGCAGTCCCCAGTGGTGGCACCCCCAACACCATCTCTTCCACCAATGGGGGCTGTATATAAGACCTTGGCCCCCAGCAGTGACAGTAACAGCCATGAACCCAGCGCTCCTGGTGGCAGTGCTGCCAGCACCTCCAGATAACCTGGGAGCAGCAGCACCCCAGCCCATGGAGAGCTACTGGGGGAACACGAAACCCAGATGACCCTGCAGGCAGCAGTAGGGCTCACAGTTCATTGCCACTAGACCTGCCTTACAAGAAGTGATGAAAGGAGACATCCCTACCTGAAATAAAAAGGCAAAAGTTTACAAACATTTCAGCAAGGTGATAGACAGAATGAGAAAATCACAACTCTACATCAGAATAGGTTTGTAAACATTTCATTATAACGTAAAGGCTAAAGAGAAAGAAAGCATCAAAATAACTATAACAACTTCAATTTGGTAACAAACTCACAACACAAAAAAGGATAATTTGAGACAATAAAAATATGAAAGGGGAAGAGGTGGGGAGTGGAACCTTTATAAGCTGATGGAGATATAATGCTGTCAGCAGAAATAGGACTATCTCATCTATGAGATCTTTATACAAACCTCATGGTAACCACAAAACAAAATAAAAAATATCAGAGCAGAGTCACAAATCATAAATAAGCAGGAAACAGAGAAAAACATCACAGAAAACCACCAAACTAAAATGGCAGGCAGAAATACAAGGAAAAAGAAACAATGGAAATATAGAACAACAAGAAAACAAAAGATAAAATGGCAGTATTAAGCCCTCATGTATAAATAATCACTCTAAATGTAAATGGGTTGAGTTCACTAATCAAAAGAGACAGAATGGCTGGATGGATTGAAAAAAAAAAGACCCAAAAATATGCTGCCCCCAGGAGACCCATCTCAGCTCTAAAGACAAACATAGGTCAGAATGAATGGATAAAAGGTTATACTACAAGAAAACGGCAACCAAAAGAAAGTGAATGTAGCCATATTTATATCAGACAAAATTGACTTCAAGCTAAAAACAAAAGAAACAAAGACATTATGTAATGATAAAAGGAACATTCCAATCCACCAAGAGAGTATAACACTTATTAATATATATGCACTTAACAAGAGCATGGAAGTATATAAAGCAACCACTTACAGACCTAAAGGGAGAAATTGAAAGCAGCACAATAATAGTAGGGTACTTTAACACCCCACTTACATCAATGGATAGATCATCCAGATAGAAAGTCAACAAGGAAACAGCAACCTTAAATGAAACACTAGACCAGGTGGACTTAATAGGTATATATAGAACATTCCATCTAAAATCAGTAGAATACACATTTTTCACAAGCGTACATGGAACATTCTCAAAGCTAGACCATGTGTTGGGAAACAAGGCAAGCATCAATAAATTTAGGAAGGTTGAAATAATATCAGTGTCTTTTCCCAACACAATGGTATAAAACTAGAAATTAACTACAAGAAGAAAGCTGGGAAAGTCAAAAATATGTGGAGAATAGACAACATACTACTGAACAACTATTGAATCAATGAATAAATCAATGAAAAACTCAAAGAAATACCTGGAAAGAAGTGAAAATGAAAGCACAACATGTCAAAACTTATTGGATGCAGCCAAAGTTATAGTAATAGGGAAGTTTATAGCAATACAGGTCTACCTCAAGAAAAGAATAAGGTCTCAAATAGGGAATCTAATTACTTTATCTAAAAGAACTAGAAAAAGGAGAACAAAGCCCAAAGTCAGTAGAAGGAAGGAAATAATTAAAATCAGATCAGTAATAAATAAAACAGACTAAAACAACAACAGAAAGGATCAAACTAAGAGTTGGTTCTTTGAAAAGATAAAAAAATCGACAAATCTTTAGCCAGACTCACTAAGGAAAAAAAAGAGAGAAGGCTCAAATTATATAAAATCAGACATTTAAGAGGATAAATTACAATGGATATGACAGAAATATAGTAGATTATAAGAAAATACTATGAAAATCTATGCACCAACAAATTGGATAACCTAGAAGAAATGGATAAATTCTTAGAATCATACAGTCTCCCACAACTGAATCAAGAAGAAGTAGAGAATCTGAATAGACCAGTCACAATTAAAGAGATTGAAACAGTAATCAAAAACCTCCCAAAAAACAAAAGTCCAGGACCAGACGGCTTCTCTGGTGAATTCTACCAAACATTCAAAGAAGATTTAATACCTATCTTTCTCAAACTCTTCCAGAAATGTTGAAGAGGAGCAGACACTTCCTAGCTCATTTTAAGAGGCCAACATTACCCTGATACCAAAACCAGAGAAGGACAACCCAAAAAAGGAAAATTAGAGGCCAGTACCCCTGATGAACATAGATGCAAAAGTCAACAAGATATTAGCAAATTGACTACAATGATATGTTAAAAGGATCATACACCACAATCATATGAGATTTATTCCAGGGATGCAGTGATGATTCAAAATCCACAAATCAATGTGATACACCACATTAACGAAATGAAGAGTAAAAATCACATAGTCATCTCAATAGATGCAGAGAAAGTATTTGATGAGATTAAACATCCATTTGTGATAGAAACTCAATAAAATGGGCATAGAAGGACAATACCTCAACATAATAAAGGCCATGTATCACAAACCCAGAGCCGGCATCATACTCAATGATGAAAAACTGAAACCTATCCTCTTTTAGAACAGGAACAAGACAAAGATGCTCATTCTCACCACTCTTATTCAACATAGTATTGGAATTTCTAACCAGAGCAATTAGGCAAGAAAAAGAAATAAAAGCATTAGAAATTGGAAAGTAAGAAGTAAAACTGTCACTATTTGCAGGTAACATGATTCCATACATAGACAACCCTAAAGAACCCACCAAAAAACTTAGAAATAATTAACAAATACAGTAAAGCTGCAGGATACAAAATCAACATACAAAAATTAATTGCATTTCTATACACTAACACCAAACTAGCAGAAAGAGAAACCAAGAATACAATCCCATTTACAGTCACAACAAAAAGAATAAAATACCTAGGAATAAATTTAACCAAGTAATTGAAAGACCTATACACTGAAAACTGTAAGACATTATTGAAAGAAATTGAAGAACATAAATAAATAGAAAGAGACCCAGCCTGAGTGGCATAGTGGTTAACTTTGGCATGCTCCACTTTGGTGGCCCGGGTTTGGTTCCCAGGCACAAACCTACACCACTTGCCTGTCATGGTGGCTCACCTACAAAAAGAGGAAGATTGGCAACCAATGTTAGCTCAAGGTGAATATTCCTCAGCAAAAAGAGGAATAGTGTCAATAGATGTTAGCCCAGGATGAATCTTCCTCAGCAAAAAAAAAAAGAAAGAAAAAAGAAATAGAAAGCTATTCTATGCTGATGGATTGGAAGAATAGAATTGTCCATATTACCTAAAGCAATCTACAGATTCAGTGCAGTCTCTGTAAGAATCCCAATGACACTGTTCACAGAAATAGAACACAGAATCCTAAAATTTATATGGAGCAACAAAAGACCTCAAATAGCCAAAGGAATCCTGAAAAAAAAGAAGAAAGCTGGAGGCATCACACTCCCTAATTTCAAAACATATTACAAAGCTATAGTATTCCAAACAACATGGTTCTGACAGGAAAAAAGACACAAAGATTAATGGAACAGAATTGAGAGCCCAGAAATAAAACTACACATTTATGGATGGCTAATCTTCAACAAATGAGCCACGAACATACAATGGAGAAAGGAAAGTCTCTTCAGTAAGTGGTGTTGAGAAAACTGGACAGCTACATGCAAAAGAATGAAAGTACACCATCCACAAAAATTAACTCAAAATGGATTAATGACTTGAAGACCTGAAACCGTAAAACTCCTAAAAGAAAAATAGGCAGTATGCTCTTTGACATCAGTCTTAGCACTGTCTTTTTGAATCCCATGTCTCCTCTGGCAAGGGCAACAAAAGAAAAAAGAAACAAATGGGGCTACGTCATACCAAAAAGCTTCTACATGACAACAGAAACCATCGGCAAAAAGAAAAGTCAACCAGGTCTGGCCCAGTGGTATAGAGGTTAAGTTTGTGTGCTCTGCTTCAGCAGCCCAGGATTTGCCAGTTCAGCTCCCAGGCTTGGACATATACACTGCTTATCAAGCTGTGCTGTGACAGGCATCCCACATATAAAGTGGAAGAAGATGGGCACAGATGTTAGTTCAGGGCCACTCTTCCTCAGCAAAAAAGCAGGATTGGCAACAGATGTTATCTCAGGGCTAATCTTCCTCAAAAAGAAAAAAAGAAAAGTCAACCCATCACCTGGGAGAAAACATTTGCAAATCATATATCCTATAAGTGGTTAATTTCCAACATATATTAAAAACTCAGGCAAGTCAACAGACAAAAAAGCAAACAACCCAATGAAAAAATGGGCAGAGGATATGAACAGACATTTTTCCAAAGAAGATATACAGATGACCAACAGGCACATGAAAAGATGTTCATTATCACTAATTATTAGAGAAATGCAAATCAAAACTACGAGATATCACCTTATACCCATCAAAATGGCTATTATTAATAAGACAAGAAATAACAAGTGTCAGAGAGGATGTGAAGAAAAGGGAGCCCTCTACACTGCTGGTGGAAATGCAAACTGCTACAGCCACTATGGAAAACAGAAAAGACATTTCTCAAAAATTTGAAAATAGAAATACCATGTGATCCAGCTATTCCACTTATGAGTATTTATCCAAAGAACATGAAAACATTAACTTTAAAAGATATATGCACCCCTATGTTCATTGCAACATTATTCACAGTAGCCAAGACTTGAAAGCAACCCAAGTGCCCATCAATGGGTGAATGGATAAAGACTATGTGGTATATTTGTATACAATGGAATACTACTCAGCCATGAAAAAGAAGAAATCATGCCATTTGTGACAACATGGGCAGACCTTGAGGGTATTATGCTAGGTGAAGTAAGTCAGACAGAGAAAGACAATTACCGTATGATTTCACTCATATGTGAAAGATAAACAAACAAACAAACACGCATATAGATAAGGAGAACAAACTGGTGGTTACCAGAGTGGAAGGGAATGGAGTGAGGGAGAAATGGGTAAAGGGACATATATGTATGGTGATGGATGGAAACTAGACTTTTAGTCGTGAACACAATCAAGGCCATACAGAAGGCAAAATATAATGGTGTGCACCTGAAATTTAGACAATGTTATAAACCAATGTGACCTCAATAAAATAATAAATAAAATAAAGTTAGCTTTAATGTTCACCATAAAAATATAATATCTAAGAACTTCCCAATTCTGGGAAGATATTTGAACCTCCAAATTCATGAGGCTCATTGGTTTCCAAACAATATGAACCCAAAATGGTCTTCACATTATAATGTAATGACTATTATAATGAAACTGTCTAAAATGAAAGACAAAGAAGAGTAAAAACATTAAGAGAAAAAAAATCCTCATGTACAAGGGAACCCCCATATGGCAAACAGCAGATTTCTCAGTGGAAACTTAGCAAGGCAGTAGAGAGTTGGATGATATGTTCAATGTGCTGAAAGAAAAAAACGGCCAGCCAAGAATACTGTACCCAGGAAAATTTTCCTTCAGAAATGAAGGAGAAAGACTTTCCCAGACCAAAAAAAAAGAAAAAAAGCTGCTGAGAGAGTTCATTACCAATAAACTTGTCTTAGAAGAAATACTAAATGGAATTCTTCAAGATAAAATAAAAGGAAGCTAATTAGTAACATGAAAATGTATTAAAATATAAACACTCTGTAAAAGTAAGTATATAGTCTAGTTCAGAATACTCTAATATGTTGTTGTGTTAATCACTTCAATTACTATACAGGATGAAGTACAGAAAGATTAAAAATAACTAAGTAGAGTGATTTGTTAATAGATAATAAAAAGATATAAATTGTGACACCAAAAACATAAAATGTGATGAGGGAGAGTAAAAGGGTAAAGTTTTTGTATGTGGTCAAAGTTAATTTGTTATCAGCATAAAATTGCTGTGACTATAAGATGTTTTATGTAAGCTTCATTGTAACCACAAAGCAAAAACCTACAGTAGATGCACAAAAGAAAAAGAGAGGTGAATCAAAGCATACCGCTATGGAAAATCATCAATTCAAAAAGCAAAATAGCACGAGAGTAAGAAAGGAATAAAGGAACTGCAGAACAGCTAGAAATTTAACTAGTAAGATAGCGGTAGTAAATTTTTACCTATCAATAATTACTTTAAATTCTCCTATCAACATGGATCCGAGTGACTGAATGGATTTAAAAAGGCACAACTATATACTGCCTACAAAAGACTCAATTCACTTTTAAGAACTCTAATAACCTCAAAGTGAAGAAATGGAAAAATATATTCCATGCAAGTGGAAACCAAAAGAGAGCAAGGGTAGCTATACTAATATCAGAGAAATAAACTATATGTCAAAAACTGTCACAAGAGACAAAGGTCATTATATAATAATAAAAAGGTAATCCATTAAGAGAATATAACAACTGTAAATATATATGCACCCAAGATCAGAGCACCTAAATATATTAAGCAAAACTAACAAATCTGAAGGAAGGAACAGACAACACTATAATAATAGTGAGAGATTTTAATACCTCACTTTCAAGAATGAATAGATCACCTAGACAAAGAAAAATGATTAAGAAAGCATTAGACTGGAAATATATTTAAACCAAATGAACCTAAAACACATATGAGGAACATTCCATACAACAGCAGCAGTATTCACATGTTTCTTAGTCACACGTGGAACATTCTCCAGAATATCATGTATTAGGTCACAAAACAAGACTTAACAAACTTAAGACTGAAATCATATCAAATATCTTTTTCAACCACAATGGTATGAAACTAGAAATCAATAAAAGCAGGAAAAATGGAAGATTCACAATATATGGAAATTAAACAAGACACTCCTGAACAACCAATGGGTCAAGAAAAAACAAAATGGAAAACAAAAACTATCTTGAGATAAATGAAAGTGGAAACACAACATACCAAAAGTTATGGGATGCAGCAAAAGCAGTTGTAGGAAGGAAGTTTATAGTGATAAATGCCTACACTAAGTAAAAAGAAAGATTTTAAATAAATGATCTAATTTTACACTTCGAGGAAGAAGAACAAGAAGAAAAAATTAAGCCGAAAGTTAACAGACCAAAAGGAAATAACAAAGATTGGAGCAAAAATAAATGAAATAGAGACCAGAAAAACAGTAGAAAAGATCAATGAAATTAAGAACTGTTTTTGAAAAGATAAAATTGACAAATCTTTAGCTAGACTAAGAAAGAGAAAACTCAAATATATAAAATCAGAAATTAAAAGGAGATATTACAAATGATACCACAGAAATAGAATCAGAATACTGTAAACAGTTATCCACCCAGAAATTGGATAACCTAGAAGAAATGGATAAATTCCAAGAAACATACAATGTACAAAGACTGAATTATGTAGATATAGAAAATCTCAACTTACTAATAGTAAGAAGATTGAATCAGTAATCAAAAACCTCCCAACAAAGAAAAGTCCAAGAGCAGATGGCTCCACAGGTGAATTTTACTAAATATTTAAAGAAGAATTAACACCAATTTTTCCCAAACTCTTGCAAAAAATTGAAGAAGGGGGAACACTCCCAAACTTATTTTATGAGGTCAGCATTACACTGATACCAAAGCCAGATAAGGACACTACAAGAAAAGAAAACTACAGGCCAATATCCTTGATGAATGTAGATTCAGAATTCCTCAACAAAATGCTAGCAAACCAGGTTCAACAGTACATGAAAAGATCATACACCATCATCAAGTGGGATTCATCCCTGGCTTGCAAGGATGGTTCAACATATGCAGATCAACAAATGTGATACACTACATTAGTAGAAAGATAAAAATCATATGATACTCTCAATAGATGCTGAAAAAGCTTTTCACAAAATTCAACATCTTTTCACGATAAAAACTCTCAACCAATTAAGTATAGAAGGAAAGTACCACAGCATAATAAAAGCCATATATGACAAGCCCACAGCTAACTTTGTACTCAATGATGAAAGGTTGAAAGCTATTCGTCTTATATCAGGAACAACACAATGGTGCTCACTCTCACCACTCCTATTCAATACAGTACTGGAAATCCTAGCCAAAGCTATCAAGGCAGGAAAAAGACAAAAGTGTCCAAATCAGAAAGGAGGAAGTAAAATTGACTCTGTTGGCCTTTGACAGATTTTTAAATATAGAAAATCCTAAAGACTCCACCAAAAAACTGTTATATCTAATCAGTGAGTTCAGTAAGGTGGCAGGATGCAAAATCAATGTACAAGACTCAGTAATATTTCTATAAACCAAAAATAAATTATCTGAAAAACAGAGAACACAATCCATTTATAGTATTATCAAAAACAATAAAATACTTAGGAATAAATTTAACCAGGAGGTGAAAGATGTGTATGCTGAAAACTTTAAGACATTTATAAAAGAAATTGAAGAAGACAAAATAATGGAAGATATCCTGTGTTCCTGGATTGGAAGAATTAATGTTGTTTATGTGTCTGTACTACCCAAAGCCATCTATAGATTCAATGCATTCCCTACCAAGATTCCAATGGCATTTTTTACAGAAATAGGAAAAACAATCCTGAGATTTGTATGGAACCATAAAAGACCCTGAATAGCCAAAGCGATCCCAAGAAAGAACAAAGCTGGAAGCCGCACACTTTCTGACTTCAAAATATACTACAATACTATAATAGTCCAAGCAGTATAGTACTGGGAAAAAATGCAGATACATAGACCAGAGGAAGACAATCTAGAGCTCAGAAATAAACCCATGCGTATATGGTCAACTAATATATGACAAGGGAGCCAAAAATACTCCATGGAGAAGGACAATCTCTTTAATAAATGGTTCTGGGAAAACTGGATATTCACATGCAAAAGAATGAAACTAGACCTCTATCTTACTTACACACAAAAATTAACTTGAAATGGGTTAAAGTCTTAAATATAAGACTGGAAACAATCAAATCACTGTAAGGAAACATGGGGAAAAAGCTTCTTGACATTGGTCTTGGCAGTGAATTTTGTGATATGATGCATAAAGTAATGCAACAAAAGCAAAAAATAGACAAATGGAACTACATCAAACTAAAAGGCAAAAGTCAAAAAAATGAAAAGGCAGCCTATGGAATGGGAGAAAATATTTACAAACCACATATATGTTAAGGGGTTAATATATAAGGAATTCATACTACTCAACAGCTAAAAATAAACCCCACAAATAATCCAATTTAAAAATGGACAAAGGCCCTAAATGGACATTTTTCCAAAGAGAATATTCAAATGGCCAAGAAGTACATGGACAGGTGCTCAATATTACTAATCACCAGGAAATGCAAATCAAAACCACAGTAAGATATCAGCTCACACCTGTTAGAATGGCTCTTATCAAAAGATAAGTGATAAGTTGTACACTGTTAGTGGGAATGTAAGTTGATACACATGCTATGGAAAACAGTATGAAGGTTCCTCAGAAAATAGAAAAAAGAACTACTATATGATCCAGCAACTTCACTTCTGGGTATATATCCAAAGGAAATGAAATTAAGATCTTGAAGACGTATCTTCAGTCCCATGTTCCATTGCAGCAGTATTCATAATAGCCAGAATATGGAAACAACCTAAGTGTCCTTTGACAGATGAATGGATAAAATAAAAGTGATACACACACACACACACACACACACACACACACACACACACACACACAGAGGAATATTATTGAGCCATAAAAAAGGAAATCCTGCCTTTTGCCATATCATGGATAAACCTGGAAGCTATTACACTAAGTGAAATAATTCAAACATAGAAAGAAAAATAATGTATGTTCTCCCTTATATGTGGAATAATAAAACTGAACTCATAGAAACAGAGAACAGATTGGTGGTTGCCAGATGCAGGGAGTGTGTGGTGGAGGAAATTGGTGAAAGTTGTCAAAAAGTGAAAAATTCCACTTATAAAATAAATGTTTTGAGGAGGTAATGTACAGCATGGTGACTCAAGTTAACAATACTGTATTGTACATTTGAAAGTTGCTAAGAGAGTAGATCTTAAAAGTTCTCATCAAAAGAAAAATATGTGTAACTATGTGAGGTGATAGATGTTAAGTAACCTTATTGTGGTTATCATTTCACAGTATATACATATATTAACTCATGTGGTACACCTTAAAACTTATATAATGTAATATGTCTATTATATCTCAATAAAACTGGGGGAAAAAAAGAAATACAAAATCTGAACAGACTGATAAAAGTAATAAGATTGAAACAGTAATCAAAAACCTCCCAACAAAGGAAAGCCCAAGAACAGATGGTTTCATTGGTGAATTCTATGAAACATTTACAGAAGAATTAACAATAATCCTTCTCAAACTCTTCCAAAAAATTGAAGAGAAAGGAACACTCCCAAACTCATTTTAAGAGGCCAGTATGCCCTGACACCAAAGCCAGATAAAGACTATAAGACAATACAGGCCAGTATCCCTGATGAATATAGATGCAAACCTCCTCAACAAAATACTAGCAAACAGAATTCAGCAGCACATTAAAAGAATCGTACACTATCATCAAGTGGGATTCATCTCTGGAACACAAGGATCATTCAATGTATGCAAATCAATAAATGTGATACACCGCATTAAGAGAATGAAAGATAAAAATCAGTGATCATCTCAAGAGATGTAGAAAAAGCGTTTGACAAAATTCAACATTCTTTCATGATAAAAACTCTCAATAAATTGGGTATACAAGGAATGTACTTCAATATAATCATAATGTTGTATGACAGGCCCATCACTAATAACGTTATACTCAATGGTGAAAGATTGAAAGCTTTTCCTCTAAGTTCAGGAACAAGACAAGGGTGCCAACCCCCATCACTCCTATTCAACATAGTGCTGGAAGTTCTAGCCAGAGCAATCAGGAAAGAAAAAGAAATAAAAGTCAAAAAGGAAGCAGTACAATTGTTTCTGTTTGCAGATGACATGATTTTATATATAGAAAACCTTAAAGACTCTCCCAAGAAATATTAAAATAATAGAGGAATTCAGTAGTGTTTCAGGATATAAAATCAATATACAAAAATCAGTTGTGTTTCACTAACGATGAACATCCAAAAGAGAAATTAAGGAAACAATCCCGTTTGTAATAGCACAAAGTAGAATTAAATACTTAGGAATAAATTTAACCAAGGAAATTAAAGATCTGTACACTGAAACCTATTAGACGTTTATGAAAGAAATGAAAGTAGATACAAATAAATGGAAATGTATTTTGTGTTTATGAATTGAAGGAATTAACATGGTGAAAATGTCCGTAACACCCAAAGCCATCTCTAGATTCAGTGCAGTCCCTGTCTCAAATTCCATAGCATTTTTCATGAAAGTAGATAAAACAATCTTAAAAGTCATATGGAACCACAGAAGACCCCAAATAGCCAAAGGAATCCTGAGAAAGAAGAGCAAAGCTGTATCACACTTCCTGATTTCAAACTTTATTACAAACCTATAGTAATCAAACAGTATGATATGGGCACAAAAACCAACTTACAGACCAATGGAACAAAATTGAGAGCCAAATTATAAACCTGCCCTTACAGTCAACTAGCATTTGTCAGGAGGCCAAGAATATTCAGTGAGGAAAGGATAGTCTCTTCTATAACTGGTATTGGGAAAATTGGATATTCAGATGCAAAAGAATGTATTGGATCCCTGTCTTACATCACTCACAAAAATTAACTTGAAATGGATTGAAGACTTAAGTGTAAGACATAAAACTCCTAGAAGAAAACATAGGGAAGATACTTCTTGAAATTGGTCCTGGCAATGAGTTTTTGAATCTGACACCAAAAGCACAAACAACAGAAACAAAAATAAACAAGTGGGACCACATCAAACTAAAAAGCTTCAGCATAGCAAAAGAAACAGTCAACAGAATGAAAAGGCAACATATCGAATGGGTGAAAATATTTGCAAACCATGTATCTGATAAAGGGTTAATATTCAAAATATATAAGCAACTCTTACAACTCAGTAGCAAATAAACAAATAGTCCATTTAAAAAATGGACAAAGGATCTGAACAGACATTTTTCCAAATAAGACATACAAATGGATATATAAATGATGTATAAGTACAAGAAAAGGTGTTCAACATCACTAATCATCAGAGAAATGCAAATCAAAACCACAATGAGATACCATTTCATATCTGTTAGAGTAGCTTTCTCCAAAAGACAAGAGATAAGTGCTGGCAAGGATGTGGAGAGAAGAGGGAACCCTTGTGCACTGATGGTGTGAATGTAAATGGATAAGCCACTATGAAAACAGTATGGAGAGTCCTCAAAAAATTAAAAATAGAATTGCCATCTGATCCAGCAATCCCACTGCTGAGTATGCATGAGAAGGAAATGAAATCAGCATCTCAAAGAGATACCTGCACCTCCATGTTCATTGCAGCATTATTCACAGTAGGCGAGACATGGAAACAACCTACATGTCCTTTGGTGGATGAATGGATAAAATAAACATGGTGTATACATATACAGTGGAATGTCATTCAACCATAAAAAGAAGGAAATCTTGCCGTTAATGGAAACATGGATGCACTTTGAGAGCATTATGCTATGTGAAATGTCAGACAGAAAAATACAAATACTATGTGATTTTACTTTTATGTAGAATCTAAAAAAGGCAAACTTACAGAAACAGAAACTATGTTGGTGGTTGCCAGGGGCTGAGGTTGGGGGAAGTAGGGAGATGTTGGTCAAAGGGCACAAACTTCCAGCTATAAGATGAAGAAGTTCTGGGTATATAATGTACAGTGTGGTGATAATAGTTAATTATACTTTATTGTATACTTGAGAGTTGCTAAGAGAGTAGTTCTTAAATGCTCTTACCACAAAAAAAGGTAATTATGTGAGGTGATGGATATTCTAACTAACCTTATTGTGGTAATCATTTTGCAGTATATGCGTGCATCAAATCATCATATTGCACACCTTAAACTTACACAATGTTATATGTCAGCTATATCTCAATAAAGCAGGAAAACAAAAATAAGAACAAAAGCAAAACAAAGTACTGGCTTTTAGAAGAGAACCAGTTCTTTTCCACTGAAGTGCCGACGGCTGATGATGACTTAATATGATACTACTTCCAGGGTAATGGAATCAAGTCATCAAACAAAGGCAAACAAAGAAGGTGTAATCTTGAAATTTCAGGCACTGGCCGAAAGATGAGGAAGGTATTTGGGAGCAAGAGAGAGGTCTTCCTTGAATTCTGAATCATATGCTATATGCCTCAGCCTATTTTGTTCTGAAAATAGATTAGGATTAAACTTTAAGTTTAGGGCCCCTGGGTCCTGGAATCCTCTATTCATGCAAATTTTGCTTTAATAGGTGCAAACCCTCCTATGAAAGTTGAGAAGACATTGAAGCATTCTTTTTGAAAGATCATAAATATATTCCAAGTCTTCCTTGTGTTCCACGGATCATATCTTCCAGTGGTGAATTTGCTTTCTCCCTCAACTACCAATGTCGCTTCCCTATTAAATACGGTTTCATCACTCTCAACCTGGCGTAGAACACTGGATCACTTGTATGTTAGCTTTAAGAAAACCATTTCCCCCCAGAGACCTACCCTGAATTTGGTAGTTCTTGACCAGGCTCTTTTCACACTTCCATGGGGAGTTGAGGAGGAAGAAAACCAAAGTTGTTTGAAGTTAAATGGAGATTGTTTGGTTATTTGCAGGACCAAGCCCTGCATAATGGAGTATGGTCTCTTGGAAAGAGCTCTGAACTGAGAAGTCAAAGAATGTGGGTTATAGCCCTTGCCTTGTAACCTTGGGTATGACATTTCCCTTCAGGTTTCAGTGTCTTCATATGTAAAATGGCTGATGGCAACACCCCAAGTTTCTCAGTGATACCTGAGTAGATGGGAAAGCGTGTGTTATTGCACCATTCCAAAATCTGTTAAGGAATCTTTTGAATGATTTTCAGTTCCAGTTCACACTCTCTAAAATAGGCTTCATTGAATTGTCTGCCCAAAGTGGTCACTGGGTGATTTGAGAATCCCCTTGCTACTTAACTTATACCCTTTCCCTTTGATCTCCCATCTACTCTAGGTGTCAACTCTGCCCGCTCAGTTCCTCCTTCCTACCCACCACCGCAGGACCCGTTAAACCAGGGCCAGTACCTGGTCCCCGATGGCATCGCTCAGTCGCAAGTCTTTGAGTTCACCGAACCCAAGCGCAGCCAGTCACCATTCTGGCAAAACTTCAGCAGGTTAACCCCCTTCAAAAAATAATACCTATAGGGAGGCAGATAATTTTAAAATAAAGCAAATAAAATTATATTTATAGATGGACCTTTTTTCGGAGAAGCACTGTTGAAATTTATATATACACACACACACACACACACATATACATATATGTGTGTGTGTGTGTATATATATGTGGACATACACACACATACCCTTGAGTGTACACACACACACACACACACACACACACACACACACACACACACGGACCAAAAATGTTTTCTGTTGTTTTGGGGAAGTAAAATCTGTAGTTGGTAGGAGGAGGTACCAATGACTTCCAAAAAGGTGGACCCCTTCTTAAAAGCTTTCCGTTCTTACCTTGTCCCCCTCCCCTTTACTTTCAGAAATTGACATTTCTATTTGTTCCTTTTCTTGTTGAGATAATCTCTTTGCTCCCCTGTGAGTGATTCATTGACTTATTATTACCATAGATGTGTTTGTATTGTTTTTTTCTTTCCTGATGATACTGATCCTGGTGACTTTTGAATTTAATTTGATGTAGTGGAGTTTTGGAGTTTGGGAGTTTGGAATTTCTTTTCTTCCTCTTCCTTTTCACTGGGTAAAGGGATAATCCCCTTTCTCCTCTCCCTTAGCTGAACATCTGTGAGTATTTTTGCAGCCCTGCAGTTGCCCAAACCAGCCTTTTTCCTGCATCTTCTGTCCTCAGTCGTGCCAGTCTGGACATGATCTGTTGTGCCCTGTGACATAACTGCTCGATATTTCTATTGCTTTCACTGTATTTCAGGTGTTGTAGAGGGGTCAAAACCAAACAGAAGCAAGGGAGTGTCAGAGTATAATGATGCTGGAGAGCACCTTCAGGGAAAGTTCTGCATTTGGGCTTTTTTTCCCCCCTAGCACTGGGAGGTCCCATGTTGCAGCACTGTTGGGTCATGACAGTTTTGTATCTCAGGTTTAGTTTGGGCCAATTATTCTCTTCTTCAGGCCTCTTTGGTTATGGTGTTCCTTCTAGGCCTGTCCCTCCCCTAACCTAAAAGATCTCAACTGGAAGCAAAGAAGCTGAGATTCTGCCTCCTGGGGGAGGGATTCAACTGCCTCTAGCACCAAGTAGGGTTAACGCAGGGCTCCACACCACAATCGGTTCAGGAGCCTGGTCGTCCCAGCTTCAATCTGCAGATTGTTTAGGCAGCATTTATAGGAGTCAGTGGAGGGGTCAAGACAGAGCCCACCTGACCAAGATCATCAGCTGCCTTGAAATTATTGACCTGGGCAGGATTCAAGGCTGATAGTAACCTTTTATGGCAAAGAACAGGGATGGGCATGGAAAGAGACAGCCTTGGCCCAAGATATGTACCTGGAGTTCCTACCACTCAAGTTACATGAGACATCCCCCATTGTTAGCAGTTTGAATGGACAATCTTCTATGGCTTCTTCCTTCCCCCCTCCCTCTCTTCCTTCTTTTTCCTGCTCTCCTGGCACAGGAGAATTGCTGATATCAGCATAGTTAAAGTACTTCTGGCACTCAAATAAGGCCCTGTTTCCAACATTCTCCCATCCCAGGACATTTGAAGCAAGTAAGTGAGAAACCCAGGGGGGACTTTTTCCTGTGGAGAAAGGGTCTGAGGCAAAGATGCTACCATCAGACTCATTTTTAGCAGGCTTTACACTTAGGCAAAACTAACCTGTCCCACAAAGAGGCAGGCTCCCTATGGGTGTAGGAGTACCTGTTCCTCCTCCCTACATGGTCCCTGGGGTGGATAGACCTTGAATAGCAAGGAAAATGGAATACAAAGGAGTAAGGATGGGCCCTGCTATGGAGAGCCACTCTAGCAAAGAATCTGGAGATTGAGTCTGTCCTGGACCCCACAGGAGAAGACTTCATCATGGAAAGACCTCAGCTTACTGAGCAGCAGCCATGGCTGCATGGGGCTCTCAGCATAGCTGGCTTGATTGCTGCTCTATACCTTCTTATGTAAATCATGTCCTGCCCAACCTTGGAATTTTTCCTCGGTAGCAATCAAAATACAAGCTGTTTAACCTTCCATTCCACTACACCAAAATCAGACTTGTGAAGTAAGCCAAGGATAACCCTGAACTGAACAGAGGGCTGGAGCTTGGGACTGGCCACCACTGCTCAGCACATGACTCAGCTGCTTAAGCCCCCTTCACAAGGAACCTGGTACCCAGTGCCTACACTAAAATGTCCTCCTTGGCAAACAGAATGTGCTTCAGTGGCTATGTAGGCCTCCCTTGGGTATACATTATTTTCCTACTTTCCATTCCTCCCCACTAGGCTTGGCTTTAACATGTTTCTCCAGGGGATGGGGACACAGCAAGAGGGGATGCTTGGACAAGTCCCTGGACCTACAACATCTCTTGGCCAAGTTCCCTCGTCCTACCTGCTCCTCTAGGCCTTTGCCCAGAGCTCCAGGATCAGGGATATCACCTCTCACCACCCACTTCTCATCCACCCAACCCACTGGCCTCATCAATACCAACAACTTGTAAAAACAACAATAAAGCAGTTTGCCATTAGTTGGAGTGTTCCCCCAGCCTATGGCAGCAAAGAAGACCAGTGGCCAGCAGCACCGAGGGGAACCCCATTGCCTGGGCTCAAGATCCAAGCCTCTTCTGTGTCCCCACAGCAGTAATATCCCCAAGAACTTTGTAAATCTTCTCTGTTTCTGCATGGCCAGAGCTCCCCTTTCCTCAACTCAATGAGGCCTGGATTTGCTCTCCAAAAGGCTTTGCTAGTGTGTTCTATGGACCCTGCTGTGGGATGGTCCTAACACAGAAATCCAACTCCTCTTTCTCTCTCCCTCTCTCCCCTTCTCTCTATATATGTATATCTCTACTGGATTTATAAGGACAGCAACAAGACAGTTGTAACAATTCTAGTGTGAAGCCAAATAGTGATCTTTTAGTGCTTTGGGGATGGGGTGGGCTGGGGTAGATGGAAGGGCAACAGTGATTTTGATTACCCCTGCTGCTCTGCATTTGCCAGTTTATTATTTCGTTTCTTTTATCTGACTGTTTGACCCTGTCAAACAAGTGTCAAAGTTGTGTGTTTAAAAAAATGTTTAACAACAAAAATATGATGTTGTAATGACAGAAAGCCTTATGAAAATATTTATGGAGTTCAATAAAAGAAGTAAAAAGACACATCCAGGCATAACTCTTGTGCCATTTTGTGTGTGTGTGTGTGTGTGTGTGTATGTGTGTGTATGTGTATGTGTGTCTGTTTTATCAATTGCAAAATAAAGGGGATTTTCCTGGTGGGAAGCAGCTTACCCCAACCTAGTCTTGACCTGCCAGCCCTGTTGTTCCATTGCCCAGTATCCCATGGACTGTCCTTCCATGCCCTTTCTGGAATACTGGACGGCAAGAAGCAAGTTTGATCCTATAACCAGGGGCACTTCAAGTGTCTTTATGAATGAGGCTGTCCTTCCTGTCACCAGGCCCTTTGAGAAGACTTGAACACCCTTTCCTGACTTTGCTCCTTTTCCTTGCAGCTGCAAGTTCAGTACCTGCCCTTGGCACTCATGGGAGCTTAAAAGCTGCTTTTGGACCCAGCCAGAGGCCATGTCACTTAGGAATCCCACACCTCTAGTTCTTTCCTAATACTTCCAGTCTTATCTCCTCAGAGATAGACACATTCTTTATCCATCTCCCAAAGTGGCTAGAATGACCTTACTGGTTTTTTCATCATGATATAGCCTGCAAATAGATGCTCCTTGCTGCTCACGAGGCCCCCATGTGATGTCTTATGCTGCACATCAGAGATACAATAGTGGATCTGTTCTGCTACTGTTTCATCTGCTTTTCTCCAGAGAAACTAAGCGCTGACTCTAATAAAGTGATTATTTACTAAAAGGGTCTAAATAATTGTTCCAAGCTATAGAGTTGAGAGGAAGAACAGGTGTTGTGCCTCTGGGTTAGGGTATGAGCTCTTTTTGTCTAGGTCTTGAGGATGCCTTCCACCAAGATTTGGAGAAAGTGATGATCTAACCCTCCCCTTCAATAACCTTTACCATTTCTCGATTTCTTGGCTCTCTCCTCATTTAACCTCTGTTTTCTACTGTCCCCACCTTTTCCTTTTTCTATGGGGTCTACCATCTCTCTCCACCAAACTTAGAAGGCTCACTTCTCAGCAGTCCCTTCTGCATCTTGCCAATTCTCAGCCTCTTCAACTTCCAGAGGTGAATCTCAATTACCTCCTGCAGAGCAAGAGGGCTGCATCTGGTGTCAGTGCTCCATAATTACATTCTGAAGATCCTTGAGTGGAGAGAGAAAACAAATGGTGGGTGTCTTATACTCTGGGATGTAGCTGGTTCTCTCCTAAGGAACCTAAAATCAAACGTGTCTCATCACCAAAAGAATTATTTCTAAAAGCCCCATATGGTCCATATGATAAATCCATATTCTTTATTACCATAGAGAATGGCTCTACTACTTATAAACTTATTTGCTAAGAGAATTTACACACTTCCTGCCCTCAGTTTTATTACAAAGCACCTTATATTCACTGATAAGGGCCACTATATTCATTAATGAAAGTGCCACTTGCCTCTCTAATTACTAAGTTTTCAATTTGTCTTCTCTAATTACTAAGTTTCTCCCCTTGACTAGAGGCAGAAGAGGCAGTGGATGTTAATTATCATTTTCAGGAGGCCTTCAAAGATGTTTGCCACAGAGCCTTAGCCCATCCCAAGATCATTGTGTCAAGGATGATGGCTTCTTGCTCTACTTTCCTCAGGATCTTTTGGGGGACTCGGGTGGGGAGAGATGTCTTTGTGGTGTGCCCCAATGGCCAGAACTAGAATGGGGAGAGAAAAATCATCCCGGTTTCCAGGATGGCCAAAATGGCCTCTTGGTAGAACAAGTCATCTCTGACCTATCTCTATCCTGGGAAGGCTTCCACCAGGCCTAATGGAAGAGACTTATGGCTTGTCTAAATACAATAATTTCTCTTGTTTTCAATTACCTTATCATATATAGGGTGTCATTTAATCCTTATGACAACCATTTGGCAATGGGATTATTAACCCCATTTCACACAGGAGAAGCCAGCGGCTCATTTAAAGTGATTAGCCAAGGTTATCCAGCTTGTGAGTATTCTTCACCTATCCCCCAACCCCATTCGAACTGATCGCAGAGCCGCTCACTCTCAGAATGTGGGGTGGTGTGGGTTGGGGGGGTTGGAAGCAAGAATGTGGAATAAGCTGATACTAACATGTGAATGAGTATCACTCCCTGTACTCTCCTTGAGAGCCCTCTCTCTTAAATTCTCTAATCTAGGCATCCAACAGGTGACTACAGCTATAGGTCCTTTTGTCTCTAGTACCAAAAGCAAGTGGGAGGAGGACCAAGGTCTCTGCTGTGGACTTTGGCTTACTTCAGTGTTTCAGTCACTGAGCCCAGCACTGTGCTGCTTGGCCCACTTAGCTTTTGGACCCTTTGGAATATCCTTATTCATGTCGACCTGCTCACCCCTGGGTCCCAGAAACTTCTGTCCTGACCAGGATATGGGCCCAATGAGGTAGATCTTGCTTGCCCAGGCCTTTACCTGCCAGGCCCAAGATAACAAAATGAGACTTCCCAGCATTCCCCCAAGTCCCACCACCTGCAGGACAACAGGTCAGCCTGGCCATAGGTAGATTAGACCAGCTAGGTTTGCAACACAGTTGAAGAGGGATGTTTGGAGGTAAGATACATGTCC
The DNA here is from genome assembly GCF_021613505.1 of Equus quagga. Classification (NCBI taxonomy): domain Eukaryota; kingdom Metazoa; phylum Chordata; class Mammalia; order Perissodactyla; family Equidae; genus Equus; species Equus quagga. The sequence goes on from NC_060276.1 coordinate 75,443,533, forward strand.
CCTGGAAGCACACTCTTTTGGTTCCATCTCTCCCATTTCTGTCTTGGGCTATGACATCCTTCTGTAGTAGGCTATGAATATCACATAGACACTGTTTTCTCATATAGTTGGGGAAGAGTAAAAGAGGGATGGTACATGGGCATACAGTGTTCTTCAGAAGCCTCTATTTTACTTAGTTCACCAATAAGTCATTTAACGCAGCTTCCTAGGTGAGGCTATGGCCATCTCCACAGTAGCCATGCCTCTCCACAGTCCTGCTGCCAACTAGCTGAATTAGATTTAGCCCAGATATCCTGAGTATGTAATCTGGGCCAGGCCTTGTGGTAGGTACACTAGGAATACCAAGATGACAAAAATAAAATTTCTATCCACAGTCACTCAGATTTTAGTGAGAACATATAAGCATGGGCCATAACAGGAATGGATAGGGGCCTAGAGGCACTCAGAGAATGGCGTAATTAAATCTGATTGAGGGAGATCTCTGTAATCAGGATAAGTTTGCTTATGCTGCAGCAACAGATATTCCCAAAATCTGAATGGTTTAACATACAAGAGTTTATTTCTTGCTCATGCAAATTCTGCTGTGGGGTCAGGTGACTCTCCAGGACAGTTATCCTCCATGTGATAATGCACAATCTGGGCTGTTTCTGCATTACTACATCTCTGTCTCAACATATACTTCTATAATCATCACAACTGGAGAGAGAGCCCTGAAGTGTTTCTTTCTTACAGTTAAATTCTCTAACCCTGCTTTGAGGCACATAGTTTCACCAACTTCAAGGGAATAGAAAACTGTAAAAGTTCTATAAGCTCAGAAGGGCGGGAGAACTAGATATGAGTGAACATTAGAAATCTCTACCAAAAAAGGAAAGGTTTGAACTTAGAAGGCAGAGAAAATTCTACCATGTTGTGCAGGTTAGAGTAACTGAGAAGTTAGAAGGAGTAGTCCACACAAGACCACCCTCTCTTCTGAAACCAATTTCAAGTCCAGGGCTCCCCAAGGCCACCCTTAGGTTTGATAATTCACTGGAAAGACTCGCAGAATTTACTGTTATATTCACAATTACAGTTTATGAAACCTAAAGGATATAGGCTAAAATCAGCCAAGGAAAGAAGCACAGGGCAGAGTCCAAGAAAGTACCAAATGGGGAGCTTCAGTTGTCCTCTCCCTGTGGAGTCAGGACAGTGTTACTTTTTCTGCATCAATATGCGACAATATGCGTGGAGTATTGCCAATCAGGGAAGCTCACCCAAGCTTCTAGAGATTTTATTGGGGCTCCATCTCTGCCCCTGTGACTAATCTCAGTCTCCAGTCACCTCAGGAGGTGAGCTGATGCTAGGTAACCAAGAGCCCTCACCCTAAATCACATTGTTAGACTATCAGGTGACCCAAGACTCCCAGACAAACAAAAACACTCCTATCATATGTGATATTCCAAGGGTTTAGAGATTGCCTCCCAGAAGCTGTGGGAAAAGGCCATACCTCTCTTTGGGCAAGGATAAATTCTTTCTACACACATGTGGAAAAGGCATGAGGAAGAGGGTGGGAAGATGAATAAAGAGTATTCCAAATGGAGAGAATAACGTGACTAAAATCCTGGTAGATTAGGTCAAATTGAGTAAAAGGCTCTGTATACCACTTCATAGTCATTTATTTATTAATCCAACAAATACTTACTTTCATACCTAACACTTCCAGGCTCTAGGATATAGAGGTGAACAAATTAGATACCCCTTCTACCTACATGGTGCTTATGGAGTGGTAAATCACCTTCAAGTACAAATTCCTCTGCAAGTGTGTGTTCTTGGGATAAGAGATGGGAGCTTCCAAGCTCTGGTAGCAAACCAACCACAAGTAGAGCTTCAGCCAGACCCCTCATAAATGTCTCCTGGTCAATGGATTCCATGCCCTCTGTCTCCTGTTCAGCCTTAGCTAAGCCAGCCCACACTCATTTCCAGCCCCATACTTGCAGATGTATATACTTTCCCCATTTCATAGATTAAACCACAGGACCAACTCAAAATCCTTTTGATTATTAATAAATACTAGCTAGCATCTATGGAGCACTTGCTAATGTGCCAAGCTCTGTGATAGGTTCTCACCATAACCCTAAGGGATAGGTATGTGTATTTTCCCCGTTTTACTGATGAGAAAGGAGAGGATCAGGGTCACAGAGTTAATGCATGAGCTGGGCTTAAAACTCAGATCTGCCCCATCTGAGGTTCTTACGGGACTGCCATCCATTCCTGTAGCAATATGGCACTAGATCAGACACCCAGGAACCGTTGAATATATTAGAGCTAATGATAATATTGAGGAGGATGAAAGCTAACATGTTGTAGCAGAGACTGTTTTTGTTTCATCCATCTCCTCTTACCATTTCTGTGCACAACAACCTGACTTTCAATATCCAGCACCTGCAACTTTGTTGGAAGGTTGCCTTCGGGCTGCCAGAACCCACTTTGTCCAGAATATAGCAGGCCAGAAGTGCCTAGGAATTATGGCCTTCCCTGGGAGTAACCCTTAACCAATGACTGATGGGAGAGTGGCATAAATATCCTGCTTCCCTTGCCCCTCAGGTGTGATAAATTCGAAAGTGTTTGACTTGAAAATTGAAAGTTTGAATTGAAAGTGTTTGACTTGAAAATTGAAAGTTTCCCCAGAGCTTCCCCAGAGATTAAGCTTCAGTTACCCACTGTAGTAGCTGGTTTAATAACACACCCCTTATTGGCTACCTTCACTTCCCTGTATCACTTCCCTACACCCCTCATATCAGAGGCTGTGCTTCTTGGGGAGATTCAGGTAAGACACAAGAATTAGTGCTCACTATGTGTTATGTGAAGTTTTATACATTCTCACTGTAACATTGGTACTTTTGTCAGTTAGGGATTCTGTCTGGCTGTATAAAACAGGAAGCCACAAATAAGGCATCCCCCTTCCTGGATCAGACTCAATAAGAGACAAATATTTAGACAAAAGGGAAGAAACAAATAATGGTATTTCGAGCAGCAGCTGAGAGAGTGACATAGCACCAGGAGGTCTTTCTTGGTGCCCCAGAAATCTCATTAGGGAAGTGGTTGTTTTGAGGCAGAGCAGTTCAGTAAAATTATTTTCAAATTGTAGGGTCACAATATCAGTTTAGTTGAGCATGACCAGCATTTTAAAAAATAATAGAATGCAATGGAATGGAATAGAAAAGAATAGAGTATTGCAGGTAGAAAACATATTTAGTGTTTTGAGTTTGAAAGGTATATGTACTGGGGTGCAATATTAAAGGTATTTCTTACTGTAGGTTGTCACAAAGAATGTTCCAGAAACACTGGTATAGAGCCAGACTTCCTGGGTTCAAATCCTAGCTTTATTGTTTTTTACCTATGTGACCTTGGGTAAGTTAGTCAACTACTCCATGCCTCAGTTTCCCTGTCTGTAAAATAAGGATTATAATAGTACTTATCTGTGACTGAAAAACTGTTGATTGCCTTTCTAGTATCCGTTTCTCCCTTCTTACTTGCAACTTGAGCCTCAATTTTGTTTGAGCCAACAATGTGCTCGTTTTTCCAGCCTGTTCTGCAGCAAGAGAAAGTCTGCTGGGAGGGGGCTGATTTTGAATAAATCTTTTGCTCTCTTGATAAAGGGAAGAAATATCGCTGGCACCAACATGTTTTATCTTCTTCCTATTTTGAGTGCAGATGTGATGCCTGGAGCTAGGGCAGCCATCTGTAACCATGAAGTAACAAGCATGAAGCTAAAGGTCTACATAACTAAGGATGGTAGCAAGGAAAGATGGGAAGAGACTGGGTCCCTGATGACATCACTAAACTACAGAAATAATCAGCAACTACCTATCTCTGGATTGTTGTGTGAAGAAAAGAAATTCCAATTTAAGTAGTCACAGTCAGATGAGTTTTACTTGAGGCCAAAAGAATTTTTGACCCTCATAGGGATGTGTTATGATGATAAAATAAATTAATGCATGTCGAGTACCTACAACAGTGATAACTCAATAAAATGAAGGCTATTATTACACTAAATCACTGTAAGGTTCAGAGAAGGGAAAGAGGGAAGGAGATTATCCCAGATCACAGTTCCCTCTTCTATAAACTGTAGGGAGGTGACTTAAAGGCTTCTAAAGCCCTGTCCAGTTCCCTCTGCCCTGAAAGCAAAGGCAGAATGGTCCAGAGGAATCTTGAAAGTTTTGCTTTGTCTTTTTTGGGCTCAGCATGTCCTCTGTGCTCACTGAGGCCAGAAGCCCAACACAGCTGAGACATGGGGTCTTTCCTGGCCTCTTCTGCTGTTCTCAGCTCTGTGGAATAAAAGACGCCCATCACATCTGTCTCTCACCTGGTCTTTATACCTGCCCAGAGAGACTGATACCATTCCCTTTACCTGTTAGGATGGATATGTCTATAAAATGGAAACCACTCTTATTATTTTATACGTAACCAGGCACTTCCCTTCCCCTGAGGAAAACCCTAATAGAAAGAGCTCATGCTTATAAACCCTAGAAGTCCCTTCTTCATCTTGCCTGCTCCTATCCTTTTCCCTACCCACATGAGAGACACAGGTCCAGCCCCTCTATTTCATAGAAGTACTGGACAACCTGGGATAAGACACTTCTGCTCCCACTCCAGGCCTGGGTGCCCCATCTGGGACTAGGCCAGTGATCAGAGTGAAGCACACAAGATCATCCATGGGGAGTACAGAAGAAAGTATTAGAACTTCTCTATTATCTAAAAAATAAGAAGTAACTTATTTAAGCTGTCTCAATATTAAATATGGATTGTCAGTAGTACATGATTGTAATTTATAATAAATACACCTATATTGGGAAGGTGTGCTCAGAAATGTTTTACTGATGGAGTGTGTGATCCAAAAAGTTGGCAGAGCACTAGTCCATATTTCTTTAAGATTTATTGAGCACTTACCATATATACAAGCCCTATTCTAATCACATTACATGTATTAACTCAATTTAATCCTCACAAAAGCCCTATGAGAAAAATTCCATTATTTAACCTTTTTTGTGTATGTGGTAACTAAGGCACATATAGATTAAGCAAATTGTCCAAGGTCATACAAGTAGTGAATAACAGAGCTTGGACTCAAGCCCAAGCCATCTGGCTATAGGGTTTGCACTTTTAACCACTTGGTTAAACTAGAAAGATTAGTCAATGAAAGCCAAAATCCAAATTTCTGCTATAAAATGGATGTGCTAATCTGAAATTATCATTTTTTGAGAAAGAATTGTTTTATTTCTGCCTGGCCATCTCTTCCTCCAAGAACTCTGGAGCCAGACTGCCTGGGTTCAAATCCCAGCTCCATCACCCATTTCCTAATCATGGGACCATAGGCAGATGGCATTCCCTCCCTGAGCCTCAGTTTCTTCATCTGTCAAATGAGAATAAGAGTAGATAGTAATTACCTCACAGAATAGTTGTAAGGAGTAAGTCAGTTTACTGCTAACACAGAAAACACTTACTACAATGTCTAGGACGTAGTAAGCACTCAAATTGTTAAAAGTGGACCCTCACAGTTCCTCAAAAAGTTTGACATAGAGTTACCATATGACCCAGTAGCAATTCCACCCCTAGATATATACCCAAAAGAAATGAAAATATGTCTACACAAAAACTTGTACATAAATGTTCATAGCGGGTTTACTGATAATTGCCAAAGGTGGAAACAACTGAAATATCCATCAGCTGATGAATGGATAAACAAAATGTAGTATCTTCCTACAATGGAATATTATTCAACCATAAAAAGAAATGAAAATACTGATATATGCTATAGCACAGATGAACCTTGAAAATATTATGCTATTGAAAGAAGCCAGACTCAAAAGGCTTTTGTATGATTGCAGTTATATTAAATGTTCAGAATAGGCAAATCCACAGAGACAAAAAGTAAATTACTGGTTGCCAGGGGCTGGGGAGTAGACAGAAAGTGACTGCTAATAGATCCAGGGTTTCTTTTTAGGGTGGTGAAAATGATCTAAAATTGATTGCTAGTGGTTGCACAGTTCTGTAAATATACTAAAAAGCACTGAATTGTATATTTTTTAAAGGTTGACTTTTATGTTATGTGAATTATATCACAATAAAGCTGTTACAAATAAAAGGAAGAGGGCCTTAATGCAACACTTTCCTGCTCCCATGCTCTTGAAGAATTCCCCAACATAGCTCTCCAAATTTGCCTCAAGGAGAAACCCCTGTGCCACTGCCCGACCCCCACGCTTAGATGAAAAAAAAATTCTCAACTACATAAGAATGACTTCCCCTTTCCTTCTGCTTGGCTCCCAACCTTCTCCCCATCAATTCTCTGTTGTCCTCCCTGCCAGCAGGAACCTATGGCCCCACCCCACTAGGTTTGTCCCTTGGAGAGATGTGAGGGTAGAAGAGGGGCTGCACAAGCCCAGCTTTCTGTTCAGAAAACAAATTGATTGATCTATACACTCACGCATTATCCTTCAGATATACATTTGGACCTTTCTAATTAAGTCAATTAAAAAAAAGATTATGGCATCTTATAGTGTTCTTTTAAGGTAAAGAATATTTGGCAGCTTTCTGTCAAAAAATATGGCAGGGACTCACCTGGTGGTGCAGCAGTTGAGTACACACATTCCACTTTGGCAGCTCGGGGGTTCGCTGGTTTGGATCCTGGATGCGGACCTACGCACCACTTGTCAAGCCATGCTGTGGCAGGCGTCCCACATACAAAGTAGAGGAAGATGGGCATGGATGTTAGCTCAGGGCCAGTCTTCCTCGGCAAAAAAGTGGAGGATTGGTGGCATATATTAGCTCAGGGCTAATCTTCCTCAAAAAAAAAAATATATATATATATATGGCAGCTATATATCATGAATTTTTTTCTGTTTCATTTACTGCATTTCGTTGACTTCCAAAATTCCTCAATAAAAAACCAAATTGATGTTTTTCAGTGTGGGAATTATATTCACTTTGCAAAGTCTGTTTACTGGTCATATGATCAATATATTTACCTCAGAAGCACTGATTGGTCATACAAACTCAAATATCTGAAAAAATGGGTCCCTTTTGAAAAACTCATTCGGGCCTTCTCTGAGTGGTTTGAGGTTAGCTGATGAGAAGTCCTGCTTTGATGAAGTTATTCAAATCTTCATGTTGTCACTATGGGAAAAAGAGCTCCCTCCACATGCTTTTTATAGGAAAATGGACACTTTGAACATGATGTTTACTTCCTTTGAAAAAACACCACATTTTGATAAGTGGAAATATTTTTTTCTGAAAAGAACCTGCTACTTTCATATTAGTTAAAAATGATTCAACATTCAGTTTCAGTGCCAGGGCATAAAGAGATTTTAGTGTCATGGTTGAAACCAGTGAACACAACAGATTGAGTGCTGAGTTAGTACACCTTGAACTAACTCAGAACTGTTTCTTTAATATGCTGTTTTCTTGTCTGGAAGCAAAAGATGGGCTTTTAAGAATAAAAAAGAGTATAAAACAGCTGATTTAAATGTAAAATAGAGGATTACCATCCATAAACTCTCATATTATGTCTATACTTTTTAGGCTGATAACATTTTTATCAGGTATATCTAGTATTTGTGTTGAAATCATTTGGCAAATTGGATCCTGCTACTGTTTCTTTGCCTCAGAACCACAGATCCTCTATTCCTGCAGGTAGAGACCTTAGCTTGCCTCAGTCACTGGGAAGGATGTCAGTCGCTCAGATGGGAATCCAGGAGTGAATGATAGGGCATTCATAGACAGTTGAACTGAGATATATTAATATTTAGTTTAGTAAAATGGTTAAGTTTGTACCTCTGGAGTCAGTGAGATCTGTGTTCTAACTCTGGTTCTGCCAACTGCTACCTGGGTAAGTCATTTAATCACTTGCTACCTAGTTTCATCAAAATCGGAATAAAAATCTTAGCCATCTTCCAGGATAACTACGAAGAATTAATTAGATAATTCTTGCCAAGTCCATAGCACAGTGCCTGGCACATGGGAAGAGTAAAGAAGGGCAACTGTTGTTATCATTACTGTTACTGCTATTGATACTACTACTTATTGAGGAAACCAGGGGATGGGATTTTGTGCACACTTGGACCACAGTGTCCAAGGAGAATGAATGCCCCCCTGGGGTCAGGTGTGGTGATGACAGTGGGAATTGAAGTAAACATGCCCTGGAAGGAAAGTGAAATAGAGGGGATAGATTTGGGCCCCTTGGTACAGCAAGTGCTTCCCTGCCAAGGCCTGTAATTATAGATTCTGGTTAGATTTTTATGAAGGGAGGTGGCTTTCCCTTATAACCTTCCTCATTTGTGTCTGCTTTCAGTTTATTTTTTTTCTTAAAATAGCTCAAAACAAGAACTTGCCCACATTTTAGAAAACAAATGAAATTCTAATGATATAACTTGAGGCCTCAAACAACAGTTGGGGGGAGAGATTTCGATTACTATGAAGTCAAAAGTAAGACTTCTGTTCCAAGATGACAAACTGAGCTCAAACATTTTTCTCTCCTACACTTTGCAAAGCTCAGTGAAATGACAAAAGCAGTATGAAAGGAAAAAAAAAAGTCTATAGCAATGCTAGACAACCAGGAAGGATACAGAGAACAAACCAGAAAGTTTGGGGAATTTTAGGAAGATAATAGGCCCATGGGATTGGACTGATGGAAACACCAAACAAAGCTGAGATATGGGAAATGCAGTTCAGTAGAAGTGGGACCTTCTTGGAAAGTGGTTACCCTGGTCTGCCCTACAGAGCTTACCTCTCCCTCAAATTCCAGCAGTAGGTAGGCACAATAGGGGGCTGTGAGGCTGTTGGAGGAATGTCAGGGCTTCATGAACCATGCCAATGCCCTGTTGGGTGAATAATGCATAGCTTCTGCAGCCACCTCCATGTTGTAGCTAGTGAGGACCTCTTTAAGACATTTAATGAAGAAGTCTCCAAATATCAGAGTCAGGGCCCCAAAGTAAAGAAGACCAGTGTCCTAGAGTCTTGCTAATGAAAGAGTGGTCTGTGGGCCAGTAGCATCAATATTATCTGGGAGCTTGCTAGAAACATAGAATCTCAAGTCTCATCTCACACCTACTGAACCAAAACTTGCATATTAACAAGATACTCAGGTGATTAATGTCCATGTTAAACTTGAGCACTGCTCTAGGTAACTTTGGTCCCCTCAAAAGGGAAGAGGTGGAAAAACAATGGCTCATTACAAATATAAAATTCTCTATTTTTCCTCCTGCCTCCTGTGAAGATAAGCCTATCTTATGGGCTTGTTCCTATCCACCCGTCACACCCATTCATAAAGCCTCACAGCTACCGTTTATTCCAGTGTTTCTCAACCCTATCTATTAGAATCATTTGGTATACTTTTGAAAAATGCCAGTGTCCAGCATCTACACTCACTGTGGCTCTACCTCACTTTCACCATCCGATTTCATGTGAGTCTATCTGATTGGTAGAACCCAAGTCACACCCAGACCACTGTTTGCAATGGGGTCTGTGGTAGAGGAAGGAATGGTTGAAGGAGTGTGGTATGGATGTTTAGCACCAATCCACCATAGCCATCACAAACAACAAAGAGAAAGCAGGAATGGCAATTTTGGTTCAGCAAAGAAGAATTCAAGTCACAAAGTAATAAATACATGGGCTATAAAGGGCTATCTTATGTTGACAAAAGATAAAGCCCATTGAAAAGAAATAATAGTCATGAAATTTATGTACTAAACATCACAGTACTATAGTATATAAAGCAAAAATGTTTTTCCAAAAGCAAGCTGACAAAGCCAAAATTAGAGTAGAAATGTTGACATGTTCCTTTCATAATTTGGCAGAGTAATCAGAAAAAATGAGTAAGGACATACATGATTTCAATGACATACCTGTAAAGCTTGGTTAAATAGAAATATAGATATTTTAAAACCATGCATATACTTTTTTTTTTTTTTAAAGATTTTATTTTTTCCTTTTTCTCCCCAAAGCCCCCCAGTACATAGTTGTGTATTCTTCGTTGTGGGTTCCTCTAGTTGTGGCATGTGGGACGCTGCCTCAGCGTGGTCTGACGAGCAGTGCCATGTCCGCGCCCAGGATTCGAACCGTCGAAACACTGGGCCGCCTGCAGCGGAGCGCGCGAACTTAACCACTTGGCCACGGGGCCAGCCCCCCATGCATATACTTTTTAAATGTGCATGTAACATTTACAAAAGTAGATCCTATACTAAGCCACAAAGTAAATTTTCAATAAATTCTAAAAAAGAGAAATCTCACACATCACATTCTTTAATCACAATGCAGTAAAACTATAAAAGGTCAACAAAAGAAAGGGAGGGAAGGGGACAAAAGCACTTACAAATGAAAAAGTAAAACTTCCATATAACTGTTGCATTAAAATCATACTCAAAACTGAAATTACAGATTATTTAATCATTAATACCAACACTACATGTCAAAGCATAAGTAATATCAACATAATCAAAATCATAATCTCATGTACTTTTACTTAAAAGTGAGAAAGATTGAAAAGTGAAATAAGCAGTCAATTCTAGAAGCTAAAGTGAGAATATTAGAATAAATCTAGGAAAAGTAAGAAGAAAACAATTCTAAAGAAATAGCATGAATTAATAAATTAAAAACAAAACAGTAGGGGTCAGCCTGGTGATGTAGTTAAGTTCACATGCTCCACTTCAGTGGACTGGGGTTCATAGATTCGAATCCTGGGCACAGACCTAGCACCACTTGTCAAGTCATGCCATGGCAGCATCCCACATAAAATAGAGGAAGATTGGCACAGATCTTAGCTCAGTGACAATCTTCCTCACACACATACACACAAAAAAACAAAAACAAAACAGTAAAATTGAGAGAGAAAGCCAAGAAATTGTTTTTTGAAAATATCAGTGAAATAATAATACATGTGGTAAGTCTGAGCACACACACAAAAAAAAGAGACAAAAAATGGACAAATACACAATCCTAGCAATAAAAAAGGGGCTATACGAGAGATATGCCAGAGACCCTTAAAAATACAACAGAATATTAATTTTTTTTTTTAAGATTTTATTTTTTCCTTTTTCTCCCCAAAGACCCCCGGTACATAGTTGTGTATTCTTCGTTGTGGGTTCTTCTAGTTGTGGCATGTGGGACGCTGCCTCAGCGTGGTCTGATGAGCAGTGCCATGTCCACGCCCAGGATTCGAACTAACGAAACACTGGGCCGCCTGCAGCGGAGCACGCGGACTTAACCACTCGGCCACGGGGCCAGCCCCAACAACAGAATATTAATTTTATGTATCAAAATTGCTGGGGAAACAGGGTACCCAGATCAAACACTATATCTGACTGTGTCTGTGAGGGTGTTTCTGGATGAGATTGGCATTTGAATTGTGGAATGAGTAAAGTAAATTGCCCTCCACAGTGTAGATGGGCATCATCCAATCCATTAAGGGCTTGAATAGAACAAAAAGGTGGAAGATGGGGGAATTTGCTCTCTGCCTGACTACTTGAGCTAGAACATCAGTCTTCTCTTGATCTCAGACTGACACTTACACCATTGGCTCTTCAATTCTTACAGCTACACCACTGGCTTTCCTTGGTCTCCAGCTTGCAGACTGCAGACTGTGGAACTTCTCAGCCTCAATAATCACATTAGAACATTCCTCATAATTACTTTCTCTCTCTCTCTCTCTCTCACTTTTTGTTTCTCTAGAAAACCCTAATACAAACCATAACAAGCTATAACATTATACCTTTAGATTTGGAAATCTGGATGAAATGGATAATTTTCTAAGAAAATATAAATTGCTAGAATTGACTCATAAAAAGATTAAAAATGTAACTACCCAATAACTACTGAACTGCAATGGGTGCAAAAACGTATTGACATATAGAAATTTCAGCAATATAGTGAATAGGAGTTTCCTAGCCCATGTACCCCCACAAAAGCAAATATTTGGCAGCCATCTACAGACAAAAGTGCCTTTTTGGGTGCTTTGGGATCCAAGTAGGAGACTGAGAAAGACCAGTGAAGCCCAAGACTGAAGAAGCCTGCTTTGAGAGGGCAGGCCCAAGCACCACTGACTGGCCTGCTGAGCATGGCTCCAACTGCAGACCAGAAGCAGCCTTGTCTTCCTTTAAACTTAGCTTCAGCCTATTTGCCCATGGGTCTGCCACTGGCTCCTTCTGCCATGGGACCCATGAAGAGTCATGCCCTTCTGTGCCCCTGGTAACACGACCTATTGACCTTGGACTGACTATAGTTCCTAAAGTGGTCTTGTGACCCAACCCTAGCCCTGTTCTACTGTAGTCCTGAGGCACTCCTGCTCACCTAGAGACAGCAGAAGCCACACCATAAACACTCATGGTAACAGGCCTACCAACTGCAGACCCAACTGTTGAGCCAGCAGCATCCACAGGATGTGGCTACAGCCCCATATGACCGTGATCCTGGAAGCAGTCCCACTAGCCAGGAGAAGGTCTTTACCTGCCAAAACCTGGTGGAAGAGGTGTCTGCTCCTTTAAATGAACAGACATCAATGCAAGGCTACATGAATCATAAAGAATAAGGCAATCATGACACCACCAAAGGACACTAATAAAGCTCCAGTAACTGACCATAAGGAAATGGAGATCCATGAACTTCTTGATGAAGAGTTCAAAATAATTATCTTAAAGAAGTTCAGTGAGCTACAAGACAACATGGATTGATGACTAAGCAAAATCAGGGAAATACTTGAGCAAAATGAGAAGTTCAATAAATAAATAGAAACCATAAAATAGAATCAAACAGAAATCCTGGAGCTGAAGAATACAGTGACTGAAGTGACAAATGCATCAGAGAGCTTAAACAGTAGACATGATCATGCAGAAGAAAGAATCACTGAACTCTAAGACAGATTATTTGATATTATACACTCAGAAGAAATAGAAATAAGAACAAATAGAAAGAAGAATGAGAAACAGTGAAGAAAGCCTACTTGATTTATGAGACACCAGCAAGGGAATCAATATAGGCATTATGAGAGTCCCAGAAAGAGCAGAGAAAAAGAAATGGGCAGAAAGCTTATTTAAAGAAATAATGGAAAACAGATCCATGTTGCCCAAAGAACCCCAAATAGATTGAATATTAAGATGTCTTCACCAAGAAACATTATATTAAAATTGTTAAATGTCAAAACAAAGAGAGAAATTTGTAAAGCAGCAAGAGAAAAGTGACTTGTCCCATAAAAGGAACAGTCATGAAACTCTGAGGGGAATTCTCAGCAGAAACCTTACAGGCCGGGGGAGTGGGAAGATATATTAAAAGTGCTTGAAAGGAAAAAATTGCCAATCAAGAATATTATACCCAGCAAAGCTGCTTTTCAGAAATGAAGGAGAGATAAAAACTTTCCCAAACAAAGAAAAGCTAAGGGAGTTCATCACCACTAGACCTGGCTTACAAGAAATGCTAAAGGCAGTTTTCCAAGTTAAAATGAAACAGACACTAATTAGAAATGTGAAATATATGAAAGAATAAAACTCGCTAGGAAAGGTAAGTACATAAATCACTTTCAACTAAAGTATAAAAGTTAAAATTATTAAAAATAACTATAGCTCCATAACTTGTTAGTGGATACATTACATAAAAAGATGTAAATTGTGACATCAATTACATAAAGTATTGGGGGGGAGTAAAGTGTAGAATTTTTCTATGTGATTAAAGTTAAGTTGCTATCAGCTTCAATAGACTATTATAACTATAATATCTTTTATGTAAGCCTCATGGTAACCACAAAGCAAAAACCTATAGTAGATACACAAATAAAGAGAAAGGAATCAAAGCATACCACTACAGAAAATCAACAGATCACAAAGAAGACAGCTAGAGAAGAAGAAAAGAATAAAGGAATTACAAAACAGAAAAAAAAAATAATATGGCAATAGTAAGTCCTTACCTATCAATAACTACTTTAAATGTATTATTTCCCATCAAAATATAGAGAGAGGCTGAATGGATAAAAAAGCAAAATCTAGAGGCCAGCCTGGTGGCGCAGTGGTTAATTGTGCACATTCTGCTTTGGTGGCCTGGGGATCGCTGGTTCAGATCCCGGGTGCAGACATGGCACCAGTTGGCAAGCCATACTGTGGCAGGTGTCCCACTTATAAAGTAGAAGAAGATGGGCACGGATGTTAGCTCAGGGCCAGTCTTCCTCAGCAAAAAGAGGAGGATTGGCAGCAGATGTGTTAGCTCAGGCCTAATCTTCTTCAAAAAACCCACGAAAAACAAAAACAAACAAAAAATAAAATCTACCTATGTGCTGTCTACAAGGGGCTCATTTTATCTTTAAGGAAACACATAGGTTGAAAATCAAGGGATGGAAAAAGATTTTCCACAAAAATAATAACCAAAAAGAGAGTAGGGACAATATGTTTATATCAGACAAAATAGCCTTTAAGTAAAAATTTTTCACAAAGAGGTAATTATATAATGACAAAGAGGTCAATTCATCAAGAAGGTAGAACAATTGTAAACATATGTGATCCCACAAAAATACAATATACTTAAGAAATACAAGGGATCATGGGAGAATACTATGAACAATTATACACCAAAAAGTTGGACAACAAAGAAGAAGTCGATTCCTAGAAACATACACCCTACCAAGACAGAATCCTGAAGAAATAGAAAATCTGAATATACCAATTATGAGTAAGGAGATTGAATCAGTAATTGAAAACATACCAACAAAGAAAAGCCCACTAACAGATTGTTTTACTGGTTAATTATACCACACATTTAAAGAAGAATTAATGCTGATCCTTTTCAAACTCTTCAAAAAAACTGAAGAGGAAGGACCCTTCCAAACTAATTTTACAAGGCTAGCATCCCCCTGATAAGAAAGCCAGAAATGGAAACTACGGGAAAAGAAGATTACAGGCTAATATCCCTGATGAATGTAGATGCAGACATTCTCAACAAAATACTAGCAAACCGAATTCAACATTATATTAAAAGCATCTACATCATGATCACGTGACATTTATCCCTAGGATGCAAGGATGGTTCAACATAACAAAAATCCATAAATATGCTATACCACATTAAAATGAAACATAAAAATCATATGATCATCTCAATAGATGCATCAAAAGCACCTGATAAAATTCAACACCCTTTCATGATAGAAATTCTCAACAAATTAGCCATAGAAAGAATGTATTTCAACATAATAAAGGCCATACATGACAAACCAACAGCTAATATACTCAGCAGCGAAAAGCTGAAGGACTTTTTCTCTAAGATCAGAAACAATACAAGGATTTCCACTTTTGCCACTTTTATTAAACATTATACTGGGAATAATAACCGGACGATTTAGATAAGAAATAACAATGACATCCCTATTGAGAAATACACCTTTCTCAGTCTGTAGGTGATGTAATCTTATATACAGAAAACTCTAAAGACACCACCAAAAAGGATTAGAGCTAAAAAATGAATTCAGTAAAGTTGTAGGATACAAATTCAATACACAAAAATCAGTTGTGTTTTTACAAACTGCCAAAGAACTATCTGAAAAGGAAATTAAGAAAACAATTCTATGTATAATTACATCAAAAAGAATAAAATACTTATGAATAAATTTAACCAAGGAGGTGAGAGACTTGTACACTGAAATCTACAAAACATTGATGAAAGCAATTGAACAAGGCACAAATAAATGGAAAGATATCCTATATTTTTGGATTGGAAGATTAAATATTGTGCAATTGTCCACATTTAACAAATTCAGTTCAATCGTAATAAAAATTTAATGACATTTTCCACAGAAATAGAAAAAAATCCTAAAATTCATAAGGAACAACAAAAGACCCTGAATAGCCAAAGCAATCTTGAGATCACATACTGACTTGAGGGATTACACATCCTGATTTCAAAATATATTACAAAGTTAGAGTAATCAAACAGAGTGATAATGTCATGAAAACAGACACATAGACCAAAGGAACAAAATAGAGATCTCAGAAATAAATTCACCAATTTAGTTCAAATGATCTTCAAAAATTGTGCAAATAAAACAGAATGGGGAAAGGATAATCTCTTCAATAAATTGTATTGGGAAAACCGGATACCCACCTGAAGAATGAAAATGAACCCTTATCTTACACCATACACAAAAAACAATTCAAAAATGGATTAAAGACTTGAACATAAGACCTGAATCTATAAAATTTCTAGAAGAAAACATAAGGAAAAATCTTCAAGACTTGGGTCTTGGCAGTGATTTCTTGGATATGACACCAAGAGCAAGGCAACAAAAGCAAAAATAGACAGTGAGATTGCATCAAACTAAAACCTTCTGCAGAAAAAAGGAAATAATCAACAGAGTAAGGAGACAACTTACAGAAGGGGGGAATATTTGCAAACCATATATTTGATAGAGGGTTACCATTGAAAATATGTAAATAAGTCAAAAGCAGAGATACCAAATAACTTGATTAAAAATTGGGCAAAGGACCTGAATAGACAATTCTCAAAAGAATACACGCAAATGACCAACTGGTTTATGGAAAGATGCTCAACATCACTAGTCATCAGGGAAATACAAAGCAAAAGCACAATGAGATATCACATTACTCCTGTTTGGATAGCTATTATCAAGGAAACAAAAGATAAGTTTTGGAGAGGATGTGGAGAAATTGGAACCTTAGTACGCTGTTGGTGGAAATGAAAAATGGTGCAGCTGGTATGGAAAACAGTATGAACGTTCCTCAAAAAATTGAAAATATAACTACCATACAATCCAGCAATCCCACTTCTGGGTATATATCCAAAGGGAAAGAAATCATTATCTCGAAGAGATATCTGCACTTCCATGTCCATGCCATCATAATATGGCCAAATCCTGCCATATGACCAACACGAATGAATTTTGAGGACATTATGCTAAATGAAATAAGCCAGACTCGAAAATACAAATACTGCATGATCTTAGTTAATTGTGGAATCTAAAAATGTCAAACTCAAGAGAGTAGAATGGTGGTTGCCTGGGGGTGGGTGGAGGAAATGTTAGTCAAAGGGTACAAAGATTCAGTTATGTAAGATGAATAAGTTCTGGAGATCTAATGCACAGCATGGTGACTATAGTTAATTATACTGTATTTCATGCTTGAAATTTGCTAAGAGTTTGTCTTGTGTCCTCACTACAAACAAAGGTAACTATGCGAGATGATGGATATGTTAATTAGCTTTATTGAGGTAATCACTTCATAATGTATACGAATTGAAAACATCACATTTTACACTTGAAATACAATTTTTTGTTTCATTGAGATATAATTGACATAACATTTTGCAACTTTAAGTTGTAAAGCATAATTCTTTGATATATGTATATACTGCAAACTGATTACCACAATATGTTTAGTTGACATCTATCATCTCAGTTGAAAATTTTGTTTCCTGTGATAACTTTAAGATCTACTCTCTTTGTAACTTTTAAATATAGAATAAAGTAAGGTTAACTATAGTCATCACGTTGTACATTACATCACTAAACTTATTTATCTTATAACTGGAAGTTTGTATTTTTTTAACCACCTTCACCCTGAATCTGGCAACCACAAATCTAATCTCTGTCTATATGAGTTTGATTATTTTAGATTCATCACATAAGTGGGGTCATACTGTAGTTGACTTCCTCTTACTTATTTCACTTAGCATAATGCCCTCAAGGTCCAACTATGTTGTTGTAAATGGCAGGATTTCCTTCTTCTTATGGCTAAACAGTATTTCACTGTATATATACAATGAAATTTACTGAGTAAATACATATGTGTGTGTGTGTATGTGTATTACATTTCTTTATTTACTTATCCATTGATGGACACTTAAGTTGTTTCCATGCCTTGGCTATTATGAATAATGCTGCAATGAACGTGTGGGTGCAGATCTCTCTTCAAAATCCTAATTTCACTTCCTTCCGATACATATCCAGAAGTGAAGTTGATGGGTCATATGGTAGTTCTATTTTTAATTTTTTGAGGAACCTCCATACTGTTTTCCATAGTGGCTATACCAATTTCCATTCCCACTAACAGTGTACAAGGGTTCTCTTTTCTCCACATCGTCACCTACACTCATTCTCTCTTGTCTTTTTGATAACAGCCATTCTAACAGGTGTGAGGTGATATCTTGTGGTTTCGATTTGCATTTTTATGATGATTAGTGATGTTGAGCACCTTTTCATGTACTTGTTGGCGATTTGAATATCTTCTTTGGAAATGTCTATTCAAGTCCTTTGCCCATTTTTAAATTGTGTTATTTGTTTTTCAGCTATTGAGTTGTATGAGGTCCTCACATATTTTGGGTATTAATCGCTTATCAGATGTGTGGTTCGAAAATATTTTCTCCGAATAAATATGTTGGCTTCTAATTTCTTTGATTATGTCTGTGGCTATACAGAAGCCTTTTTGTTTGATATAGTCCCACTTCAAATTTTTGCTTTTGTTCCTTGTGGTTTAGGTGTCATATCTACAAATTCATTGCCAAGACTCATGTCAAGAAGCTTTGTCCCTATGTTCTCTTCTAGCAGTTTTATGGTTTCAGGTCTTATGTTTAAGTCTTCAATCAACTTCTGGTTAATTTTTGTGGGTGGCCTAAGATAGAGTGATTTTGTTCTTTTACATGTGACTATCCAATTTTTCCAGCACTGTTTATTGAAGAGACTATCTTTTCTCCATTGACTATTCTTGCTTCCCTCGTCCATTATTAGTTGACCATATATGTGTGGGTTTATTTCTGGGCTCTCAAGTCTGTTTATTTGTCTATGTGTCTGTTTTTATGCCTGCACCATACTGCTTATATTATTATACCATTATAATATAGTTTGAAATCAAGAAGTGTAATGACTTTGTTCTTCTTTCTCAGGATTGCTTTGACTATTTGGGGTCTTTTGTGGTTCCATGTGAATTTTAGGATTCTTTTTTCTGCTTCTGTAAAAATGCCATTGGAACCTTGATAGGGATTGCATTGAATGTATAGATGGCTTTGGGTAGTATGGACATTTTAACAATATTAATTCTTCAAATCCATAACGTGGGATATCTTTCCATTTATTTGTGTCTTCTTCAATTTCTTTCATCAATGTTTTGTTGCTTCTAGTGTAGAGATCTTTCATCTCTTTGGTTAAATTTATTCCTAAGTATTCTACTGTTTTTGATGCCATTGTAAGTGGGATAATTATCTTTCTTTCTTTTTTTTGCAGATAATTCATTGTTAGTGTATAGAAATGCTACTGCACTGAGTTCCCTGGCCTGACAGGGCCACTGTCCTGGCTCTGGAGATGGGCGGAGCTTCTGGCTGGGCTCTCCACTGGAGTGCTGCTGGGCCATGCACATGTGCTCTGGCCAGATTTCCTGGTTGGATGGCATGGCTATGAATTTTCTTCCCTGTTCAGATAGGGAAGCAAAACAGGCTCCAAGGCTGGCAGGGCTCATTGATTGAGGTCCCAAGTCAGGCAGAACCGTTTAACCAAGTTCTATGGCCAGATGAGGCCACTGTTTTGGCTCTGCAGATGGATGAAGTTGCTAGTTGAGATTTCTACTTGGGTACTTCTCCAAAGAGGAACTCAGTCTGCCAAGATCCAAGTACTCATTGTTGTAAGCCCCACCCCCACTCTCTGTCACAGTCTGATCTGTGATCAAGCCCTGAAGATTCCCCCACCACCTCCATGAGGCAAGGCTTGAGTGGACCTTCAAGGAAGCAATCCACAATGCTGGGAGAGCTGGATATCCACTTTGGGTTCTCTTTTTTCCCACTGGAGAAACCATAGGCTGGGGATAGGAGCCTTCTCGGTGTGACTCTGTGCCAGTCTGGAAGAAGGTGATGTGGTCAGTGTGTAGCCATTCCTCTTCCTCTTCTAATTCAGTCTTTCTCAGTATCTGTGGTCCAGAGGTTGCTTCCGCTTCACCCTCAAGTTCTAGAATTTTCACTCTTGTGTCTTTTCTATGGGCACTTGTTAATTGGTCTTCTTGTGAGGGCGACTATGTCACCATCTTGATCTATGCACATTTTGTTTGTCAATTATACTTCAAGAAAGCTGGGGGAAAAAACGATATCAAACTTCTGGTTTCCGGTTCCTCATGTAAGTAGCTTGGAGGTCACTACTCCATCCTAACAAGTAAAAAGCTAAGCAGACTGAAAAATCAACAGCCCTTCTTCAATCCATAGGAGTAGGGAGGAAACAGAGCAAACTGCTGCATCCAAGATTGGAGAGACAGACAGGCGAATAAAGGAAGTCATGGCTTACCCAAGAAGAGACTCACAAGCAGAATCCACCATGGAAACCAGTGCCAGGGTAAGAAAATCTGAATTATAATTGAGGAATTTCTGGCTCAGTGTGGAGAACTTTGAGAGTTAAAAACTCAAGGGACCTAGTCATATAAGGGCCTCCACAATACTGTAAGGTTTAACTCCAGGAGCTCAACAAGGTTCCAACAGTAAATATTGGAGAAAAATCTAATCTTGCTTCTGGCAGGGAATGGAGAAAAGGAACCAGTTTGAAATATTCCAGAGCAATCTGTTCTTATATAAAAGACCTGCCCCCAGAGGAAACTAGTTAACCAGAGCCTAACCTGCTGGGGTATTATCAGAGCCTAACTGACCCAACTACAGCTGGCTGTAGCCTTCCACATGAGAGAAGGAAAATGCCCAATTCCAGCCCACTTTAGCCTTCCTGTCCCAACTAAAGGGAGAGTAAAAAATCATGGAAACATTTGTGAATTTCATAGTCTAGAGGCACAGGCTCACTAAAAGACTGACACCTAACTTTAGGACTAGTGAACATTTCCCCCACTCCTACTCCTTACCACCACTTTACTAAAGGCCTGTTTACATTTTACCAGGTTCCTTTCACCCAGTACATCATCTCAAGCTGTTAAGAAAAAATTAGAAGGCATAGCAAAGGCAAAAAGAAGAAAAAACACAATTTTAAGAATTAGAACAAAAGTCAGGACCAGACATCACAGACATGTTGGAATTATCAGTCCAGGATTAAAACAACTATAATGAATATGCTAAATGGTCTAGTGGGTAAAGTAAACCATATGCAAGAACAGACGGTAAATGTAAGCAGAGAGACAAAAATCCTAAGACAGAACAAAAACGACATGCTATAGATAAAAAAACACACTGTAACAGAAATGAAGAATGGCTTTGACGGGCTCATTAGTAGACTGGACACAGCTGAGGAAAGAATCTCTGCGCTAGAGGATAATTCAACAGAATCCTCAAGAACTGTAAAGCAAAGACAGCAAAGACTGAAAGTAAAAAAGAATAGAATGTTTAATGACTGTGGGGCAACTAAAAAAGGAGTCACGTTTGTGTAATGGGAATACCAGAGAGAGAGAAAGAAACAAGAAATATTTGAAACAATAATGACTGAAAAATTCCTCAAATTAATGTCAGACACCAAAGCACAGATCCAGGAAGATAAGAGAATACCAACCAGGATAAATGCTAAGTGACTACACTAGGCATATTATCATGAGACTCATAGGTCTCCAGACAAAATCAACTTAAGGATATCCTCTCCAAGAAAATTTATAATAAAGTTATCAAAGATCAAAGAAAAGAGAGAATCTTAAAGGGACGGGGGGAATGCCATAAGGCTATCAGTGGATTTCTCAGCAGAAACCTGAACACCAGGAGAGAGTTCGATGACATATTCAAAGTACTGAAAGAGAAAAAACTTCCAACAAAGGACACTTACCTGACAAAGCTGTCCTGTAGAAATGAAAGACAGATAAAGACTTTTCCATAGGGAAAAAAAGAGCTGAGGGAGTTCATCGTCACTAGACCTGCCTTAGAAGAAACGCTAAAAGGAGTGCTTCAAGCTGAAATGAACGACACTAATTAGAAACAAAAAAAGAGAGTGATGTCAGCATCACAGCAGAGTGATTTGTCCCATTTGTCTCTTCCCTCTAAGTTACAACCAGTAGGCCATCCACTGACCAACAAAGAACTCCCTGCACAGCACACCAGAACACCTGAGAAATCCATACATCTATACATCTGAAGGTGGGTGGACTGGAGTTCTGAAGGCAGTGGAAGTGGGGAGAGCAGCTCACTCCCCCTCCTGTGGCAGCAGGGATCCAAAATATGGATACCTCCAGCAGTGGCAGTGGTGCACTGACCTGAGATTTCCCACTAACGCCAGAGACCAGGGGCTTCAAGAGCAGAAACACCACTCCCAGTTTAGCCCCTGCCCCTCCCCCAGTGGTGTTGGGTGGCACCCATGATCTGAGGCTTCAGGAAACACAGCAGTGTCATCCCCCTCCACCTCCCCCAGCAGTGGCTACTCTGAAGCCAGTCTTTCCAGTAGGAAGGGCAGCATCCAAAATGTGAATACCCCTAGCAGGTGTGGTGGTGCCATGACCTGAGGTTTCTAAAAGCACACCAGTGCCAGAGACTAGAGGCTGCAGAGGCAGCAGTGGCACTCACAAAACTCAGCCCATACCTCTCCCCCACCAGTATCAGGTGGCACCTGTGACCTGAGGCTTCAGGAGCCACAGCAGTACCCATAACCCAGCTCCCAGTGGCAGCATCCCCAACCCCATGCTCCTCACAGCAGCAGCACTTGTGAACCCAGCACCCCAAGCAGCAGTACTGCTAGCACCCCCAGATAACCTTGGAACAGCAGTGCAGGTGGTACATGTGGCAGCAGCACTCGAGCCTGTGGAGAGCCCATACAGAGCCAATGGGGGAACAAAAGACCCAGGCGACCCTGTGAGGTGCTCACAGCCTGGTGACCCTGGCAGTGACACCCACAACAGCAATGACATCATAAGCAGCAAGGCACCATCAAGCTCAAAGGCACAAGCAGCACAAGGAGAGCACTGATGATACCTCTGGCAAAGGCAGTGGCAAAGGCAGGAAAGTGCAGTCTCTCAAATACAACCAGAAGCAGCTCAGAATCAAAGTAACCAAAACCTTACCCAAATAAAAGATTTTTGCTACTACAAATGCACTGGCAGAGGATCAGCTCATCAAGCAACACGAAGGACTGCAGTAAAACAGTAGAACAGAAAGAAAATGACAACAATCCAGAAACTAAAATTGAAATCACAGAAGATTGTGATCTAACTAACAGAGAATTTAAAATAGCTGTCATTAAGAAACTCAAAAGTTACAGGAAAACTCAGAAAGACAGTTCAATGAGCCCAGGAATAAAACTAATGAACAGAAGGAGTATTCACCAAAGAGATTGAAACTCTAAAAGAAAAAAAGAAATTCTGGTGATGAAGAACACAATTAGCGAGATGAAAAGTAAAGCAGAGAGCATTGGAAATAGAGCACACCATATGGAAAAGAGAATTAGCAAGCTCAAGATAGAAATCAAGAAATGATTTAGGTGGAAGAGGAGAGAGAATTAAGATTTTAAAAAAATGAATACATTTTATGAGAAATATCCAATTCAATTAAGAAAAGCAACATAAAAATAATGGTATCCCAGAAGGAGAAGAGAGGGAGAAAGGAGCAGAGAATTTATTTAAAGAGATAATAGCTAAGAACGTGCCAAACCTGGGGAAGGAAATGGATATACAAGTAAACAAAGCTAATAGAACTCCTAATTATTTCAACACAAAAAGACCTTTTCTAAGGCACATTATATTAAAACTGTCAAAAGTCAATGACAAAGAAAGAATATTAAGAGTGGCCAGAGAGAATAATATAACTTTCAAAGGAACCCCTGTCAGACTATCATTGGATTTATCAGCAGAAACTCTACAGGCTAGGAGAGAGTGGAATGATATATTCAAATTTTGAAAGACAAAAACTATCAGCTGAGAATACTCTATCCAGTAAAGTTACCCTTCAGATATAAAGGAGAAATAAAGGCTTTCACAGACAAAAGCTGAGGGAGTTTATGACTACTAGACCTGTCTTACAAGAAATGTTGAAAGGAGTCCTCCTACCTGAAACAAACAAAAAGCACGTGAAAATATAATTCACACTGATAAAGTTAAGTATGTACTGAAATCCATAATATTACTGTAATATTGTGGAATGTTAACCACTTAACTTCAGTATAAAAGTATAAAACATCATTTCAGTATAAAAGAGCATTAAAAATAACTATAGCCACAATAATTTCGTAATGAATACATGATATAAAAAGAGGTAAATTTTGACATAAAAAACATAAAAAGGGGGAGCAAAAGAGTAGAGTTTTGTATGCAATTTAAGTTGTTATTAGCATAAAATAGACTCTTCTATAAGATATTTTATATTAGCCTCATGACAACCACAGAACAAAATCCTACAGTAGATTCACAAAGATAAAGAGAAGAGAATCAAAGAATACCACTACAGAAAATAATCGATTCACAAAGAAAGGCGACAGCAGAGTAAGAAAGCAACAAAGGATCTACACAACAGACAGAAAACAATTAATAAGATGGCAATAGTAAGTCCTTACATATTAATAATTAATTATAAATGGTTTGAATTCTCCAATGAAAATACATAGAGTGGCTGGATGGATTTAAAAAACAAACAAACAAGACCCAACTATACGCTCCCTATCAGAGACTCACTTCAGC
This sequence comes from Equus quagga, assembly GCF_021613505.1. Taxonomy (NCBI): domain Eukaryota; kingdom Metazoa; phylum Chordata; class Mammalia; order Perissodactyla; family Equidae; genus Equus; species Equus quagga. The sequence continues at coordinate 75,468,105 of NC_060276.1, forward strand.
TTTAAGGACACACATATCTTCAAAGTGAAAGGGTCGAAAAAGATGTTCCATGTAAGTGAAAAGCACAAGAGAGCAGGGGTAGGCATACTTACATCAGACAAAAGAGACATTAAGCCAAAAAAGGTAAGAGATAACAGAAGGCATTGTATAATGGCATGGGGGATTCATCAAGAAGATATAACAATGGTAATATATATATGCACCCAAAAATGGAGCACCTGAATATCTTAAGCAAATACTAACAAATCTGAAAGAAGAAATAAACAACAATTCAATAATAGTAGGGGACTTCAATACCCCACTCTCAGCAATGAGATAGATCATCCATCCAGAAAATCAACAAAGAAATGTACATGAACTACCTCTTTAGACCAAATGGACCTAACTGATATATACAGGACATTCCATTCAACTGAAGTAGAATACACATTCTTCTCAAACACATACAGAACATTCTCCAAGATAGATAATATTATAAGTGACAAAACAAGTCCTAGAAAACTTAAGCCTGAAATCATACCAAGTGTTTTCTCTGACCACAATGGTAAAAAGTAGACGTCAATAAGAGGAGGGAAGCTGGAAAATTCACAAATATGTGGACATTAAACAACACACTCTTGAACAACCAATGGGTCAAAGAAGAAATCAAAAGGGAAATGAAAAAATATCTTGACACAAACAAAAATGAAAACACAACATGCGAAAATCTATGATGTGCTGTAATTGTAGTTCTAAGCAGGAAGTTTATAGTGACAAATGGCTACATTAAGAAAAAAGAAAAATCTCAAATAAGAAACTTAATTTTATGGAGCTGGCCTGGTGGCACAGCAGTTAAGTTCACACATTCTGCTTTGGCGGCCTGGGGTTCACTGGTTTGGATCCCAGGTGCAGACCTACACACCGCTTGGCAAGCCCTGCTGTGGCAGGCATCCCACATATGAACTAGAGGAAGATGGGCATGGATGTTAGCTCTGGGGCAGTCTTCCTCAGCAAAAAGTGGAGGATTGGTGGCAGATGTTAGCTCAGGGCTAATCTTCCTCAAAAAAAAAAAAAAGAAACCTAATTTTACATCTTAAGGACCTAGAAAAAGAAGAAAAAACTGAGCCCAAATTTAGTAAAAGAAAGGACATAACAAACATCAGAGCAGAAATAAATGAAATAGAGACCAGGAAAACTATATAAATGATCAAGGAAAATAGCTGTTTTTATGAAGAGATGAACAAAATTGACAAACTTTTAGCTGGACAAACTAAGAAAAAAACCCAGAAAACTCAAACAAATAAAATCTGAAATGAAAACAGAGTCAGTAGAACCAATAACACAGAAATACAAAAGAACATGAGACTAATATGAACAATCATATGCCAATGAATTGGATATCCTAGAAGAAATGAATAAATTCCTAGAAACATGCAACTTACCATGACTGAATTGCAAAGAAATAGAAAATTTGAATAGGCCAATAATGACAAAGAAGATTGAATCAGCAATGAAAAAACTCCCAATAGAAAAGAGCCTAGGACCAGATGGTTTCACTGGTGAATTATACCAAATGTTTAAAGAATTAATGCCAGTCCTTCTCAAACTCTTCCAAAAAACTGAAGAGGAGGGAACACTCCCAAATTGATTTTACAAGGCCAACATTACCCTGATACCAAAGCCAGATAAGGACAATATAAGAAAAAAGCCTACAGGCCAATGTACCAGATGAGGATAGATTTAATATTCTCAGGAAAATCTCATCAAATCAAATTCCACAACATATTAAAAGGATCATACACCATGATCAAATGGAATTTATTTCTGGGATGCCAGGATGGTTCAACAAAGGAAAATCAATAGTTGTGATACACCACATTAATAAAACAAGATAAAATTTGTATGATCATCTCAATAAATGCAGAAAAATCATTTCACAACATACACCATGGATTCATTTCAAAAGCTCTCAACAAATTCGGTATACATGGAACATACCTCAACATAGTAAAGACCATATATGAGAAGCCCACAATTAACACCATGCTCAATGGTGAAAGGTTGAAAGCTTTCCTTTAATATCAGGAACAAAATAAGGGTGCCTACTCTCATTAAACATAGTACTGGTATTCCTAACCAGAGCAATCAGGCAAGAAAAAGAAATAAAAGTCATTCAAATCTGAAAGTAAAAAGTAAAATTGTTTTTGTTTCCAGATGATATGATCATATATATACATATAAAATCCTAAAGACTAGTGATGAGAAAAAAGCTATTTTGAGTTGCTGCCTAGGCATTTCACAATATGACAACCGTGCTCACATGCAGAGGTGGATAAAGACTTGAGCTGAGGATTCCCACCACAAGTTCCCACTTTGCTTTTCCCCAGGGAGCTTTAATAATAACCACTTATTATTTTATTTTTATTTTTTATTGCAGTAACATTAGATTATAACATTATATAGCTTTAAGATGTACATCATAATATATTTCGAATTCTGTGTAGATTACATCATGTTCACCACCCAAAGACTAATTATAGTCCATCACCTCACATGTGAGTCTAATCCCCCATTTTGCCCTCTCCTCTTCCCCCATGGTAACCACCAATCCAATCTCTGTTGCTATGTGTTTGTTTGTCATTGTTTTTATCTTCTACATATGAGTGAGATCATATGGTATTTGACTTTCACCCTCTGACTTAATAATGACCACTTAGAGTTGAGCCTGCAGAAAGTTAGTGACTGCTACCCCTACCACCTTTTAAGTAATAGGTGCTTGCTACCATACTCTCTATCTACTGCTTGATCAAGACTTGGGACAGAGGACTGCCCTTCTCCCAGCTCATTGCACCCCCCATTTCTAAGATCTATTAAGTAATAAATCTTGGGATTTTACTTCCTTTGTGTGTGTATTGAAACTGTGCCTTCAATAAAAACATCCCTGGGGTTTTCACTCCCTCAAAGTAGGAGTTTGCATGCTCAGGGAGCTCCCTGCTGACCCTATGTGGGTGGCTTGTGCCTCCTCATTCAGCGGGTCATAATCTTTATATTCTGACTTAACACACCAGCTACAGGCCACCCTGTGGTGATGAGGATGGTTTGTGGGTGCAGTTTGCAACTTCATGCAATGCCTTTTTGCTGTGACTGGCTCACAACTTTCTCTGCCAGACCACTCAGTCTCTCTGGGAAGGAACCCCTGCTTGCTGGTGGTCTTTAGTATTGCTTTGTGCTGCTCTGTATTGCTGCTGCTGGGTGTTGCCTTGGATCTTCACCCTAAGTTGTCAGTGCTGTAAAAGGTCAGACTTTCCTGCAGAGACCAACCAGAAGGCTCCAGTCTGAGGTGAGCATATTTCCCATTAGTCTCTAAAGAAGACCTCACTGGTTGTTGAGTCTGGAGGTGGCTGGCTGTAATTGTATGTGAGAGTCTCAGCATTGAGCCAAGATGAGCTAGCTGAGATGATAGGGCTCTGCCTCTTTTCCCAAGGCAGGGGCTATTTGGGAACCAAGGACAATTACCCTAGATGAGTGCCAGAAGGGGAGACTGGCTGCTTGGCTCCCTCTGTTGGTGTTCAAGACTGGGGTCTTGAGCTTGGAGAGCTGGCTCTAACCTGTGACAGAGGCAACTCTGTCACAACCATGACAGGGTATCATAGCACCCCAGACACACAAACACTGCCAAGGCAAACACCTCCTGTGTTGCTGTATTCCATTCCTTCTTACTCTTGCAAATCATCCCCTGATCCCATGTGATATCAGGAGTACCACTCCTGATGTGGTACAGCAATGTGAATTCTCACTAAACGTGGGGCTCCTGAGAAGATGGTACCAGCTTCTCCTAAGTCCCCAGAGGAGGTTGAGAAACTGAAAGACATTTGTAAGACCCCTGCTCAAATGTCTTGGGCTCTGCTGAGCATGGTGCATATCAACATGCCAAACTGCTGGTGATACATTCTTGGGGCTTAGGGGTTTTTCAAATACATCAGCTAACATTATACTTATGGAGGTGGACCCTGACCCCTCAGAGGTTGATTGGGACACCCTAGAATGCTAAGTGGCAGAATATGAGTTGGGGAAGAGGAAACCTGTTTCCTAGGTGTTCCCCCTCACTAGCCATAGTACCAAAACGTCCAATGACAGCCAACGTGAACGGGAAACAGAGACACACAACTATACCATAATGGAAATGCAAAATTTTTTGGAAAAATTTGTCCAAAGGGAGAGAGAAGGGCACTGATTGGCTTTTACAGTTCTTTGGAACTAGCTCTGAGATGGTGCGTACAGCAGCTAAGATGTGCCAGCTGGCTGGATTGGCCAAAGACTCCAAAATTCATAATTTGTTAAAAAAAAAAAAAAAGCCTGAGGTATTGAGGGCCCATTTTACTAGAGACATCATAGAGGAGCCCCAGAATTTGTTGCCATAGTGAGGGCATTCTAAAACGCATTGACCCACAAGGGCAAGAGACGCAGACAAAATCAAAAAAGGGATGGACTCTGAGGAAGACACCCCCTAAACCTCTGGAGTCCACAGGGTTAAGGAGGAAAAAGCTCTGCCTCTCCTGACTTGGATTTTTATGGCTTGGCACTGGGCCCATCTGTCCATTGATGTTATTATAGCTAAAGCTCAATGTGAGTGGAAATCCCAAGATGAAGTGTGCCTCCTCTTACACAAAATTGGGATGGATCAATGGGTATATCATTTTGCTGAGCATCATGCTTCCACAGATGCCCTGACCATTTCCAACCCAGGGGAGGTGACCTTAGAGCCAGAACCTAAGGAGTTCTTCTTAAAGGGTGCTCCCCCTAATTGTAAGGCCATGTTGTTACAATTCATAGAAAGGTCAGATACAGTAGAATAGGTGTTAGACTGCATTGATGCTGTAGTTAGAAGTGAAAAAGAAAATTTTCCTGAAGACCAAATCTTGTTTTCCAGTAAAATTGAATGGGACCCACTGCCCCCACAGCCAGGAACACAATGGAGGAGCCATCAGGATATGGGGGCTCTCAGGTCCCTTATTGGTCCCCACTGAGGGGTGGCACCTCATCACAGCTCATTCCCCCAAGAGATAACCAGCAGGCTTCCCTGTATTGGCAGCTCTGGAGATCTGAGGTCCCTAATCTCAGGACAGTCTGAACACAAGTTAGAAACCTTTGCTAAAGTGCTGTAGGCTCTTCAACAGATGGCTGGCCCCACTCTGTGGGTGAATCCTGTCACCTCTCAGAACACCCAAGCCCCAACAGTGGGATCAAAGATCTTGTACCCTGAATTATGTGAGTGGCAGCCACCAAGGCTCCTGCACTAGGGACTTGGCAGTTCCCCCGAGCTTGTCTTTCCTCCAGGGGACAATTGCCCATACCCTTCTTTAATTATCCATTAAGACACACATAATAAACAACATTGTATGTCCCTCATTTACCCTAGAGCCAAAATTACTTCCCAAGACAGTCTCCAAACATAAATGAGAGGCACTCTTTAAATTACCAAGCATAATGTATAGGGTAGTAGAAGGTGTTAAACTTCCATTGGATGTCACTATTGCAACAATCTTTATTAAAAATCTTTTAGGGAGGGTGACGTTAGCAAAATGGTGGGGTGAGCTGACCTGGGACTCTCTCCCCTCCAAACTACAACCAAAAAAACCAGAACAACTGAATTTCAACCAATAACTCTAATACAGAGGTCATCAGAGACCCACAGCAGCAAGACGATGGAGGATGGAGAGGTTGCAGCCAGCCTCGGAGGAGCTGGAATGGGGTAAGAGAGAACTTCACTCCCTCCCCTAGAGACTGGGATCACTGCCGCGGGTCAGGGAAGGAGCGGGGGAGGGGCTGCGTGACCAGGGTATCGTCCAGGACTCCCACCGCTGATGCAGTGGAAACCCACTAATGGGGGAAGGCTTCTGCTTGTGGGGACCCCATCAAGCCAGGGCCCCAGGAGACCAGAGAGCAAGAGCTGATTGGAATCCAGGTTGGCACGCGAGAGAAAGTGCCCCTCCTCCCCCAACCAATGCTGCGTGCCCACCATCACAGCTGAAGGCAGAGGGCTCAGAATGGGGGCTCTCAACCCCCATCTACTGGCGACAGGCTGTAACTGCAACCGAATACTACCATCATGTGCAAAAACTGCTCCTCTACCATTCAGCAATTTATAAAAGCTCCAGACCAGAAGGAAAACAATAAAAACACAGAATTAAGTCCTGAGGAATTGGAAATAGGGAAACAGTGAAAATGAGTTCAGAGTAGCTATCATCAAAAAACTCAATGAGGTAACACAGTCCCCGGTGCAGGGCTTGGTGCAGGGGGTGCCTGGACTTCCCATAGACGTGCTTGGGGACACGGTTGGAGCTCCAGTGCCTGGCTCTGTGGTGTGGGGAAGCCTCCAGAGTCCTGCATCTCCCCGGCAGGGAAAGCCTCTGCTCGCCATTAACAGGGAGGCCACGCCCAGAATCCAGGAAAAAGGAAAGCTCCCGGTGGGCGGATACCCCGGGGTGGCTCCAGGCTGCAAGCTGCTGCTGGGCTCACAGTCTCCTGCACACGGGTCAGTACAGGGGGTGCCCAGACTTCCCGTGGATGCGCCTGGGGACTGGGTGGAGCTCCAACACCTGGCTCTGTGGCCCGGGGTGTTGCTCCAGGATCCCACACCCCCGCCAGCAGGGAGGGCCTCTGCTCGCCATTGGCAGGGAGGCCCTGCACAGCATTCAGAACACCAGGAAGCTCCCTAGAGCAGAATTCCCCACAAGGCAGCAGCTTACAAGCCGCTGCCAGGCCTACGGACTCTGGCCGTGTCCCAGACGAGGGAAGGGGCTCCCAGAGATCCCATGAGAGTAAAGTGGGGCAGAGTAGAGCTCCGGTGAAATGACTACGTAGCCCACGGGGGAATTCCAGGTTCTTACAGCAGCCTCAGTGAAAGCCTCTGCACAGCACTAGTGGAAAGGTCCTGACTGGCAATCACAAGGCGGGAAGGCCCTGGGGCGAAAGCAGCACAGCTAAGTGAGCTAATGACAGACTGCAGAAGATACCCATAGCTCTCCTGGGACTTATAGTGGACAAGAGCGATCTGGTGGGCTCTGTTAGGGACAAATGGGAGATTATAGGTGATCCTGCTCCTTGCTGATGGGAAAGCCCACAACACTGCTGCAGACCACAAGGAGGGAGCACATCTAGGTGGGCTGCAGCAGTAGGCACCAGCAGCCTGAGGCCCCCTTGCAATTGCCCCCACAACCAACAAGGGACCCCACAGGACCACTGTGACTACGAGGAGGGGTCCACACCCAGTCAGTAACAGCTGACAGGGTTCCTGGTTGGGGCAGTCTAAACAGCTGCCCCCCCACACACACCAGTCGCAACAAGTGGAAGCAGCGACTAAACTCTATCTCTATGTGGAGGCACAAACCCACACCATCAGGCAGTATGAAAAAATATATTAAATCTCCAGAACAGAAGGAAAATGATAAGCATCCAGAAAACAATCCCAAAGACAATGAAATCTACAACCTAAATGATGATGATTTCAAAACTGCCATTATGAAAACACTCAACGACATAAAAGAGAATTCAGATAGACAACTCAACGAGTTCAGGAGCTATGTCACAAAAGAGCTTGACACCATAAAGAAGAACCAATTAGAAATACTGGAGATGAAGAACACAATGGAGGAGATTAAGAAAAATCTGGACTCTCTGAACAGTAGGGTCGATAATATGGAGGACAGAATTAGCAATTTGGAGGATAGGAACACAGAAATGCTGCAGGCAGAGGAGGAGAGAGAATTAAGACTAAAAAGAAATGAAGAAACTCTCCAAGAATTATCTGACTCAATTAGGAGATGCAACATAAGGATTATAGGTATCCCAGAGGGAGAAGAGAAGGAGAAGTGGGCAGAAGGCCTGTTCAAAGAAATAATAGCTGAGAACTTTCCAAACTTAGGAAGAGAGATGGAACTTCATGTCACAGAAGACAATAGATCTCCAAGCTTTACTAACGCAAGAAGACCAACCCCAAGACATATAGTAGTGAAACTAGCAAAAGTCAATGACAAAGAGAAAATACTAAGGGCAGCCAGGCAGAAGAAAATAACTTACAAAGGAAACCCCATAAGGCTATCAGCAGATTTCTCAGGAGAGACCTTACAGGCTAGACGAGATTGGAATGAAATATTCAAAACTCTGAAGGATAAAAACTTGCAGCCAAGAATACTCTACCCAGCAAAAATATCCTTCAAATACGATGGAGAAATAAAAACTTTCCCAGATAAACAAAAGTTAAGGGAGTTCATCACCACAAAACCTCCTCGTCAAGAATTGCTCAGGAAGAAACTCATTTCTGAAAAATCAAAAAAAGGAAAGGGGCTACAAAATCCAGAACAAAGGAGAGAAGCAGAAGGAATATTACAAAGTAACGGCTCTCCATCAGGACAAAATGCAAAAGAACTGGAAAGCAAGTGATAAAATTGCAACAGTAGGCCCCCACATTTCAAAATCACACTAAATGTGAATGGATTGAACTCTCCAATCAAAAGGCACAGAGTGGCATGATGGATCAAACAACAAGATCCGACAATATGCTGCCTCCAGGAAACACACCTCAGCCCCAAAGACAAACACAGACTCAGAGTGAAGGGGTGGAAGACAATACTCCAAGCCAATAATGAGCAAAAGAAAGCAGGTGTTGCCATACTTATATCAGACAAAGTAGACTTCAAAACAAAACAGGTAACGAAAGACAAAGAGGGGCAGTATATAATGATAAATGGGACGCTCCACCAAGATGACATAACAGTCATAAATATATATGCATCTAACACAGGAGCACCAAAATTCGTGAAGAAAGTCTTAACAAAACTAAAAGGAGACATCAACAGTAATACAATAATAGTAGGGGACCTCAACACCCCATTAACACCAATGGACAGATCATCCAGCCAGAAAATCAAAAAGGAAATTATAGAATTAAATGAAAAATTAGATCAGATGGACCTAATAGATATATATAGGACACTTCATCCAAAAACAGCAGGTTACACATTCTTCTCAAGCACGCATGGAACATTCGCAAGGATAGACCATATCTTGGTAAACAAAGCAAGCATCAATAAGTTCAAGAGGGCTGAAATAATATCAAGCATCTTTTCTGATCACAATGCTATGAAACTAGAAATCAACTACAAGAATAAAGCTGAGAAAGGGCCAAAAATGTGGAGACTAAACAACATGGTACTCAACAAACAATGGATTATTGAAGAAATTAAAGAAGAAATCAAATATTATTGGGAGACAAATGAAAATGAAAACACGCCATACCAAATTATTTGGGATGCAGCAAAGGCAGTCCCAAGAGGAAAATTCATTGCAATATAGGCTCACCTCAATAAGCAAGAAAAATATTACATAAACAACCTCAAATGACACCTAACGGAATTAGAAAAAGAAGAACAAACAAAGCCCAAAGTCAGTAGAAGGAGGGAAATAATAAGAATTAGAGCAGAAATAAATGATATTGAAACAAAAAAGACAGTAGAAAGGATCAATGAAACAAAGAGTTGGTTCTTCGAAAAAATTAACAAAATCGACAAACCCTTAGCCAGACTAACTAAAAAAAAAAGAGAGAAGTCTCAAATAAATAAAATTAGAAACAAGAGAGGAGAAATCACAACAGATACCGAAGAAATACAAAGGATCATAAGAGAATACTATGAAAAACTATATGCCAACAAATTGAACAACCTAGAAGAAATGGATAAATTCCTAGACTCATACAACCTACCCAAACTGAATCAGGAAGAAATAGAGAATCTGAATAGACCAATCACAAGTAAAGAAATAGAAACAATAATCAAAAACCTCCCCCAAAATAAGAGTCCTGGACCAGACGGCGTCTCTGGAGAATTCTACCAAACATTCAAAGAAGATTTAAGACCTATGCTTTGCAAACTGTTCCAGAAAATAGAGGAAGATGGAGCACTCCCTAATACATTCTATGAAGCCAACATCACCCTGATCCCCAAACCTGACAATGACAACACAATGAAGGAAAACTACAGGCCAATATCACTGATGAATATAGACGTAAAAATCCTCAACAAAATTTTGGCAAACCGAATATAGCAATATATCAAAAAGATTATACACCATGCCAAGTGGGATTTATACCAGGGACACAGGGATGGTTCAACATCCGCAAGTCAATCAACATGATTCACTACATTAACAATATGAGAAACAAAAACCACATGATCATCTCAATAGATGCAGAGAAAGCATTCGACAAGATTCAACATCCATTTGTGATAAAAACCCTCAATAAAATAGGTATAGAACGAAAGTACCTCAACATAATAAAGGCCATATATGACAAACCCACAGCCAACATCATACTCAATGGAGAAAAACTGAAACCCATCCCTCTCAGAACAGGAAGAAGACAAGGGTGCCCACTTTCACCACTCCTATTCAACATAGTACTGGAGGTGTTGGCCAGAGCAATTCGGCAGGAAAAAGAAATAAAAGGAATCCAAATAGGCAACAAAGAAGTAAAACTCTTGCTGTTTGCAGACGACATGAACTTATATATAGAAAACCCCAAAGAATGGATACAAAAACTATTAGAAACAATCAACAACTACAGCAAAGTCGCAGGGTATAAAATCAACATACATAGATCAGTAGCATTTCTATATGCTAACAATGAACTAACAGAAAAAGATCTCAAGAGCTCAATCCCATTCACGATTGCAACAAAAAGAATAAAATACCTTGGGATAAATTTAACCAAGGAAGTGAAAGATCTATACAAGGAAAACTACAAGACCTTCTTGAAATAAATCGACGACGACATAAAGAGATGGCAAGACATTCCATGCACATGGATTGGAAGAATAAACATAGTTAAAATGTCCATACTACCTAAAGCAATCTACAGATTCAACGCTATTCCAATCAGAATTCCAATGTCATTCTTTACAGAAATCGAACAAAGAATGCAAAAATTCATATGGGGCAACAAAAGACCTCGATTTGCTAAAGCAATCCTGAGAAAGAAGAACAAAGCTTGAGGCATCACAATCCCTGACTTCAAAACATACTACAAAGCCACAGTAATCAAAACAGCATGGTACTGGTACAAAAACAGATGCACAGATCAATGGAACAGAATTGAAAGCCCAGAAATAAAACCACACATCTATGGACAGCTAATCTTTGACAAAGGAGCTGAGGGCCTACAATGGAGGAAAGAAAGTCTCTTCAACAAATGGTGCTGGGAAAACTGGACAGCCACATGTAAAAGAATGAAAATCAACCATTCTTTTTCACCATTTACTAAAATAAACTCAAAATGGATCAAAGACCTAAAGGTTAGCCCTGAAACAGTAAGTCTTCTAGAAGAGAATATCGGCAGCACACTCTTTGACATCAGCTTCAAAAGAATCTTTTCGGACACCATAACCCCTCACATGAGGCAAACAATAGAAAGAATAAACAAATAGGACTTCATCAGGCTAAAGAGCTTCTTCAAGGCAAGGGAAAACAGGATTGAAACAAAAAAAAAGCCCACTAATTGGGAAAAAATATTCACAAGTTATTTATCCGACAAAGGGTTAATCTCCATAATATATAAAGAACTCACACAGCTCAACAAAAAAAAAGCAAATAACCCAATTACAAAATGGGCAGGGGACATGAACAGACATTTCTCCAAAGAAGATATACGGATGGCCAATAGACACATGAAAAGGTGCTCATCATCACTAATCATCAGGGAAATGCAAATCAAAACTACACTAAGATATCACCTTACACCTGTTAGAATGGCAAAAATATCCAAAACCAAGAGTGACAAATGTTGGAGAGGCTGTGGAGAAAAGGGAACCCTCATACACTGTTGGTGGGAATGCAAACTGGTGCAGCCACTATGGAAAACAGTATGGAGATTCCTCAAAAAGTTAAGAATAGAAATACCTTATGACCCAGCCATCCCACTACTGGGTATATATCCTAAGAACCTGAAATCAGCAATTTCAGAAGCTCCATGCACCCCTATCTTCATTGTAGCATTATTCACAATAGCCAAGTCATGGAACCAACCTAAGTGCCCAGCAACCGATGATTGGATAAAGAAGTTGTGGTATATATATACAATGGAATACTACTCAACCATAAAAAAGGACAAAGTTGTCCCATTCACAACATGGATAGACCTTGAGAGTATTATGTTGAGTGAAATAAGCCAGACAGAGAAAGACGAACTTGGTATGACTCCAGTTATAGGTGGTAGTTAACGTATGGACAAAGAGAACTGATCGGTGGTTGCCAGGGGAAAGGGGGGGAGGGCACTAGGGGTGAAGTGGTGCAACTACAACATGACTAATAATAACGTACAATTGTAATTTCACAAGGATGTTAACTTTTATAACCTTAACAAAAAAATTAAATTAAAAAAATCAAAAAAGAAATAAACCATAGAGAAATGAAAAAAATAAAATTTTGAAGTATGAAAAGGTAAAAAAAAACTCAATGAGGTAAAGGGAAATATAGAGAAATAAGTCAATGAGTTCTGGAGTTACTTCACAAAAGAGATTGAAACTATAAAGAAGAATCAATCAGAAATACTAGAGGTGAAAATACAATGGTTCAGATAAAACAGAATACAGATTCCCTGAATGCCTGTGTAGACACCATAGAGGAGCAAATCAGCATAATCGAAGATAGACAGGCTGAATGGCTCCAGACAGAGGAAGAAAGGGAACTAAGAATGAAAAAGAATGAGGAAAATCTCAGAGAAATATCAGATTCAATGAGGAGAACCAATTTAAGAATCATCAGAATCCCTGAGGGCGTGGAAAAGGAAAATGGAGCAGAAAGTGCGCTTAATGAAATTATACAAGAGAACTTCCCAAATCCAGGGATTGAGGGAGAAATGTGTGTGGAGGAAGCTTTCAGATCTCCTAGATTTGTCAATGTAAAAAGTCCTACTGCAGGGCATATAGTAGTAAACATAGCAAAAATGAATGACAAAGAAAGAATACTCAGGGCAGCAAGACAGAAGAAAATAACCTACAAAGGAACTCCTATCAGACTTTCAGCAGATTTCTCTACAGAAACCTTACAAGCTAGGAGAGAATGGAATGACATATGCAAAACTTTAAAAGATAAAAATCTTCAGCCAAGAATACTCTATCCAGCAAAAATATCCTTCAGATATGAGGGAGAAATTAAATCTTTTCCAGACAAACAAAAGTTAAGGGAATTTGTAACCAAAAGCCCTCCACTACAAGAAATCCTCAAGAAGGCTCTCATACCTGAAAAAAGAAAAAAAGGGAGAAAGGGGTCACAAACCACAGAGTAGGGAGAGAAATAGATAGAACCAGACTAAGATAGCAAATATTCAACTATAGCATTAGGATAAAGGGAAGGAAACCATAAAAGCAAAAACCATCTTATCACAAACATAACTCGAGTTGGAATAAGAGTTGAAAATAATAATTTAGGAGGGGAAGAGGAAAGGGGCTAAATCAGTCTAGGCCAAGTAAGTAAGAGACCACCAGAAAATGGCCTATATTATACATGAGATTCTAAATACAAACTTCAGGGTAGCCACTAAACTAAA